>NC_134355.1:605864725-606207225 GCF_048569485.1 Anomaloglossus baeobatrachus | reverse complement strand
ATTCTGGTAGATGGAAGCAGAATTTTATCAAAAATTTCTAACTACATTTGTCCATTCATCCTTCCTTTAATCACTTGAAGTTTGCCAGTGTCGTAAGCTGAAAAACAGCCACACAGTATGATTTTTCCATCTCCAAACCTTACTGTTGGTATGGTGTTTTTGGGGTGATATGCAGCACCTTTTGGTCTCCAAACATGGTGTGTGTTATGGCATCCAAACAGTTCAATTTTGCTCTCATCAGACCAGACTATCTTCTCCCAGTATTTCACAGGCTTGTCTAATTGTTGTTGAGCAAACTTTAAATGAGTTTGAACATGATTTTAGTTCTGCAATGGAGTCTTGCATGGTGAGTGTGCATACAGGCCATGGAGGGTAAGTGCATTAATTATTGTTTTCTTTTAAACCATTGTACCTGCTGATTCCAGATCTTTCTGTAGCTCTTCACAGATGGTCCTCGACTCTTGGACAACTCTTCTGATAATTATTTTCACTATTCTGTCTAAAATATTGTGGGGAGCACCTAGTTGTGACTGGTTTATGAGGACATTATGTTCTTTCCATTTCCAGATTACGACTCCAACAGTTCTCACTGGATCCCTCAGTAGTTTAGAAATTCTTCTTTAACCTATGCCATAAGTATGTCTTCCAACAATAAGGTTGCAAAAGTCTTGAGACAGCTGACTGGTTTTACCCATCATTAGATGTTTCTTGTGTGGCTCCGTGGTAATGAGACACCTTTTAATAGGCCATCAGTTGAACCAACTGATATTATTTTTCACTAAGTGGCAGAATTGCTTTATAATTACTGATAGATTTCAACTAGTGTCATGACTTTCTATGGCTTTTTTACCCTTTCTTCATGTGTTCAATACTTTTTCCCTGTGTCATTTATCATTATTACACATAACTTCATTTATGGACACTTATGGTTTGATTTCTTTGCCTGTGTGGACTGGATGAGTTGTTACTGACATCTGGTGAGAAATTCATGTCACTGGCACTTTTAGAAGTATATCTACTTGGTGACGTGTGCATCTCTTTTGTGTATGTGTGTGCACATGTTTTTGGTATACATATAGATGAATATATGTAAGTGTGGTTATGAGTGTATTTTTGCTTGGATCTGCACTCCCCCCCCATTTGGCACAGGTGATTTTAATCAGCAGGAGACTGCAAGAGGGATCCGCCTTGTTTTGCTCCCATTTCACATATGGGAGCCAGTGGGAGGTGAGTGCGCAGCTCCTCTCACAGGCTGCTGGTGCTGTGTGGTGGCCGCTGTTGTGTTGGTGTCGTGTCGGTGGAGCAGCGCGGCCTGGAGCCTTGGGGGCTTCACCTTGCAGCATGGGCGCTGTGAGGCACCGGGTCGCCTGCCCTGCTGGCGCTTTATCGCTGCAGCGGTGGTTAGTGCACAGTGCTGCACTAAAAGGTTTAGTATAGGGACCCACTCAAGAGGTTTGCCGTGACGTGGTAGTGGGCTTAATACAATCTGATCAGAATGGTAACATTTGCATCAGATTGTAATAATGCCTCATTTGTTTGCTGATTTACTGGTCTCCCCTTGGTTTCTAGAGACAACTGAGGATTTTGTTCACAAAACTGAGGATTATATAAACTCTATAAACTGCAATAAAAAGTGAGTGTTGAGCATTAAAGGCAGCAGTTAATCAGTGCATCAAGAAGGTGGGCAGAAAGTCTACAATGTCTTTTTTTTACATAAAACAGACGTTCTTACCGTTTTACAATTTCTAATAATCCTTTTGTATTTATCACAAAGATAATAATTATACAATAGCCCTTAATTAGTCCATTAGGCATAATGTGGGAATCCTAGGTATTGAATTGGTGGCAATAGGGACACAACGCTCCACAATGGACTTAGTCCTGGGAGCATACATCTAATTTACTCATTAAGGCTATTATTTGGTTCTGGTAAGGGAAAAATTATGTTTACTGATATATCATGCCTGGGGAAAGAGAAAACTCATATTTCAATGGCATTACTGAAATGTACTCACATAGGCCATAGTAATAAATATCACCATGTGGTTATTAGCAGAAGGACAATTGAATGTGCTCTGTAGGTTCAGCTTTGATCAGCTTAGAAAAAAGGACTAATGACCATAAAGATCACTAGCATCCCATATTACAAACTCATCGTCCCTCCATGTTTTGCCGTATGGTGTCTACCCCACTCTTCTAGGGGGAATACACAAATAATGGAGAAGATTTTGGATGCCATCTTTAGAAATAACGTTGATCCTCCTTCATAGGTCTCTCACCCAGTTAGCCAATGTCCAATATTCCACTAATGAGAACAAGAAGCCCAAAACAGATGTCTGCATATAGAGGTCTTTCCTTTTGCAGAAGACTGGCTTTATATCCTCAGTCATTCGGTAAGGCTGTTTATAGGGTCCATAATGACGTCTTTGTCATATGTTGCCTCCATCATTCTTCTAGAGCAGAATACATTAGTAATATTTTGGAGCATGACAACTCTATGTATAATATAATCTGTAGAGACCATATTAACCTATTATCTACCATTGTCCTTTTTTGGAATGCCTAATCTTTTGCTTAAAATTCATTAAATTAAATTAATTAATCATTAATTCATTTAATTTATACATTAAATTCATTAATTTTACTTAAATTTAATTTTCATTTTTAATTTTTTATTTCATTAAAAATCTGTCATTTAATAAAAAAAAAAAGAAAAATTCTAATTTGGCACGTAATGGGTTAAGGATATATAGTCCCTCCATGTGCAGCCTTACTGTGGCGTGTATCTGCAATTCTTCTAGGGGACAAAAACCCCAGTAACTTGGAATGGATTGGAACATGCACTCTGTGTATCTTGTATCTTCAAAGTGGTCATTGGATGCCATGTAAAAGACCCATAGACCTTGAGGTGTGGATGACCACTGCACCAAATCAATATCTAGAGCAGAGGTCCCCAACCTTTCGGGCCTTGAGAGCCACATTCAGCTCTGAGAAAGGGTCACGAGCCACATCCTGCTCTGAGAGATGGTTGCGAGCTACATCCAGCTCTGAAAGACGGTCACAAACTACATCCAGCTCCGGTCCCCTCACAGAAATCACTACACCGAGGCAGTATACCAAGATCCACCCTGAATCTGTGATATGTCTAATTGCCTACATAGCTATCCACTTCGGAAATATGGCTTCACAAACTGTCCAACCAGCACAGACGTAATTAAAAAAAGCATATTTACATTGCCCCTACCCATTTCTCCTCTTCTCCCCTGCCTGACTCTGAGTTTATTATTCCAGCCAAACAAACATCCAATCATTGGCTGCAGCAGTGAGGAGATGATCATTCCTCTAGATTAGGGATCCTCAACCTGTAGCTTAGGAGCCACATGTGGCCCATGGTCCCATAAAGTGGGGCTCGTGGCTGTCTTCCAGCTAGGTGCATTAGTGTCTTGAAAACTGCTATGAAGAGCAGGTCTCCAGAAAGTGACATTTGTAGGTATCCCCACACAGAAGAGAAGCTTTAGATGGAGGTAGGAACCCCTGGATCTTGGTATACTGCCTCGGTGTAATTTCTGTGGAAAAGCTTTGGTCATCATTATACCGGTAATGGGGTACCAGAGCGGGTGTCACTACTGTAAGGGGTGGGAGTTAAATGTGGCTCGCGACCCACTCTCAGAGCTGAATGTGGCTCTCAAGGTTAGAAAGGTTGGGGACCACTGCTCTAGATAATGATTTGTTGCAGTGGTCACAAAATGCATCAAAAATGCAAAATACTTGTAAAAATGTGTCAAAAAATCTCATATTTTACGCTGCGTTTTTTCTTCCAATACCTTAGTTTTTGGTGCAGAAAAATCTGCTGCAAATAATCTACGTTTGCACATAGCCTGAGGCTATTGAATCGATTGTGCTGGTTTTTGCTGATTCACTCTTCTACATATATATATATTCTTGTTGCTGGCCCTATAAATGTCTGAAACAAATAATGGTCTAGTTATTTCACACAGATGACACTTAATGAAATTTACTAGGAAATAATTAAGAGCTCCCTGGTTCTTGCAGATTTCCCGTAAGATTTACCTAAAGACAGTAATTTCTTGGTAAAAAAAAAATATCAAGATTCGATGCTGCCATGTAAATCATAGTAAATAAAAAAAAGTTTATAGTTCAGGCTCAAGAAAACGTATTGATAATGATACATTATAAAGTATTAGAAATAATCCATGAAAATATAAATAGCTGCCGCAACTCCAGGACAGATATATATATATATATATATATATAATAGATAGATATTTTCATACCGAACACGGACTTTACAAACAAATCAGTGTTGAAGTTCGAGCGGACCCATTGAAGTTCAGGTTCTGTGGGGTCAGTCAGACTTTAGCTAAAGTTCTGTTCGGGACCTGGACTTGACCTGAATAGCAATGGAAGTCACTGATTGGGCAATTCATCTCTCCGACAACATAGAGCCAGTCATTTTTCCATAATTTTTTTTTTCTGTGCACACTACATCCGATCACGCTATTGTTACCTCCAGTGTGAACCATTCAAACACTGCAAGCGGCTCGCACTGGGCTGAGCACCGGGGGTCCCTGAGCACAGAGATACTTGCTTGAGTGGCTTGCATATGTAAAGCACCCAAACTCCGAAATCGAAAACTGATTTTCTTGCAAAGTCTATGTTCGGTATGAATACCAAACTTTAAAGTCTGGGTTCTCTCATCTCTAATTCTGACCACTTGATTGAGCATCACTGTGTTTGGATACATTTACTGCTCGGCCCAGTGGGAACCACTGACAGTGTCTGAATGGCTCTTACAGGGGATAAAAAAAAACCCCTACCCTTCCCTGGAAAAGCTCTGCTTATGGGTAGCTGTATGTGGGCGGAGAGGCAAACTGCCCAATCATTGATTTCCAATGGGGTTCAGCCTCCAGGATCCTGTTCAGGTCAAGTCCGGGTCCAAAACTAAACTATCTAAAGTCTGGCTGAACCCGATGAACCACGTGTCCGCTCATCTCTATCGCTGCTCTGTTATCACTTCAGTACTCCGTGGTAGCCAGACCAGGGCAGTGCCCAATACTTTGGAAGTGCAGGTATTCAAGTATGAGAGGAAGAAGTCTGTGCAAGAATATGGACTCTTTGCAGTCGAAGAGATGATCATCATAATGCAAAATTTCTCCTTCTTTGGAGGTAGAAACGGGCCCTCTGACCTCTTGGTCTCTTGTGTGGTTGCACTGGTTGCACCAATGATATATCTACCCCTGACCTCTAATATATATTCTATATGAGGCTGTAAGATGTTCTATAGAAGGCTGTAAGATTGGCCTTTTGACCATAAGTTTGGACACAGTTGGATAGTAAAAGACGTCCTGATTACAGTGGTGAGAATCAGCGATTATTCACATCTGTGGGAAGGTCCAATGAAAACGCAAAATACTGCTGCAAAATAATCTTTAATATTCCACAATAGTTTCCGTACTTTGTAATTTTACCTATTTAAGAACCTGAAACAACCTTCCCTTTAAATATCCCTAATTTAGAGGTTGGTAAATATGTCAGATTTGATCATGGGGTCTGTAACTAAAACTGCTACTAAATACCAATATTATATAAATTGTTATCACAGCTCCAGGGGTTTAACACTTCAGTGATTGGTAAACGGTGTGTAATTCCCCGGAAAGTCTATACCCCTCTCCTTCTACCCTCCGCAGGTCATAAGCTCAAGGGAAATTCATCCATGAGAGAGGTCAGGACGAAGCATGAATCCTGGCTGAACGGGAACCATGTTTTCTCCATCTCATACTGCAATATTAATCAGATATTTATAAAAATAAATGTCAGCGGCTATACATGTCATATGTGTATTCTGAGCATCTACAGCTTTCATCAACATTTCCTGCATATCTCAGCTACGCCTTGGGACATAAATCACGGCAGGTGGTTGTGCACTATTAAAATGTGGTGAGGCCTGATAAGACATCACCAGCACGTTCCCAGAATAAATATTAAGTAGCGGATCGCAATCCAACATCGGCTACAACTGGACTTTACTTCAGTGATTTCATCTGCAAAAAATACCGAGCCCCCCTTTAGATTCATGATCAGACTGTATAAGAGAGCGGGGGCAACAAAAACAAAGTTTACTAGTCATGGGTAGGAGCGTAGTCATTCCAATAAATGTCATGGTTGATGGCAGGAGAGCTCTTCTGTTAGAAATATTGCAGGTGTTCATGAAACTTGCAGTGCCTTGCAAAAGTATTCCACACCCCATCCTTGGCATTTTTTGTGTTTTGCTACCTCATAACCTGGAATTTCAGTTTTTCTTTTGAGAGATTGCATCAGTTCACGTAAAGAACATGTCTACAACATGATCATTTGGTTTTATTTTTAAGAAATTAACAAATACGACAAAGTAGCTTAAAACTTCAGTGTGCATAACTATTCAACCCCCTAAAGTCATTACTTTGTGGAGTCTTCTTTTGCGGCAATTACAGTTGGAAGTTGCTTTGGAAAAGTCTCTATGATCTTACCACATCTTTACACTGGGATTTTTGCCCATTCCTCAAAGGAAACTGCTCCAGCTCTTTCCAGTTAGATGGCTTTCTCTGGTGAAGAGCAATCTTCAAGTCTGACAACAGATTCTCAATTGGATTAAGGTCTGGGCTGTGACTCGGCTACTGCAATACATTTACAGGTTTACCCTTAAATCACTCGTTTGTTGCTTTAACAGTATGGATTGGGTCATTGACTTGTTGGAAGGTGAAGCTCCGCTGCAGTCTCAAATCACTGATAGACCAAAAAAGGTTTTGCTCAATAATATCCCTGTATTTCACACCATGTATCTTTTCCTTGTCTCGGACCATTTTCCCTGCTGCTAAAGGTGTAATACTGCCACCGCCATGTTTCACTGTGGGAATGGTGTTCTTGGGAGTGATGAGCTGTGTTGGTTTGGTGCCAGACTTTGTGTTTACCTTGGTGGCCAAAAAGTTCAATTTTGATGTCATCTGACCACAGCACCTTTCTTTATACATATGTGAAGTCTCCCACGTGTCTTTTAGCAAAATCAAAATTAGACTATCAATTTTTGACTGTAAGTAAAGGTTTTTTTTCTGGCTACTCTTATATGGTATAAAGGCCAGCTCTATGGAGTGCACAGCTTATTGTGGTTGAATGTACAGATACTCCAGTCTATGCTTAGGAACTCTGCAGTTCCTTCAGGGTTACCTTTGGTCTCTGTGCTGCCTCTCTGATTCATACCCTCCTTGCCCAGTCTGAGAGTTTTGGTTGCTGACCTCTTGGCAGGTCTGTTGTGATACCATGTTCTTCCCATTTGATTATAATGGATTTGATGGTGCTTCGGGGATCATCAGAGATTGGGATTTCTTTACAACTCAACCCTGACTTGTACTTCCTGTGTCTCTGACTTGTTTTGGGCTTTCAGAAAAGGTGTGTATATACTGCCAGACCTGAGGACACTTAAGATTGCAGACTGGGGGACTTCCTTTACAAAGCATCAGACCTATGAAGGTAATTGCTTGGACCAGAAGTTTTTAGGGGCTTCATAGCAACAGGTTAATATATTTACACATGGCAATTTTATTTATTTTATCCCATAAATTGAATTTTTTTTTTATATTTTTCTCACTTTACTTCCCAAACTTAGACTACTTAGTTCCGATCCATCACACACAAATCGGATTAGAAAAATATTTAAACACAGGTTGAAAAGTAACAAAATAGGTAAAATGGGAGAGGGTGGTGAACACTTCTGTAAGGCACTGGAAAGGGAACATGTCAAGATCTTTAAGGAGGACCTTTTACCAAATCAATAGTGTCCTGCTTTTCTTCTGTATTATTCATATTGCTCCCCTGAGTACCTGAGTATTTAGTTTTCTTTTTTTTTTTTTTTTAAATCCAACATATGGTTCCGAAAGTATAAGGGTATGTGCGCACGTTGCTTTTTACCTGCTTTTTACCTGCTTTTTTGCTGCTTTTTCTTCTGCGCTGTTTAATGCCAAAATGGATGTGTTCTTCTATTCAAGCAAAGTCTATGGGAATTTGGGTTTCTTGTTCACACTATGTTGTTCAAAATGCTGCCTTTTTGAGGCAGAACTTTGGTCAAAAACTCAGCTTTTCAAAGAAGCAACATGTCAATTGTTTTTGCCATTTGGGTTTTGCACTGCAAAGCTGAGTTTTTGACCAAAGTTCTGCCACAAAAAGGCAGCATTTTGAACAACATAGTGTGAACAAGAAACCCAAATTCCCATAGACTTTGCTTGAATAGAAGAACACATCCATTTTGGCATTAAACAGCGCAGAAGAAAAAGCAGCAAAAAGGCAGGTAAAAAGCAGGTAAAAAGCAACGTGCGCACATACCCTAAGACTTTTTATTCAGTGATAAATTTGATAGTCTTTACAAGGGGGCGTCGCTCACATGATTATCTAGGGCCGTGTCTTTAGGCACCTCTGCATATATATCCTCTGAGCAAGGAAGAAGAGGTGCATACTGTAAAAAGCTTGTTGGACATCGATAATCTGGGGCATCATTGCTGTGCAATCAGAAAAGAAGCTGTGAGCAGAGTATCTTGATGATATTCCCAAGTGCATATGTGGCGCCCCTGAGGCTTCAGTCGCCACAAAGTATTGCACCCAAATTTGGGAGTAATGCTAAACTGGGATCCTGAAGAGATCAGTCCCGGTTTCACCACATTGCACACTCAAATACACACCAGGTTGCCCTGTTCCCACTGTGGACTGGGCTAGGGTAGGGTAATAAAGGGGTCGCCGATAAAGAGGCATTTATAGGATGCCCTCAACAGGGGCCTCAGTCCCACTAGCCTAGGACCTGGGAGGGGGGAGGTGCAGCCAGCAGGGGGAGTCAGGAGACAACACAACAGTTAGGGAGTTCTCCAGCAGGAGAGGAAGGGAGCAGTCGCATCTCATTGGTGCTCCGGTGGGAAGGAGGAGAAAGTTCACCATGATTGCCGGCGGTGAGAGGGATCTCTGCTCCCCAGGGAATTGATTCCACGCAGGGCGGCAGGACCCTAGGGAAGGTCATACTTCACGTTGTTTTTCCAGAATCTGCCTGGACGGGAAAAGATTCAAGCTTCCCTGACCACATAGCGCCCGACAGCACAGTGCCATATAGGATCTAGGGCCTTGTCCATATATGTAGGTGCAGCGGAACTGCGGCACCTGCATATATGGGCAAGAGTACATCTCGTGAAACACAGGGTACCCTCGTAACTTCAAGCCAGGGGATCCACAAACAGGCATTACAAGGAGGAGACCCACCGAACACCAAACCGGACTGATCTCTAATGGGTACGACGGAGCCCATCACAGCAAGTGACCGGTATTACTTGGGTGAGCGGCATCGTACACAAGTGAGTAAACAACCTGGAACCGCAGCTATAGACTCTGATGCTTTATTACCGGTACTGCTGCTACGAGCCGCCATTACTACTCCCCTCATCATGCTCCCCTGGGCCCACTCCACCTGTGGGGAGCGATACCATCCATAGCTGCTACTACCATCTGTCCCGGAGGATAGCGACAGCAGCGGCGGCCCATTCCCTGGCTACATACCACAGGTGGCATTACGACAAACACTTCAACACTACCCCCATCATTCTATCACCCAAGCCATCTCCTGTATGCCTCGGGTCAATGGAGCTGGGCTAGGCTGCCCGTGACCACGACAGTTGACGGCCCGAGTAGGTTAACCGCCTGCCCTATAGGGCGCTACACAAATTTGTGGTGTTCATACCAGATCTTGAATAATTTGAGACGTTTTGACATTTGTGTTTCCATTTTTTCATCATTTATATATATTTTACATGTTTATCCATCCTGTGATTTCCATAATTCCACGACTTTTCCTTCAGGTGTTTAAATCTCAATGCTAAGAAGCCTATCTTGTAATATATTACTCGGTCTTCCATCTTCAGTTGCCTTATTGCCATTTGATGGCTGAGATCAACACTTGATTTTCTACCCATCACTAGCGATGACAACAGCGGTGACAATGCATTTTCTGTATAGTTGAACGTCTGGGCTGAGCCAACGCCGCCATCAATCTATTAGTCTGTGAGCTGTATAACTCCCGCTTATTTTTTCTACATTAGCCAGGTTAGAGGTTAATGTATTTCAGCTTTTCAGCGAGACTGCTGCTATACGTCTGCTCCACACAATACAAGACTGCGCAATGTCTGCTTGCTTCTGAGCAGAACGTGTTGTACAATCCTTAGGACATCATTCATCCGGACACCTACTGTGAATAAGCACCGCGCAATATGCTGAAAACGTTAACCCTCGACATTGGGTATCTTTGTTTGAAAATACAGCTTTCGTATTGGGTAATATCATGCAGATTCCTGTCCAAAATTAGCTTGGAGAGCAGGGAGATGACGACATGTTTGCCTGAGAGTATCGCTGACAGACCTCCGCAATAATTGTATGTATCAATGGGAACAAATGTTGCCCCAAATCAGAAATCAATAGTTATCATCATGTTGAGCACAATTACCATATAACTGGTTGTCAATCTATCAGATAGGCAGTTTTGCACAGATACTGGACGTAAAGGAGACCATTTTCATACATTGACAACAAAGGCCTCAATATAATTTATATAGCTGTCAGCCACACAATGGTTCGGCTGACTGTTCAGCTGGCAGCTGTCTCGGCTGCCTCTGCAGAGCGCTCCTGTGTTCTCTAGGAGAAAACCACTGGCAGACATGTCTGGAGTCAGCATATCTCTCAGACAATGTCACGACTCGGACTAGTGGAGAGTCTGGCAAGAGCCAAACACAGAACAACAAGGGTATCACCACAACAAACAAAGGGTACACCGTGGACACTTTAACAAGGGTGGGCCCTATCACTAGTGAGAGGGAAGATGGACACCCCCTTACCTACCTTCCACTGTACCCTGCACTCCTAGCCAGTTCATATACAGGTTCCTCACCTGTCACCGAGCAGAAACCTGAAGCCCAGAAAAGTCACTCCCTACAGTAGTCCCTGGCTAGGGAGGGGGCAGGTAAAGGACGCTAACATCATCACTTCACTGAAACAACACACCAGGAAAGGTGTTACATCTCCATAAGGCTCCCTTCACATACACGTGTCTCTGGTACGTGCTAGGTCCGTGCCCGCATGTACCGGAGACACGGGTACACATAAACCCATTAAAATCAATGGGTTTATGTGCACGTACGTGTGCAGCCATTGGCCCGTGCCTCCTTGTGGAGCAGACGTGTGTCCGTGTGCTCCACATGGATGCATGTCCGTTTTTCTCCAGCAGCACGGGTGTCACACGGCCCGCATACGTACCACACGGATGTAGTGTGGATGCGGTCCCGTGTGACACGCGCCGGAAAAAACTCACGTGTCAGAGAAAAATAAAACAAATCTTTACTCACCTTCTCCTGCCCTCCTGTCTCTGCCGCTGCTGTCACTTGCTACCGACCGCCGCTCATTATGCTCATTTAATATTCACTTCACTGCGGCGGAAGCAGCAGCAGCGGGGAGTCAGCAGGCCCGGAGACCGTAGAACAGCACCACGGACAGCGACGCCAGGGACAGGTGAGTTGAAAGTTCTCGTTCTTCGTGTGTTATCACGGATAACACACGGAGAACACACGTAGTGCCATAAACACGGCACACGGAGGGGAAAACGCACCTTTGACACGTCCGTGAAACACGTGCGTGATTATCACAGATGTGTTAAGGGGGCCTAAGAGATAGCGTTCAATGAGAAGATAATGTAGGCTGTACTACTGAGTATACAAGAACACATGGAGCATCTTTTATATAGTATCTGTGCATGCCCTTAGTTGTTATCTTGCCAGTGATCCAGTGTTGTGCCAGTCTGAATTTACAATCCACCCCGCTGTACTCTCATCTATCACTCCTTCCCCTAATGGAACATATTGTATTGACACACATACTCAGCATCTTGGGTTATTGCTTTGTAAATTCATTTAATATAATATACAGTTAGGTCCAGAAATATTTGTACAGTGACACAAGTTTTGTTATTTTAGCTGTTTACAAAAACATGTTCAGAAATACAATTATATATATAATATGGGCTGAAAGTGCACACTCCCAGCTGCAATATGAGAGTTTTAACATCCAAATCGGAGAAAGGGTTTAGGAATCATAGCTCTGTAATGCATAGCCTCCTCTTTTTCAAGGGACCAAAAGTAATTGGACAAGGGACTCTAAGGGCTGCAATTAACTCTGAAGGCGTCTCCCTCGTTAACCTGTAATCAGTGAAGTAGTTAAAAGGTCTGGGGTTGATTACAGGTGTGTGGTTTTGCATTTGGAAGCTGTTGCTGTGACCAGACAACATGCGGTCTAAGGAACTCTCAATTGAGGTGAAGCAGAACATCCTGAGGCTGAAAAAAAAGAAAAAATCCATCAGAGAGATAGCAGACATGCTTGGAGTAGCAAAATCAACAGTCGGGTACATTCTGAGAAAGAATTGACTGGTGAGCTTGGGAACTCAAAAAGGCCTGGGCGTCCACGGATGACAACAGTGGTGGATGATCGCCGCATACTTTCTTTGGTGAAGAAGAACCCGTTCACAACATCAACTGAAGTCCAGAACACTCTCAGTGAAGTAGGTGTATCTGTCTCTAAGTCAACAGTAAAGAGAAGACTCCATGAAAGTAAATACAAAGGGTTCACATCTAGATGCAAACCATTCATCAATTCCAAAAATAGACAGGCCAGAGTTAAATTTGCTGAAAAACACCTCATGAAGCCAGCTCAGTTCTGGAAAAGTATTCTATGGACAGATGAGACAAAGATCAACCTGTACCAGAATGATGGGAAGAAAAAAGTTTGGAGAAGAAAGGGAGCGGCACATGATCCAAGGCACACCACATCCTCTGTAAAACATGGTGGAGGCAACGTGATGGCATGGGCATGCATGGCTTTCAATGGCACTGGGTCACTTGTGTTTATTGATGACATAACAGCAGACAAGAGTAGCCGGATGAATTCTGAAGTGTACCGGGATATACTTTCAGCCCAGATTCAGCCAAATGCCGCAAAGTTGATCGGACGGCGCTTCATAGTACAGATGGACAATGACCCCAAGCATACAGCCAAAGCTACACAGGAGTTCATGAGTGCAAAATGTGGAACATTCTGCAATGGCCAAGTCAATCACCAGATCTTAACCCAATTGAGCATGGATTTCACTTGCTCAAATCCAGACTTAAGACGAAAAGACCCACAAACAAGCAAGACCTGAAGGCTGCGGCTGTAAAGGCCTGGCAAAGCATTAAGAAGGAGGAAACCCAGCGTTTGGTGATGTCCATGGGTTCCAGACTTAAGGCAGTGATTGCCTCCAAAGGATTCGCAACAAAATATTGAAAATAAAAATATTTTGTTTGGGTTTGGTTTATTTGTCCAATTACTTTTGACCTCCTAAAATGTGGAGTGTTTGTAAAGAAATGTGTACAATTCCTACAATTTCTATCAGATATTTTTGTTCAAACCTTCAAATTAAACGTTACAATCTGCACTTGAATTCTGTTGTAGAGGTTTCATTTCAAATCCAATGTGGTGGCATGCAGAGCCCAACTCGCGAAAATTGTGTCACTGTCCAAATATTTCTGGACCTAACTGTATATTCTGTAGATTTGTAAAGGGAAAATCCACCGTAAAGCAGCACCATTCCAGTATTTTTTTTTAATGTCACCACTGGCGTGGTGCTTCAACCCTAGAACACATACCTGGGGCCTCGCAGGCCTGCTAGGTCATTTGTTTTCTATGGTAGATTGTTATGCTTGCGCGTTCTAGGGTTAAATCCAAGTCCCCTGTGCCTAGTGTTAAGCTCACCCTTCAGTGTCTTCATCTGTTCTCAGCATTGCTCCGGTTGGTCTCCATCAGTTTGTGACCTGTTGGCAGCTCCAGTGCTTCATGGAGGACCTCCAAGGTCACAACTTAATACAAGTCTATGAGAGCCTGGTTCTGGTTCTCATAGAGATGCATTGGGAGCTTGTGAAGTGACTTCTGACTTCCGGCCAGTCAAAAGTTACAAGATGGCGCTCTGGAGCGACATTGAAAAAAGAGTAAGAAGGTAACTATATTACTTTGTTCAGGGGACTTGGTTTTAAAGAACCACTCCAGTGCTGAAAAAAAGTTCACATAGGTTCAGTACACTACCTGAACAGCGACAAGCAAAAAATATTTTGTTTTGTGACTTATTGTTGTGGTTGGCGTACTCTAGGAGTCGCAATATGATCCCATCCACTTGTATTGCGTTGTGATGTAGCAGTTACACATAGCGAGCTAAGGTCAAAGTCCCCTTGTAGACCCAGCCTTAAGAGCGTTTTTGAGATTTATGCACATTTTTCTGCTACATTCCTAAGCAGAAGTTGTCTTTCTAATTTGTACAATGCCCAATTCTTGTCAAATGTAAGGTTGCCATTTTTGATTTTCGATTTATGATAGTGTTTTCAGATTTGCAGTAAATGAAGTTTAAGCAGCCTCTTCTGCAACTGTCCTTAGGATTTATCAGAAATGAAGGCCTGCTGGGCAAATTAACAGAAAACTATATAATGGCTGCAATTTTTGAATAGTAACAATGAGTTAAAAAATATATAGAAAGGTACTGAAAATAGAAACACATAAAAAAATATGTAAAACTGTAAGTAACTCAACACCTAATACTAGAATCATACTAGTTATAGGGGAAGAAAAAAAAATTTGCAAAAAAAAAACCTTGCAAGAAATAGTTATTTTTTTTTTATGGTGTACACAAACGAACCCCATCACTATAGTTTGATCAATTATTGCCATGTTAATGGAAAAAAAACAGCTGGGGTGGGGCAGGGCATTGGCAACCTTTGCTTGTTAAATTCATGAAAGGTGGTGAAGCCCCTTATGGTTTCTGGTTACTGGAGTAAAAATAGTGGTGATGTCCACACAGAGGAACATGCGACTTGTCAGACGTTCCTGATTAAGAGGTGAGAGCGTCTTGATGAATCAGGAGCTTCTGACTCCAATTCGCACCCTCATCGAGACCGGCATGAGGGTATTCTCCAGTCTTGGAGAATCAGGGCCATTGTTTATTAGATTAAAATATGCTACATTTATATATCATTCCTGAACCTTATTAACATAGATGCATACATGTATATATGCATAAATACATGCCTACATATACATAGTGTATACAGTATATGTAGCGGAGAGGATTCTGCTACAGCCAGTTGTCTTACAGCCACACACAGGCCAGTGAAGAGGGGAGGAGGAACATAACATGGTTGAGCTCTCCTTAGTGACATGTATGCATACAATAATGTATACGCACACATATACAGAGTGTATCCAGTACATGTAGCGGAGAGGATTCTGCTGCAGCCAGTTATATGACAACCACACACAGGTCAGTGAAGAGGGGAGGAGGAACATGGCTGAGCTCCGGAATGACATGTATGCATACAATAATGTATACGCACACATATACATAGTGCATACAGTACATGTAGCGGAGAGGATTCTGCTGCAGCCAGTTATCTGACAGCTACACATAGGTCAATGAAGAGGAGAGGAGGAACATGGCTGAGCTCCGGAGTGACATGTATACATACAATAATATATACACACATATACATAGTGTATACAGTACATGTAGCGGAGAGGATTCTGCTGCAGCCAGTTATCTGACAACCACACACAGGTCAGTGACGAGGGGAGGAGGAACATGGCTGAGCTCCGGAGTGACATGTATACATACAATAATATACACACATATACATAGTGTATACAGTACATGTAGCGGAGAGGATTCTGCTGCAGCCAGTTATCTGACAACCACACACAGGTCAGTGAAGAGGGGAGGAGGAACATAGGTGAGCTCCTGAGTGACATGTATACATACAATAATATACACACATATACATAGTGTATACAGTACATGTAGCGGAGAGGATTCTGCTGCAGCCAGTTGTCTGACAACCACACACAGGTCAGTGAAGAGGGGAGGAGGAACATAGGTGAGCTCCTGAGTGACATGTATACATACAATAATGTATACACACACATATACACATTTTTTAAGGAAGATATGGTGGAGGGATAAATAGGTAGATTGACATATAGAGATAGATATGTAAGATTTATAGACATTCATTTTAATGGGGTATCAGCACACCCATTCACATACATCAGAAACTTTCAGCATGCTACCCATTCCTGCAGATTATGCACAGAAAATAGATTGGAGCTAATCCTCATGCGAATCTGCGGCATTAAAATCAAGTAGGGCTTACAAATGTAAAAATGTAAATTTGCCACCAATATGGGGGGTCAATCCAAACCTTGTGTAATGCATGCATACACGTGACCCTTATTTTTAGAACACTGTACAGAGGAAGCTGAAGGAAAGCACATCGCGCTGATTGCTTATCATAGTGCATCCCACATACATCTCTACAAATCCTCCAGTAATTGTGAGCCGTGGAATTCTTCAGCTCATTCCCATCCTCGGAGTTTGATACGTATGGTTAACCCGTCACTGTGTAGGAAGAAGTGACCCTCTGTAGAGAGTATCCGTGCTTCCTCCTCCTGCTTTTGTCCTCCAGACTACCTAAAGTCACAGTGACTTGCTGTCTTGTATGTGTCGTGTCAAGACATATGGTCTGACATTGAGTCTCTGAAAAAAAAGGGTCAATATTCATTGCTTTATTAAGGTAGCGGCTAATCAGCTCCCTGTGTGACAATATTCCTGCTCATACTTTTCTGATTAACCTCTCCGGTTCCTGGGAGCTCAGGTTCTCCTCCGTACGACTGTTTCACAACAGATTACTATTCTTCTTCTTTTGCCTTGGTAACTCAAGTAAACACAGAAAACCATAGGGATAATTGTCTCCCCAAGGTGCCTACGTGGAAGTGATCTACAGAAGGAGAGCATCCGCTGGGAGCGTTCATTGACGTCACAAGCAGTGCCGTACATTTGCCCTAGTATTCGAACACCCCACTGTCTCCAGTAGAGATCTGTATACTTTAATCGCGAAGCCGTGCATACAAATTTCCAAATTTCTTATCAACTTTTTTTTTTCTTAAAGACTAGATTAAAGAATATTTCTAGCTTTCAAATTCTTTATCTGAATTCCACAGAGGGCCAGAAAACTGAAAATTGGGGTTTAAAATTAGTGTCATGGAAATGGGTAACGGCATTATTTGGCAGAGTAAACTCCGGCGGGAATGATCCAAAAATAGAGCTAGGCAGCTGGATGAATTTTAACGTCCTTGTGGTTTCCTTCCGAGGCCATCAGTAGGCTCTATACTCTTTAATATGTGTCTGTAGACGACAGATCGTGGCATCCATAGGTTGTTGATGGTAACCTCTGGGAATCTACAATTGTGCTGGGGTATTCCTGCTCCACTTTCTGATGTCTCTATCTACTAACATGAGGGATTCCATTATAAATAGCATCTGAAAAATTTCTACTTATGCATCCGGGAAATACTTTTTGTTAAATACTTACAAACCAACATTTTTTTTTTTTTTCATTTGGTCAAGTAGAAGCATCAAAAACGAAACCTTCGACCAAAGCTCCTTGAAAACTTTATGTAATATCTAAAGTACATGTGTTTAATTTGCTTTATGTAGTCTGTAGACCCTTTTTTTAATAGTTTCTTGAGCATTTCCTTGTGGTTGGACCATATCATAGCCATGGTTAGGCAGATATCTCTGAAATATTCAGAGGTTAAAAAAAGAATATGTTTGTCCAATGAGCCACCTGATATGTGGGTACAAATTATCTATGTTCCCATGTCCTGTAATGCAATCTGTTTTGGAATCCATTTAGAAAATTCAAAACCGGATCTGTTAATGGATCTGTATACTCCCCATTGACTTTAATGGTGATGGATCCGTTAACGGATGTTCCAAAATGTGCCATCCGTTAGGGCCAATTCATTAGTATTTGGTTGTTAAAAACGGATCAAAATTTCTATATGCAAGACTTTTTTTCCAACAGATTCATCAGTGCATATTGGGTGCCAATGGGCAACGGATCCGTTAGGAATGCAGCCGTTAGCCCATCCATTAACGGATCCATCACCCAGCGACTCCCAATATGCTCTAACGGATCCGTTGCCCATAAATGCTATATACATACAATAGAAAATAATAGAGGAAAATCTGTTAGGATAGGATAGATAGATACTGTAGATAGATGATAGGCAGAACAGATGAGAATAAAAGATAGATATGTGTAACGCCTGCCTGGATCCACAGACTCAGACTGGTTGTAATGGACAGGATAGAGGGAAGCCGCTCACAAAGCAGGACGACCAGAACCCTGAAACCCTTTAACCCCTATACAGGGATTTGGAATTACACAGGGCCCCAGTAATCACTACCTGTGGAAGGCTGCAGTCCGAGAGAGTAGTAGTCAGGCAGGGTCAAACCAGGAATTGCAGAACAGAAACAGAATTGGGCAGGCAAGGATGTAATCAGGAAACCAAGCAGAAGTCAAATCTGGGACTGGCGGCGAGGTACAGAAACGGCAGGCAGAAGGGTAGTCCGAAAACAAGCAGAAGTCCAAACACAGGGGTCACTAAGTAAAACAGGGAGGGAGCCAGGTAACATGAAAACAAAACTATCTCTGGCAGTGGTCAGTAGACAGGAGGGGAATAAAGAAGGATGTGGTGTCTTACCATCATTCAGCTACAACCAATGGGAACTTCAGCTGGAAGACAAATGCCACCTACAGTCAGTCAGTGGTACTGCAGATCCCAATGAAATCCAGCCCAGTGGATGAGCGGAGCCTGTGCCCACCAACGCCGATGGCATCGACTCCTCTCCCATCACCAGCACTGTCCACGGCGGGAACATGGCGCTAACTGGTGATCGAAGCAGAAGTCGCAGGAGCAGACTCCGGTGGTGACGTAAGAATATGATAGCTAGAATAGATAGACCAGATCTATTAGCTAGATAGATATAATGGATACATAGATAGATAGATAGATAGATAGATAGGTACATAGAGAGAGAGAAAGAGAGATTGTTTGGCAAACTGGTTAGCCTAACCATAACCAGCTGTTCAAACTATCTCTCTTTCTCTTTATCTGGACCCGTTCAATGTTTTTGGATGCTTTGAGTTACATTATAATGGATCTGTTAACGGATCGCTAAAAAATGTCTTCCGTTGGTATAACCCATTAACAGATCCATTATTAAAGGGAACCTGTCACCGGATGTTTATAATACTCTCCTAGCGGTTGGTGCGGAGCAGACTGGTCAGATTGGCGTCTCCGTTCTCCGGGTCCACGCCTCCTCTTTCGGCCATCTTTGTCCTCCTTCTTCTGAAGATAGTGTGGATGACACGTTCTATGTCATCTACACTAGCTGACATTGAGGTCCTGCGTAGGTGCACTTTGATCTGCCCTGAGTAGCGCAGATCAAAATATTGTAGTGAGCCTGTGCGGGACCTCAATGCGCCATAATGCTCACTGTAGGGTGCCCACCTACATGGCCGGGCAGGCACAATTGAAGGCATCAGTGGCCTGGTTCATGGTTAGATATGGATTCTGTATCCTTACATTATGCTCTTTAGACTTGCCGATTTTGCACATTATATGTACGTTTGATATACCTGTTCTGCTGTGGCATTAGTGTACGTAGGGGTTGCAGGACAGTGGTATTTCTGTGGATCTATCTTAAGCAGAAATAGCTATGGATTGGTGATCCTATTGCGCAGCTACTCTTAGGCAACAGTATATGTTGTATACTACCTTTAATTGGCATAGTCTGTTTGTGCCCTAACCCCTTGTCCCAGAAGAACTGCACGTTTAGTCTAGCATGAGGATTGAAAGGGAGAGCTGTCAGTGAGTGGGGGCGTCATATCACATTTTGTAGGGTGCCAACCTCCGTGGCAAGTGAGCGACAATTTAGGACATCATTGGCTTGGTTCCCCCGTGTAGATATGGGCTCTGTATGATATGTTTTGTCTTTTGCATATTTTTGGATACACCTGCTATTAATCATATTATGGCACATGACTTATTCCTTCCAAAGACAGTACTAAGGACCAGGGGATTCACTGCGAGTGGAAGAAAGGCGATTCCTGTAGCCAAATAGGAAAGGGTTCTTTACAGTTAGAGCGGTCAGATTATATAATGCCTACCACAAGAAGAAGTAATGGCCGATACTATAACGGCTTTTAAAAAAGGGCTGGATGATTTCCTCAGTACACACAACACTATTGGTTATAAATGATTTATTGAATAAATGTAGAATTGCTGTAGGAAGGTTGGACTAGATGGACCTAAGTCTTTTTTCAACCTATGTAACTATGTATAATAAACTTATCTTTTAGGGGTTTTGTTTAAGTTGAATTGAGTACCCTGTTCACTATTTAATTGGTTTTCTGTATCGTAACTGGCAATATGTGAAAGTGGCTTCATTAGCTTGTGGTATTTCCTTCCATTACCCTTTGTGTTAAAAGGGTTGCTTAATGATAAGATTAGGTTTTACCACTGCTGTTACCCCAAGCTATCAGCTGTAGTTTACGAGGAAACTGGCAGCAAGGGTTCGCGTCACACAAAAAGCATTAAAATCCAATGCTTTCCCATGTAAGGATCGGTCTTCCATGATATTACCTTTTGTAGCTTTTCTGATAAAAACATTATTTTATGACCAGGTAACTTGTGTGTATTAATTAAGACTTCCCTAAGACGCTGTATGAAAATGGACTTTACTAAATCAGTCAATGGCTTTTTGTTTTTTAGCCCATACCTGTCTGGGATATGGCTGATGTGTGCCATCGCTTTTTTGACCATGTGGTTTCAAAATCTATTACCCTCGTGAGTCCTGACAATGGTGAAACGGTTCCTTGTTTGGGTGGAAGCAAAGTAGAATAGTGACGAGGACTCGCTGCGACACAGTGGATGGGATTTATAGAAGTCTCCTGCTCCTGAGCTCCCTTTTTATGTTGTGTAAACTGACCTGCGGAGCGCGTTTCAAACCCTCAAAGTCTCACTTTCTCTGGAAGGTACACTGAGCTTTATGTGCGGATTTTCCCCAAAGACTTAGGCGGGCTTTGCACGTTGCGACATCGCAAGCCGATGCTGCGATGTCGCACGCGATAGTCCCTGCCCCAGTCGCAGCAGCGATATCCTTGTGATAGCTGCCGTAGCGAACATTATCGCTACGCCAGCTTCACATGGACTCGCCTGTCCTGCGACCGTCGCTCTGGCCGGCGAACCACCTCCTTATTAAGGGGGTGGGTCGTGCAGCGTCACTGTGACGTCACACGGCAGGCGGCCAATCGGAGCGGAGGAGCGGAGATGAGTGGGATGTAAACATCCCGCCCACCTCCTTCCTTCCGCATATCCTACGGAAGCCGCGGTGACGCCGGTAGGAGATGTTCCTCGCTCCTGCGACTTCACACACAGCGATGTGTGCTGCTGCTGGAGCGAGGAACAACATCGGACCGTCGCGTCAGCGTAATTATGGATTACGCCGACGCTGCACCGATGATAAGATTACAACGATTTTGCGCTCGTTAATCGTATCATCTAGGCTTTACACACTACGATGTCGCATGCGATGCCGGATGTGCGTCATTTTCAATTTGACCCCACCGACATCGCACCTGCGATGTCGTGTGCAAAGCCCGCCTTACATTTGTTGTGGAAAATCCTGGCTTATAGTGCATTTCCACGGATGTCAATAAAGTTTTGTCAATGGCAAATACCAGGAAATTTCAAAAACAAAACAGCTTTATGACCATGACATCCTGACAAGAGACAAAAACAGCAACGTCAAAAACTCTGTAAAAATGCATGTAAGAAAAACACACACAAACAAAATGAAAACGCAAGTAACCTAAGTTACATAATAGGACTAGAAATTCATCAAAATTCAATCGAAAAAGGCTCATTGTGGGAACAAAGCCTAAAAAGATCCAAATCTGCATTGAAAAATAATCAGCGTGTACATGAGATTTCAGAAACCTCATTAACTAAAGCCTGCTTTACACGTGTCGATATGTCGTGCGATCATATTTGCGATCACACCCGCCTCCATCGTTCAATTTTTAGAAAATGAGCGACGTGTCAACGAACAACGATAAGGTGAGTATTTTTGCTCGTTGACAGTCGCACGTAGCTGTAACACACTACGACATGTCAAACGAGGCCGGATGTGCGTCACTAACGACGTGACCCCGACGCCCTATCATTAGATATATCGTAGCGTGTAAAGCCCGCTTTAGCTGCTACGGTAAAATACTGTATTTTTTCCACAGCAAAAATGTGTGGATAAAGTACAGCAAAAATGTAGTGTGTGAACAAGTCCTTATTGTTCAATATGCTGCTGGACCCCCAGTGATGATGTCACGCTAAGCATGGGGGAGTACCACGCGCATGGCAAAAGAGAAGGGAACCCTGAGTCTAGGAAAGGGGAGATGGTGACCTCTGGCCAAACCTACTGCTGGTCCCTGGGGGTCCCTCACTACCCTAGATAGGTACCACACCTATGCGCCGAGCCGTATTCCTGACCCTAGGTATCCCTAGTACTAGGCCCTAAATAGGGAAGGGGTGGGATGAGCTCTTTATCACCCCACTAAACACTATAGACAACACAAGGAGGACACACAGGGGGAAAATGCATGAACTACTTATCTACAGATGACTCAGGTAGAAGTTCAGCAAAGTTTTCAGCAACAATACCACAGAGGAGTACAAGCCACCTGCTTGCAACCAAGGCTTGAAAGAACTGATTAATATCACCAGCGCCAGTCTAAAGAAGGAAGGGATATTTAAGCACCAAGAAAATACTTATGATCAGCAGCTGGGCGGAAGGCGAGCTCCTGCTAGTGCAAAAGGGGAGAGATGAATGCAGCAGTAAAGCAACCTATACCAATGACTACTGACAGCAGGAACAATGGAAAGTCAGGGAGCATTCTGTGCAGCCAGACTTTGTGACCTTCTAAGGCCAGAAACCACATGACTGTTTGTCACCCGTGACAGATGGTCTACCTTGCCAGTATATTGAGAGTCTAAACAGGGGAGACTGATCTGTTCTGGATTTGCCCTTTTTGGACTTCCTATTCCATGTGGATCAATATCCTTTGCTCTCATCGAGACAGATGAGCCGGCTGCTTTATTTATGCTATATCCTGCCCATATGTCAAAACTTTATGAGAACAACTTTTCACCAACTTCAATGACTCCAGTGTTAAAAAAAAAACATTGAAAATATGACTCGGGGACAATTTTCCTTTGAAAGTCTTTATTTGTTTCCAGTGAAAATGAAAATACTGGAAAGAATATTTTTTGTCACTTCTCTCTTAAAAAAAAAATAAATCTTGATTTTGCTGATTTTATAACCTGTTGGGTGGGTGCAGAAGCTTATGTCTTACATTGTCCATATAACAATGGGCTCCTATGTGTATGGGGGATGTGATGGAATGAAATAGCTGAATGAAGGACTCGATAGCAGTGATGACATTCATAGAAGAAGAGAAATATTTCTTGTCATAGATAATTTGCTTCCCTCTGTCTGTGGTCCCAATCCAAGGCCGTCCTCGTTAGAGAGGAACAGATGGTAAATGATCTGTGTTGTGTGGTGATTCAACAAATTGACTCATATGCGCACCATCTGCTTTTTCTATACTTTACCAATAGCTTTATTTAGGTCCCTCCTTTTTATGTAGGGCACCATACCCTGATATCGCTGATAAACTGCCTGTATACAACGTGCATATACATTCATCCATTATTCTATATCATCAGAGGGTAGGACATGGACAAAACAAACATCAAAGCAGCGCTGACTTTATAAATTGGCCAAATTCATGGTGACCCACGAAGTGTTACCGGTGGGTTTATACAGGTCTAGCAGCAGAATGAGACGTAATATATGAAATATAACATTTAATTACTTTGTATAAATGCATATACAGTCAAAAAAGAGGAAAAAGTGCAAGTTTGTTTTAGTTTTTTTTAAATCACCTATGTCACATCCCTTTATTGCAAAATATGAAAAATAGGGATTACAATCAAAAGAATACAACAGCACTCTGTAAGCGTTGAGATATATGTAAAAATAGGGAATACGATCAAAAGAATCCAGCAGCACTTTGTAAGTGCTGAGATATATGCAAAAATAGGGAATGTAATCAAAAGAATACAGCAGCACTCTGTAAACGCAAAGATATATGGAAAAATAGGGAATATGTTCAAAAGAATACAGCAGCACTCTGTAAACGCGAAGATATATGGAAAAATAGGGAATATGTTCAAAAGAATACAGCAGCACTCTGTAAACGCGAAGATATATGGAAAAATAGGGAATATGTTCAAAAGAATACAGCAGCACTCTGTAAACGCGAAGATATATGGAAAAATAGGGAATATGATCAAAAGAATACAGCAGCACTCTGTAAACGCGAAGATATATGGAAAAATAGGGAATATGATCAAAAGAACACAGCAGCACTTTGTAAGTGCTAAGATATATGCAAAAAAGGAATACAATCAAAAGAATACAGCAGTACTCTGTAAGCGCTGATATATGCAAAAAAGGGAATACGATCAAAAGAATACAACAGCACTCTGTAAACGCAAAGATATAGGGAACATAAAAGAAAACAGCAGCACTCGGTAAGCGCTAAGATAAATGCAAAAAAGGTAATACAATCAAAAGAATATAGCAGCACTCTGTAAGTGCTAAGAGATATACAAACATAGTATACAGTACATGACTGCATTAATGCTATATGGAACATACTTTAGAAAAAATGAATGTACTTACAGCAAAAATTGGCCAATTCATGTGATCTAGTGTTGAGCGAGTAATTAACTATTTGTACTTGATATGCTGTTATCGAGTACTGTCCGCTACTCGCATATTCATTACGAGTAGCAGGCGCAATGTAAGTTAACGGGAAATACTTGCTAAGCGGTGAGTAACCTGAAAGCCATACTTTTCGTGCGAGTAGCGAATAGTACGGCTTTCGGGTTACTCGCTACTTAGTGAGTATTTCGCATTGACTTACATTGCACCCGCTACTCCTAACAAATAAGCAAGTAGCAGACAGTACTCGGTAACAGCATAATGAGTACAAAGAGTTAACTACTCGCTCAACTCTAATGTGATCCCAACAACCGCGGCAAGGTGATCTTACTTTGATGGGACTCTAATCAAGAATCATGCCTCTCCTGGACTAAGGCGGGCTTTACACGCTGCGACATCGCTACCGATATATCGTCAGGGTCACGTCGTTAGTGACACACATCCAGCGCCGGTAGCAACATCACAATGTGTAAATCCTAGGTGCGAGGATGAACGAGCGCAAAAGCGTAAAAAATCGCTGATCTGTGTCACGTCGTTTAATGTCGTTACTGCTTCAGATACTATATTGTTTGTCGTTCCTGCAGTACCACACATCGCTGTGTGTGAAACCACAGGAACGACAAACATCTCCTTACCTGCGCTCGCCGTCCACCGGCTATGCGGAAGGAAGGAGGTAGGCGGGATGTTACATCCCGCTCATCTCCGCCCCTCCGCTTCTATTGGCCGGCCGCTTAGTGACGCCGCAGTGACGTCGCTGTGACGCCGAACGCCCCTCCCCCTTGAGGGAGGGATTGTTCGGCAGTCACAGCGACGTCGCCGACCAGGTATGTGCATGTAAAGCTGCCGTAGCGATAATGTTCGCTACGGCAGCAAGCACCAGATATCACATGTACGACGTGGGCGGGTGCTGTCGCGCTCGACATCGCTAGCAATCGCTAGCGATGTTGCAGGGTGTAAAGCCCGCAAAAAAAAGTCTAAAAATATATGGGCAGGTAGGATCCGGCACTAATTAAAACCACCCTGGGGCTCATGGGCAGACAGCACTGTCTGAATAGGAGGTTGTCCACACCTACAATATATACCGAAAAAAGAACTGCATCTACAAATAGAACATAGCAAGTGTGAACAGGTGTCAGCTGCTATAACTACACGAAAGACAAGCTCAAAAACTCAATAGGGAATTTGTAGCCATGTCTAGTTGAAGGGATGAACTAATCTTTCTCTAGGCATGAGTCCAAATGCCCTATGGACTTTTTGAGTCTTCAAAACAATTCCCCTGATGAATCCTAGTGGACGAAATGCGTTGGGTGGCACATAGGGGATTAATAGGGCCACAGTTGCCACAGGGTCAGAAGTGGTTCCCTTGCTAGTGCCGGGAGTCTTTGGGGTCTTAAGGCCAGGTGGCTAGCTATTATAGGTATAGTGTATTTTTTCAAAGTACAGAATGGATGGATCATGATATCTGTGCTCTTTCTCTGACTCCACCACCTCTGAACCCTCTGAATGAGTGAGACCATTGTAACTTATTTAAGCAATATCAGCACCATGATTACATGTGTACATCACCACCGTGACTTGGATATGATCAGCATTAGGATGTAATATTGATTAGTAAGTAGCTTAAAGGGAGTCTGTCACCAGGTTTTTGCTCCCCATCTGACAGCAGCATAATGTAGGGGCAGAGACCCTGATTCCAGCGATGTGTCACTTATTGAGCTGTTTGCTGTCATTTTGATAAAATCAATATTTTCTCTGCTGCAGATCTAGTATTTATACAAAGCTCATGAATATGCTGGACTACCTGGCAGCACACTAAGTAGTCCTGTAATGATAATCTACTCATGATTAAACAGTGATTTTTATCACAACTACACTAAGCAGCCTAGTAAGTAATAAATCGCTGGAATCAGGATCTCCGTCCCTACGTTATGTAGCTCTAAGATTAGGTGGCAAAAACCTGGTGACAGATTCCCATTAATTATAGGGTCGGATTTAGTGTGACCACTGTTGCAACATTGATCAATTAGTGATCGCCAAGATATAAGCTTATGTCATGTATGTTTCTTATAGTTAATATTGGGCTATTTTGACCTGTACCTTGTATCTAATTTGTGAGGCTGATTTAACTTGAGGCCGTCACTGAAACTTCCTCTATAGTTTTTCTCCCATACTTACATCCCAATATTCCCTATATTTGAGTAACTGTCACATTATTTCTTATTTCACAAATCAATATAACATGTGAAAAAAACAAACCCTTGTAATATGTCTTACCAGATACATTTTCTTCTTCCTCCTCCTGGACTGATCATACAGGGATAAAATTTGTGTTTCGTGAAGATGAATTTTACTATTACTGAGATAGGACATGGCAGTTTGTGCTCATAAGGTTCTATGGAGAAAGAAGAGGAGGAGCTAAAGACAGACACATACATTCTGCTGCAGGTTAGCCCGTGACAAGAGTTTCAGTTCTCTATAGAACTTTATAAGCACCAACTGTCATCTGCTCTCAGTAATGGCAAAATCTATATTCACTGACGACAGATTGTGTATTGCGACAGAAAATAGGAGAGGAACTTTATAAATCTACAGGAAGTAGTGATGGGTCTGTGTATTGCTAGAAGAAATAAAAGTAGAACTTTGTCACTCAGGAAGTGTGGGCAGGACTTTTTTTCTACATAGGAAGTGTGGGTAGGACTTTTTTTCTACATAGGAAGTGTGGGTAGGACTTTGTCTCTATACAGGAAGTATGTGCAGGACTTTGTCTCTATACAGGAAGTGTGGGCAGGACTTTGTCCCTATGTAGGAAGTGTGGGTAGAACTTTGTCTCTATACAGGAAGTGTGGGCAGGACTTTGTCCCTATACAGGAAGTGTGGGCAGGACTTTGTCCCTATATAGGAAGTGTTGGTAGGACTTTGTCCCTATACAGAAAGTGTGCGCAGGACTTTGTCCCTATACAGGAAGTGTGGGCAGGACTTTGTCTCTATACAGGAAGTGTGCGCAGGACTTTGTCCCTATACAGGAAGTGTGGGCAGGACTTTGTCCCTATACAGGAAGTGTGGGCAGGACTTTGTCTCTATACAGGAAGTGTGGGCAGGGCTTTGTCCCTATATAGGAAGTGTTGGTTGGACTTTGTCCCTATACAGAAAGTGTCGGCAGGACTTTGTCTCTGTAGAGGAAGTGTGAGTAGCACTTTGTCTCTATACAGGACGTGTGGGCAGGACTTTGTCTCTATACAGGACGTGTGGGCAGGACTTTGTCCCTATACAGGAAGTGTGGGCAGGACTTTGTCTCTATACAGGAAGTGTGGGCAGGACTTTGTCCCTATACAGGAAGTGTGGGCAGGACTTTGTCCCTACACAGGAAGTGTGGGCAGGACTTTGTCCCTACACAGGAAGTGTGGGCAGGACTTTGTCCCTATACAGGAAGTGTGGGCAGGACTTTGTCTCTATAGAGGAAGTATGAGCAGGACTTTGTCTCTATACACGAAGTTGGGGCGGGATTTTGTTCCTATAGAGGAAGTGGGGGTGGGATTTTGTTCCTATACAGGAAGTAGGGGTTGGATTTTGTCCCTATACAGGAAGTGGGGATGGGACTTTGTCTCTATATGAATTGGAGGTGGGAATTTGTCCCTATACATGAAATGGGGGCAAGATTCTCTATACATGAAGTGTGGGCAGGACTTTGTCTCTGTATAGAAAGTGGGGAGAGACTTTGTCCCTATATGGGAAGTAGGAGTTGGATTTTGTCTGTATACAGGAAGTGGGAGGGACTGTGTTTCTATACAGGAAGTGAAGGTGGGACTTTGTCTCTGTACAGGAAGTGTGGACAGGACACTGTTTTTCTATAAGAAGCTTAAAGGGGACTTTGTCTCTCTACAGGGAATGGGGGCAGGACGTAGAAGTGGGACTTTGTCTCTCAGAAAATTAGTGAGGGTCTGTATCTTTGTTTCTGCTCTCCTATCCGTCAAACTACAGCATTACAGAGAGATGAGCTTTAATTTCAAGACAGACAAGAAATTGTACAGTGCAGGAGCAATGCATGCTAGTAAATTAGGAAAGGAACTTCCAACACATATAGTGCTGGCACAATGAAAAGTGAATACATATAGACACAAAGAAGCACGTGTAAGAAATTTTCCTCTATGGAAAAACATGATTGCGGAAAAATGTTTTTGTTTTTTTTTTTTATATCCCAGTTATGCAGGAATGAGCATGTATATATTTGATCTGAAATAAACAATTTTCTTGGCATCTTCACTGTAAACAAGTGTCTGTGACTTTTTTCCATGAAGCAGCGCACGGTGTCACACTGACTCTGCACCTGTGACAGTTACCGCTGCAGACACTGATTATTCTACGACTACATAAATTACAGTGATTATATATGAGGCATACAGAATGTATGCCTGTACGGGTATATACAGCATTGGGGACGGTCATGCTCCTGCTGCGCAGTGTCTGGTCTGATACTGAGTGCCATGAAACAGAGAGAAATAGTGAATATTTGCTGTCAGATTTACTAAATGATGTTTAGAGCTGAAGATTGTTAACTGTTTCAGGTTTTTCAGGTCTCTGGTATATGAGGGTCTCTATACACGGTGGTTCCACCCACTCCCCTGATCCAAATACACATGCATCATATGCACTTAGTACAATCAGAGCATAGTTCTATGGTGATCATGTTTATGGCTGAAAACCCTACTGTATAAAGTGTCTTTAGATTTAGGAGAGCGCACAGTGAACCATGGGAAGTACGGCGCTATGTTGCTCAGCACAAAGGGCACTGCAAAATAATAATTGTAATGACCCAACATTGCGCAACACAATGAGGTCATTTGTATCGCAATCCCCCTCCACCTATAAAATGGGCTTCACGATGCCCCAGGTGGGAGTAAACCTGCTGCTATGTAGTCATCCAAATTAACGAGCTCTGTATAACACTGTCCTCACCACTGATTGGCAGCTTTCTGCCTATGCACAGTGTACACAGAACGCTGCCAAACAGTGGTGTGGGCGGACTTATACAGAGCTCAGCCCACTGATTGGCAGCTTTCTGGCTATGCACAGTGTCCACAAAATTGTAAATAAGTGGGGTGGGTGGATTATACAAAGCTCAGCCCACTTTTTGCCAGCTTTATGCTTATCCAGAGTATACACATAAAGCTGTAAATTAGTGGTATGAGCAGAGTTATACAAAGCTCAGTCCACAGATTGACAGGATTGAGGCTCCTTAGGTCAAAGGATTTGGAGGGTTCACCATTAGTGATGAGTGAGCACTGCCATGCTCAGGTGCTCAGTACTGGAAGCTTAGCTTGGCACGACTCGTGTACCAAGTATAATGGAGTCAATGGGAATCTCAAGCATTTTTCCAGATCTTCCCATTGATTTCCATTATACTCGGTATATGAGTTGAGTCCATCCAAGTGTCCAACTACTCATTATGAGCACCAAGCACCCGAGCATGGTAGAGGTCGCTCATCAATAGTTACGAGCACCAAGCACCCGAGCATGGTAGAGGTCGCTCATCAATAGTTACGCGCACAAAGCATCCGAGCATGGTAGTCCCCGGTCATCACTAGTTAGGAGCACCAAGCACTTGAGCATGGTAGTGCCTTCTCATCACTAGTTATGAGCACCAAAAACCCGAGCATGGTAGTGCTCACTCATCACTAGTTGCCAGTACTGAGCACCCGAGCATGGTAGTGCCCGCTCATCACTAGTTACCAGTACCGAGCATCCGAGCCTGGTAGTGCTCACTCATCACTAGTTACAAGTACGGAGTACCCAAGCATATTAGTGCTCGCTCATGACTAGTTACGAGTACCAAGCTCCCGAGCAAGGTAGTGCTTACTCATCACTAGTTACCGGTACCAAGTACCCAAACATGGTAGTGCTCCCTCCTCACTAGTTATGAGTACCGAGCATGGTAGTGCTCACTCATCACTAGTTAAGAGCACCGAACACCCGAGCATGGAAGTGCCCGCTCATCACTAGTTACGAGAACCAAGCACCCAAGGATGGTAGTTCTCGCTCATCACTAGTTATGAGCACCAAGCACCTGAGCATGGTAGTGCTCACTCATCACTAGTTATGAGCACCAAGCACTCGAGCTTGGTAATGCTTGTGACGAGGTATGCGACAGAGCAGGCAGGGACACCAGGCCGATGAACAATCCAACAAGTTTTATTGAGGCAGGGAGCATAAAACATCCAACATCCAAAAGGTTCCACAATGAGTCCACACAAAGAAAATAGATCTGGGGATGCCACCCAGCAATCCGATGCCAATGAAAATGCAACAACAGTCCTTAGATGATTTCCTTAAATCCAGTAGCGTGGCTGAGACGACACAATCCCACATAGCAGCTGATCTTCAATGTCCCATAGTCCATATGTCGCGGGCGGGGAGGAGGGTGTCAGCACTGCGCTCACCCCACTGCTCGGGTCCGGCTGCTGCTGCTCTGTGGTGGCTCGAGCGGTGGGCCGGATCCCGGGGGTCTCGAGTGGCGCTCCTCGCCCGTGAGTGAAAGGGGGTTTTGGGTGTGGGGATTGTTTATTGTCCGTGACACCACCCACGGTTGTGGTGATTTGTTGACACCACCGCTGCTCTGTATGGGGATCTCGGGAATGATGGTATGGAGCAGCTAGATGTTGGTCCTCCCCTCCGTGGGTAGGGGGTTGGTTGTCCCGGGGCCCAGTGATGAGGTGGGAGATGCAGGGCTTGGTGGGATCAGGGACGCGGGGGCAGCGCTGTGCCTTGCGGCACTGTGGTATTCACTCAGCCTGAGACGATGACACAGTTCTCGGTAAAACACATGGCTGGAAAGACGGTTCCCACGGACGGCTGCACTTGCTTTTCCCCAGTAGTTGACGGTGACGGTCCCTTTTCCTGCACCTAAGATGGTTATGGTTGTGATGGGTTCCCACCGGTAACCCGCTCCCCGGCTTGGATATGGGCCGGAGGATCCCTACTTTGCCCGCAGGCGCTGGCCCTGAGAAACTGGTGCCCTGGCGGTGGCGGTGTCTCTCCGTTACGGTTGGACTGTTGTCTTCAATCGGGACTTGGTTGTTGGGAGACAGTCGTCCCCTTCACTGACGGATTTGGCAAATTATGGCGACTCCTAGCCTTGCCGGGATCCGAAAGGTCCCTGCCCTGGTGCTGACTGTTCCTTGTTCACTGCTCCAGACCGCCGGGTCACCACCCGTCCGCGGTCCTTCCAGCAACCTCCGAGCAGTCCCCCTGCAGACTATCACCACCGTCTGCTGACCTTGCTGTCACTGTCCGGGGCACACACCCGGACCAACTTCAGGCTTTACTCCTTAGCTCCACTACTACTTCACTTCCTTCTACTTTCACTTCCTTAACTGTTCTCAAGCTCTTCCCTGAGCTGACTGCAAGCTCTTCCCTGAGCTGACTGCCTGGTTCTTCCCGCCTCCAGGGCTGTGAACTCCTCGGTGGGCGGAGCCAACCACCTGGCCCACCCCCTGGTGTGGACATCAGCCCCTGGAGGAAGGCAACAAGGATTTTTGGGTTAGCTTTGATGTTCCTAACTGGGGTGTAGGGTGTGGTGGTGTTATGACCTGTGACCCCTGGCTTGCCCAGGGCGTCACACATACACAGGCACCAGGACCTGCCCTCAGCACAGATCCTCGCCCTTCACCCAACAACGCACCAACCAACTAAACATGTGGCTGAATCTTCCACCTCTCCTTAGGTACACCCACTCTATGGGAAAGGGTTCACATCCACTTTTGAGTATGTGACTTTCTATGGAGAAGTTTCCAGGAACTACAGGCTGATATTGGATGAGTCCCATGCGGAGAGAACAAAGACACAGTCACCCACTAGATGTTGACCAAGTCCTGATTACATTAAAGTCTAGACACATAGGCCAGGGAGGGACATGCTGTTACAATACTGCTGGAGGCTTGATTACATTAGGGTGCAGGCTGGGGGGACACACTGTTAGGCTGGGTTCACACATAGCGACAGCGACAACGACGTCGCTGTTACGTCACCATTTTCTGTGACGTAACAGCGACCTTGTAAGTCGCTGTTATGATCGCTGCTTAGCTGCCAAACAGCGACGCAGCAGCGATCATAACGTCGCTACATGTGCAGAGAGCAGGGAGCCGCACACACTGCTTAGCGCTGGCTCCTTGCTCTCATAGCTACAGTACACATCGGGTTAATTAACCCGATGTGTACTGCAGCTACATGTGCAGAGAGCAGGGAGCCGCGCACACTGCTTAGCGCTGGACCCTTGCTCTCCTAGCTACAGTACACATCGGGTTAATTACACGATGTGTACTGCAGCTACATGTGCAGAGAGCAGGGAGTCGGCACTGGCAGCGAGAGCGGCGGAGGCTGGTAACGAAGGTAAATATCGGGTAACCAGGGAAAGGGCTTCCCTTGGTTACCCGATGTTAATCTTGGTTACAGCTTACCGCAGCTCCCGGCTCGCTTCACTTCGTCGCTCTCTCGCTGTCACACACAGCGATGTGTGCGTCACAGTGGGAGAGCGCCTTTGAAGAAAACGAACCAGGGCTGTGTGTAATGAGCAGCGATCTCACAGCAGGGGCCAGATCGCTGCTCAGTGTCATACACAGCGAGATCGCTAATGAGGTCACTGTTGCGTCACCAAAACTGTGACGTAGCAGCGATTTCGGTAGCGATCTCGCTGTGTGTGAAGCACCCCTTACAACCGCTTCCCCCCTCAAGTTGTGTACGAACTAGTGACCTCTACAGGTCGCTTGTTAAGTACACGTAAAGATGGCTGACCTGACTCAGGGCTCCTCCTGTCTGGACAATCTATCGGCATTTTGTGTTGGCTCCATCTTCTTTAGTGTATGGTGGAGATGTAGAGTTGAAGGGTTGGGCTCCAGTTTGTATCCTCCTTGACTTAAATTCTGCTTCCTGCACCCACAAATCGGCATTGTAGATCTCCCACATCATTGCCAAGGAGAATATCTGCAGGCAAGCCGCTCATCACCCCAACCACACATTGTTTGACCCCAAAGCCAAAGTCCAGTTCTACATTTACTTTTGAGATATTTCTCCTTTGAGCTCCAGCCAATTCAATGGTAAACCCTGATACTGGCTGTATCGCCTCTGGCCGAACCACTCGGGAACAGCTATTGCGTGTGGACTCATTGTGGACTCTAAAGAACCATTTGGATATTGGATGTTTTATGCTCCCTGCCTCAATAAAACTTGTTGGATTGTTCATCGGCCTGGTGTCCCTGCCTGCTCTGTCGCATAGCCCGTCACAGTGCTCACTCATCACTAGTTATGAGCACCAAGCACCCGAGCATGGTAGTGCTTGTTCATCACTAGTTACGAGCACCAAGCACCCGAGCATGGTAGTGCTTGTTCATCACTAGTTACGAGCACCAAGCACCCGAGCATGGTAGTGCTCGCTCAACACTAGTATCAGTACTGAGCACCCGAGCATGATAGTGCTCACTCATCACTAGTTACGAGCACCAAGCACCCGAGCATGGTAGTGCTCACTCATCACTAGTTACCAGTGCCGAGCACCCGAGCATGGTAGTACTCGCTCATCACTAGTTATCAGTACCGAGCACCCGAGCATGATAGTGCTCACTCATCACTAGTTATGAGCACCAAGCTCCCGAGCATCTTAATGCTCACTCATGACTAGTTACGATCACTGAACACCCGAGCATGGTAGTGCTCGCTCATCACTAGTTACGAGCACCAAGCACCCGAGCATGGTAGTGCTCGCTCATCACTAGTTATGACACCGAGCACCTGAGCATGGTAGTGCCCGCTCATCACTAGTTATGACACCGAGCACCTGAGCATGGTAGTGCCCGCTCATCACTAGTTATGACACCGAGCACCTGAGCATGGTAGTGCCCGCTCATCACTAGTTATGAGCACCGAGCACCTGAGCATGGTAGTGCTCGCTTCTCACTATTCACCATCAATTATTGTGCACTCAGGGGATTAGCATGAATTGTATCTAGCAAATAATTTGCTCCAAATTACCTTCACATGGGGTTATCTTCTCCTGGTCCTCTAAGGTCCATGATTGGGTCAGAGCCTTGGTCCTCTGGAACATCTACCAGTAATCTTGTGGGATAGAATAATAATTTGAGCAGTAGGATGCCTTTATATCTGGAAGGACTTGTGGCCAGGACATGTTATTTAGTGATTTTGTTTTATTGGATCCCCAAACAATTAACGGCACATAGCACATAACCAGCAAAACACACAAATGTAACAAGCAACAGAGTCTCACCCTTCCGCTGGCTCACCAGGGATTAGAATGTCCGTGCCTCAGAGGCTCCAGGGCTACTTACTCCAATCCAGCAGCACCCCGCTTTCAGCGGGCACCCACCGCGAATGGAATAACGCCAGATTTAGGAAGCTGGCTGAGGTCTGCAAAGTCTGTAGTCAGATGATTGGTTGTACTAAGCTGGATTCCTTCCTTATGTAGTCCTTAATATCAAAGCCGAATCCTTGCATTCGATGCTGAAGTCCATATAGTATTATAATTTAGGTTTGGTTATGGCTTGTCAATCCGATCCGCAGTTCCTAGATTGGTAGCATGTAGCAAGAGTCTCTCTGCGCAATGGACAGTCCTCCTTTCTTATACCCCTGAGTTCTCCATTCCGACCATTGGGGTCTTCCCGATTGGTCGTACAAGGTTGCTTCTCTTATTGGATGAATTTCAAGCTGCATGGATAATGTTCATTTAAATGATGTGGACAGAAAGACTGAGGATATTTACATGTAGTCTGAAATGCACAGACTAGACAATGGCCACTGAGGTAATTTACATTATATTAGCAATACACAGCTACATTACAATGATTGCTCAGAAGGGTCTGGCAGAAACAATAGTTTAGCAAACATGAGTTAACACACAGAAGAACAATACGTCTGGCTAATGTAAGAAATTTAACCCACGACACACCTTGAAAAAGTCTATAAGGCTATATGATCCCAGCCAGGTGTGTTTGACTTTAAAAAATCGCGGGGAACCGAGGTGCACTGTAGATTAGTTGGACAGGCGTGTCCTTGATGGCTTCTTCCCTCCCGCTGCCCTAGATTTACAGATCTCTGACAATGTGTGTGTATATACTATAATACATATATATTTATATATATATATATATATATATATATATATATATATATATATATATAAACATATATTGGGTTTTTTTTTCTCTTTTCTTGAGACAAACCTAAACTTAGTCATCTTTCTTAAATTGCTGCAAGATCACTTCTAGTAGTTATCTATACAGCAGGCGCCTAGACATAAAGGCCCGCATTTATTAAGTGATCTGCACCTAAAATGTCACAAATCATTACATGTGCACAATTGCCTTTAACTATTGTTGGATCACCTGTCTCCAGCTTTATTTTAGAAATGTCATATTTCATTTAAAGGGAATCTGTTAGCAGGTTTTTGGTACTCCATCTAAGATCAGCATAATGTAGAGGAACAGACTCTGATTCCAGTGATGTGTCACTTACTGGGCTGCCTGCTGCTGTTTTGATAAAATCACAGTTTTCTTTGCTGCAGATCTACCAGTTCTCGGAATGCTGAGCTCTGTATAACCCCGTCCACACCACTGATTCACTGATTGAATGCTTTCTGTGTACCCTTTGCATAAAAAGAAAGCGGCTGTCATGGTCGTCTATCTATTTTTGGAGTCTAGTGATGGATTCAGGGTTAGAATCCCTCATTTCCATCTGGGACTCTACATTTAAACGTGGTTTCATTTCTTTCAGTGCATCATGAGTTAATGTCAGTTTTGTTGCCCAGCAGTTCCTAGCTGAGTGTTTCAGCTGCAGCTGTTTTGTAGCCACGCCCCTTCAAGTTTAAGTAGTAGTGTTTTTCCAGCAGTCCTTGCTGAAGATACAAATTCATTTGTTCTCTGGCCACCTTGGTGGAAGGTCCTGTAAAGGAGTGCTCCTGAATCTGGACTTTATCCTTTTTTTGTTGCTGATTTCCCCTGTTTCTCTTACCTTTCCTTGTGTAGTATTTCCTTGCCTCCCACCTGCCAATGCATTAGCCAGGGCAACTACAGGGTGCCTCAGGGTCTCAGGTTCCTGTTCAGCGACCGTTGTGGAGAATGTATAGGGCCTGGTGAGGAGAGTAGGGACAGCTCCAGGTGAGGATAGGAGGTGTTCCAACTATCCCTCTCACTTCATCTAAGGCCCACCTTTGTAATTTTGTTCCCAGTGTCCCCCCATACTTGTATTGTTTGTTGTATTTTTGTTGTACATAAGGCTCCCCATTTGTCTGAACACACGTGCTGTACTTGTCATACTCAGCAGTGTGACAGCTGCCAATCAGCGGTGGGGTTGTGGTTGGACTACATGGGAGCACGCCAAGTAGTCCTCTAGTGCTAATCTCCTGCTGATAAAACAATGATTTTAACACAACTTCTCCTAACAGACCTGTAAGTGATACATCGCTGCATCATGTTTCTATCCTATTAAGCTAGTTTCACACATTTTCGCCGGATTCAGTGCACGCCAGTACAGTGTTTACAGCACAGTGGCAGCGCCGCAATTTTCGGGTCACATGCTCCGGTCACATGACAGCATGTGACCGGCACTTGTCGTGCTGCCATTGTACTGTATACACTGTACTGGAGTGCGCCGAATCCGGCAAAACGGCGAAATGCCGGATGTGTGAAACTAGCCTTAGGTGGAAAAAAATCTGTTGACAGATTCCCTTTAAATGCTGCCCTAATAAGGAGATGACTGCAGTGCTAACCCACCGGTGTACACAGGACCAGCTGAAAAATGATGGCAAGTCATTCACGAATTACAGAAAGTCACATGACAGTAAATTTTGTAATAGAATTTGATATAATTTTACTTTTGTATACAAAGACTGGAAAAAAAACAGCTTTCTAGGAAAAATGTTTTTTTTTCTGTACTGGTTTACTCTACTAAGGGGTACTTTGCACGCAGCGACATTGCAAGCCGATGCTGCGATGTCGAGCACGATAGTCCCCGTCGCAGCAGCGATATCTTGTGATTGCTAGCGTAGCGAACATTACCGCTACGCCAGCTTCACATGCACTCACCTGCCCTGCGACGTCGCTCTGGCCGGCGACCCGCCTCCTTCCTAAGGGGGCGGGTTGTGCGGTGTCACAGCAATGGCAGGCGGCCAATAGCAGCGGAGGGGCGGAGATGAGCAGGATGTAAACATCCCGCCCATCTTCTTCCTTCCGCATTGCAGCCGGGACGCAGGTAGATGTTCCTCGCTCCTTCGGCTTCATACACAGGAACAACATCGTACCTGTCGCTGCACTGGCATTATGGAAATGTCGGACCCTACACCGATGATACGATAACGACTCTTTTGCGCTCGTTAATCGTATCAAAAAGGATTTGCACACTACGATATCAACTGCAACGCCGGATGTGCGTCACTTTGCACCTGCGATGTCGTAGTGTGCAAAGTACCCCTAAGGGAATTGTATAAAATGACAATTTTTTATATATAAAAAAAATTGAACATTTCAGTTTGGGCAGAAGTATGGGCGGCATTATGTGTATTATATTACCTAGTACATCTCTACCTAATGGCACTTAGGTGGTTAATGGCTCTTCTGTGTTTTGTATGGATTAATACAGAAGTAGACATATTTCTTAGGCAGATGTGCAATGACATTTTTGAACCTAATTGCTGGGCTGGCACTGCAATAGAAAGGTAGCCATGCTGAACTGCCAAGTTGGTAGGAATCAGATTCTGGCTCCTAAATGTGCCTTATTTAGGTTAGCGGCTGATTATTTACTTAGTCTCTCTTCATACAGCTATGTATGATTGTGCTAATAGGCGGCTGTCTATTCTCTTGGTTGCCTTATCTCTCTTCTCCAGCTGCCTCTTGAAACTAGAGGAGCAGAGAAATGGAACGCAACTGGGGGCAGCTGGGGAAAGATACCATGGTCCAGCAAGCCGGAGCAGGAGCCTAAGCCCCCATTTCATTACACCTTACCCAGCACATGTTGTCACCCCGCGTCAGTGCTGGGAATGTGTTTTACATTATAATATACAGCACTTTCCTTCTTACCGTATACTAATTATATTCGTGAATGCATTGCATGGCTGATTATGCTGCTTTATGGCAGAGCAAGATGTGTATTATGGAGGGTGTAGAGGTTTACTATCACGTAACCCGTCCGCATGTTGCTACCATAGCGCTGGTGCATTCGGCAGCTCTCGACAGAGATTGTGATCACCGACATCATTGACTATAGTTGGACTCAAGATTATTCAACCCTGTTACAGATTGTGTTTATTATTAGGGATGATCGAATATAACAAATATTCGGCAATATTCGGCTTTGTGAATATCCGATGAATAGGTCGCCGCTATGCGAATATTCGATGCTCAATGTAAGTCTATGCTAAGCCCGAATAGTTGCTAATATTTGATGCGCAATGTAAGTCTATGGTAAGTCCAAATAGTTTCTATTCGGCAACTATTCGGGTTTCCCATAGACTTACATTGCGCATCGAATATTCGCAAATAATCGAATAGCGGCGACCTATTCGGTGAATATGGGCGTTGCCAAATATCCCTATTTATTATAACATTTCGAAACTTTCTGCTGTTTGTTGTAAATAAATGAGACAAGAACAATCTAAATATCAACACAACTAATATAACAAAGTCACCACAAGATGCCACTTTTACTGACTCCAGCAGTCTCAGAATTATTCTCCAATACTTCGTAGAGCACCTTTTGCTGTTATGAGCTGCTGTACGTATGATGCGCAGCCAGATACCAGCTCCTAATGGTGTTTCACAGTGATCTTAACCCATTACTCATGGTGATGGTCTCTGGTTCGCTAATATTCTTGAGTTGCAGCCACCTCCTTCAAATCCAACCAAAGATTTTCTATGGAGGCCAAGTTAGGCAACTGGGACGGCCACTGCAGAGTTCTCCAAGATTTCTTCCAAAACAAAGATTCAGCTTCCACATATAAGTCATGAATTATCTCATTGGCTTTCCTCAAACTTGACTGAATACATCTATCCCTCCACATGCTGCAGATTTCTATTGCCAAAGTAAAAAAAATCAGCTTCTGAGAATGCAGCAACTGGTCTGGGTGAGATGGCTTTAATTTGTACCTTTTTATCTTCAGAGAATCACTTATCCACTGCCATGTTTCACTGTAAGCATCACCAAGCCACCGCCATGCTTCACTGTAGGCAACACAAAGCCTCTGCCATGCTTTCCTGTAGGCATCACCAAGCCACCACCATGCTTTATGGTGGGCATCACAAAGTCATCACCATGCTTTACTGTAGTCATCACCAAGCCACCACCATGCTTTCCCCTAGGCATAACCATGCCACCACCATGCTTCACTGTAGGCATCACAAAGCCACCATGATGCTTCACTGTAAGTCTTTCAAAGCTGCCACCATTCTTTATTGAAAACATCACCAAGCCACCGCCATGCTTCATTCTATACATCACTGAGCCACTGACATACCTTACTGTAGGCATCATAGAAACCCCACCATGCTTCACTATAAGCATCATCAAGCCATCACCATGCTTTCCTGTAAGCATCAATGAGCCACCGCCATGTGTCACTGTAGGCATAACTGTTCCACCACCATGCTTTACTGTAGGCATCATTGAGTCTCCACCATGCTTTACTATAGGCATCACCAAGCCAACACCATGCTTCCCTGTTGGCATCACTGAGCCACCATTTCATTTTAGGCAGAGTGTTCATTTTAGTGTATGTTTCATTTTTACTGCTCCAGACATAGTGCTGATCTATAGGTCAGAAAATTTGGTTTATTTTTGCTTCATAGAAAAAAATTCATAGACTTATGAGCTTATTTGCTTTGAGTATGTTAAAAATGGGATTTTGTATTGGGTCAGTACACGTATTAGTCTTGGAGTCTGGTCATGGCAAAATTCAGAGTTTTATTATGCACATTATTGGCAACTTAAAACTCAGTGTCTACGTGCCAATAGATCTTGCTGTATGTCTTTTACATTCAGTCTAGCCATTTCGACCACCTGCTTTCTATGGAATCTGGTGGCAGCCGGTGACAGCTTCCTCCATCTGCCATGTTCAGGCAGTGTTGCAGATGTTCCTTTTTATGTATGCACACATCTTTTTTCAGATGGATTTCATGTAGAACCCTCATGAAAAAGTGCTAAAAAATGGTAAAAGGATGCACCACATTGCCAAAACACCTTGCTGTGCATTTGGGCCATTTTTTTTTTAAATGGTTGAGACTTTGAAAGTCAGGTAAAGGGTAAAAGAAGTGATCTGGCCATTGTTCAGGCGGCTAGAAAAGACTTTTCAGGAAAACTCAGCTCACGTTTTCCTGAAGTGTCTTCAGTTTCAAAAACTCTGTGGGTACGATGACATCTAAAAGACATTGTGCGCACATACGCTAAGTTGGACCTTATAAACTTCCATCTTTATCTGTAAGAACAAACAACAACTTTGCTATTTTTTGCAAGGCTATAATCTGGGCTTTTAACCACTATTGCTCTTACCTTTTTTTTCGTCCATTTCTTCCAAGAGCAATAACGTTTTTATTTTTCAGTCGACAAAGCCGTACGTTGGCTTGTTTTCGTTGAACAAATTGGACTTTTGAATGACATTATTCATTGTTCACATACAATGTATTGGAAAATAGGAAAAATATTCCAAGACATAGTAAAAAAAACTCCCTAGAATTCTGCCATTGGTTTATCGGTTTTGTTTTTATGGCATTTATTGTGTGGTAATAATTAGGTGGCAATATGATTTTATACATCAGCACAATTATGGTGATACCAAACTTTTGCAGTATACATTTAAAGGGAACCTGTCAGGTGCAATATGCACTCAGAACCACGAGCAGTTCTGGGTGCATAGTCCTAATCCCTGCCTAACCATCCCTGTATACACTAGCATAGATAAAGAGATCTTTAGAAAAATGATTTTTAAAGATTCTTTATCATATGCTAATAAGTGCAGGGATTAGTCGAAAGGGCGTTACTTCCCCCGACTAGTCCGCTTTCTTAGCATAGTAGCTCACCCACAGTGGCCTGCTAACATGCTACTAAATACAGCATCACCAGTGATGATGTGCGTACCTACATCTGCTATCTCCGCTGTTCAGAAGTCCTCCGCAGTTCCGGTCATGCACAGTATGAAGCCGGGTGTACGCGTCCCTGCTTCAGTGAGATCTAGTGCACATGACCGTTAGTGCCAGGAACTACTGAACAGCAGAGACAGCGGACACAGGTACACACATCCCCGCTGGTGATGCTGCATTGAGTAGCATGTTAGCACGCCCCTGTGGGAGTGCTACCATGCTAAGAGGGTGGACTAGTCGAGGGAAGTAACGCCCTTGTGACTAGTTGCTGGCCTCATTAGCATATGATAAAAGATCTTTAGAAATAATTTTTCTAAAGATCTCTTTATGCTACTAGATACATGGACAGTTAGGCAGGGATTAGTAATGTGCAACCAAAACTGCTTGTGGTTCTGAGTGTATATTGCACCTGACAGGTTCACTTTAATTAAGTAGGAAAAAAAATAATGAGATTTTATAAAAAGAAAAAAAAAAAAGAAATGTTTTGTCTCCATTTTCCAAGATCCATAACTTTTTTATCTTTACATCGATGAAACTGTATAAGGATGAGTTCACATGTCCTATAATCATCTGTTAGAATGGATCCAGCTTCAGACCATTGTCAAAAAAGTAGTGTTTGCTCCTCCCTGGATTGGTGCACGCCCAGATCCTAAGTCCAATCTGTACATCTGCACTCGACTTCTGATGCTTCAGTAAATCATACTTTGGGAAGGGGATAACTTTTTAGACCACACTATTGGCATAAAACAAGCCCTATCTAGTCCTGGTATTTGATGCGTTAGGTATATCTTATGTAACTAATGCAACCACTGATTATTTCTTTGAGCTGTGCTTCAGACAACTCCGGATTTGACCACAGTGCCATCAAAGTTTGGTAAGGGAGTCAGTTTTGACCAGCACAGTTTGGTCAGAGTTTCTTCAGTTTTTATCAAATGGAAAAAAGTTCTCTAACTTTTATAGGGAATTTCGATCCTAGAATCAGATCCAATATCAGAGATGTCTCGGAACTTTTCTGTAAGTACCAAACACACACAGGGTTTATACAAGAAAAAGCGAACCCCAAGGGCTCGTTAAGCCTTCAGTTTTTCTCGTACAGGAGATATCCATGTTTTTCACTGAGCACACTCATACCTCTGATAGTTTAAAAGGTTGTTCAAGTCCAATTTCGTCCTCAGACCAAGTGGTGCATACAATGGCATGGAGACTTATCTAATATTGATCCAATTTTCAGATCAAAACTGATAATGTAAGTCTACGGACGAAAAAAGCAGACGGTTCTCAAATGCCATCTGTATTCTGTCCATTTTCCATGTACTGTTTGATAGAAGCTGGAGAAAACCCATTTTTCCATCGGAAAAAACTGATGAAACTCAAATAGTAAAAAGTGACGCACATAACTGATGCCCCGACCAAAGAGATGACGAGAAAAATCAGCGATGTCTAAATGAGGCCTAACTCTGAAAACGCCACAGTCGTTTCAAGTGTCGTTTTGGACTTTGGAGAAACCAATTGATATCTTATCTGTGTTGAGCGATATAAATTATTTTTGTTTCCTTGTTTATTGTAAACGGCAGAAAGTTTGTACATTTTGCTAATAAAACTAATTTGCAAATGGGGTTGAATAATTTTGACTGCAATTGTAAGTTTTGGTGAGGAAACCTACAGAATCACAGGGACAACTCCTTAGGTTTGCTCACCATCTGTTCTACTTCCCGTTGTATAATGTGCCACATAGGAACCAAATAATAGAGCCGTTCAATGCCCAAATAATATGTCATAAGGCACCTAAATAACACTCTCCAGGTAATAGGTTGGAGATGTGGCTGCCTTTCTGGGTGCCCAGTTCATCAGCACCCATGATGCCCCTGCCATTGACTGGAAGCTTTCTATCTACACTGGAGATGAAAAATAGAGAACAATGTATGATCACTTGCTTTATTCAGACATAATGTAATCTACATTGATCAATATTTGAAGGTTTTTGTAAGGGGTGCACCATGCCACTACAACAGTGTTTTACCAAAGATCCAAAGTTTCTCAATATAAAACCTTTATTTTGCCCAAAACGTGATGATCATAATTAGAGTAGAGCAATGACTGTAGCACAGAGAAAGATTATAACTACATTTTCGGAAAGTAACAACAGTCACCAATCAGTAGGACGTGCACAGGACTTTGCTTTGAATGACTTCAGCACATCTGTGGCCACAGGACATCACTAGTCTTTCACACTGATCTGGTGTGATTTTGGTCCATTTTTCTTCCAGTCTCTTCCACAGTTCTTTGACTGTTGTGGGTTTCTCGAACATAACTTTGTCACCGAGGATTTTCCAGAGGTTTTCTACTGGGTTTAGATTAGGACTCTGGGCTGGCCATTTCATTGTTTCTATGTTTTCTGTTTCCAAGAACTGCTTCACATGTGTTGCTGTGTGACAGGGGGCATTGTCCTGCATGAAAATTGCCGGCTGATTGAGTGATGAACGCAAGTAAGGAACCACGAGTTATTGGAGAAGGTTCTGATACACACTTGCATTCACTCTGCCATATACAGTGCCTTGCGAAAGTATTTGGTTCCCTTGAATTTCTCAACCTTTTCCCACATTTCAGGCGTCAAACATAAAGATAAAAATGTTAATGTTATAGTGAAGAATCAAGAACAAGTGGGACACAATTGTGAAGGTGAACGATATTTATTACTTATTTTAAACTTTTTTAAAAATTAAATAACTGAAAATCGGGGCGTGCAATATTATTCGTCCCCTTTAAGTTAATACTTTGTAGCTCCACCTTTTGCTGCGATTACAGCACAAGTCGCTTGGGGTATGTGTCTATCAGTTTTGCATATCGAGAGACTGACATTCTTGCCCATTCTTCCTTTGCAAACAGCTGGAGCTGAGTGAGGTTTGATGGAGAGCGTTTGTGAACAGCAGTTTTCAGCTCTTTCCACAGATTCTCTATTGGATTCAGGTCTGAACTTTGACTTGGCCATTCTAACACCTGGATACGTTTATTTGTGAACCATTACATTGTTGAATTGTGGGAAAAAATTTAAAAATTCAAGGGTGCTGAATACTTTTGCAAGGCACTGTAGCTGTGTTAGAGGTTCAACTACTGCTGCAGAAAACATTCCCAAACCATGACACGTCCTCCAGCACCTTTCATTGAGTTCTTAAAACACTTTGGGTTCAGTCTTTCCCAAGTTTGTCGAAAAACATAATGTTTCCCATCAGACCCAAATAAATTAAACTTGCTTTCATCACTTAGATGAACTGTTGACCACTTCTCCTCTGTCCACACGACATGCTCCTCACCAAAGGTGAGTCTAGCCTTTTGATTCTTTCTGCTAATGAGAGGTTTGGTCACTGCAGAGTGGGCTTTCAGTCCAAATGCTCTTAAACATCATGACACTGTATGACGAGACAGATCCTTACCCTGTTCAGTGCTGAATTTGTGAGCAATTCCAGCTGCAGTGTTGAAACAATTACCCATGGAGAGTCTTCGCATTATCCTGTCCTCTCTTGCATTTGTCTTTTGAGGGCGACCAGCCTTCTTGGGGGACTTGAAAAAGTTTGTGACGTTGTAAAGCTGCAATATTTTCAAAATCACAGACTTGGAACAACCAACTCCTCTTGCTATGACTGACAGGGTCACCCCTTTGGCCTGCATCTGGACAACCTGCTGCCAGAGGGTTTAAGTCACTTTGGAAAGGCACATCATTTGTTGCAAAGTCAGTGCAAACAGGAACCTTAGGCTGCCAGTTACACAGGGTTTGTCAGATAATTAAGAAAGTTCTCAACAGGAACCAGATTAACACCATTAACGTGCAGGTATCTGAAAGTGTTCTCTAATTTTGATCAGTCTTCTTTTCTATTTATCTCGATTATATTTTATTATGTGCTTAAGAATAAATTCAATTTATGAAATTAGCTTAAATTACTGCAAGTTTACTCATATTAGGATATAACCACATAGGACTACACAATGTCTGTAACATTTAGGAAATTGTGTGTCGTTCTCTCATCTCCAGTGTATGCCCTTACACCATCCTGTACTCAGATGGGGAAGCATTAGTGAGCTGACAGATTTTCTGTAAAGGGGTTATCCCATGAAAAGAATTTCTCTTAAAAGGTAATAAATATTACTCCTAAAGTAGATTAATGTTAGCCAATACGTATTAGGATATGTGCACTCTTTGCGGTACTTTGCACGTTGCGACATCGCAGGCCGATGCTGTGATGTCGAGCGCGATAGTTCCCACCCCCGTCGCAGCAGCGATATCTTGTGATTGCTGCTGTAGCGAACATTATCGCTACGGCAGCTTCACATGCTCATTCCTGCCCTGCGACGTCGCTCTGGCCGGCGACCCGCCTCCTTCCTAAGAGGGCGAGGCGTGCGGCGTCACAGCTACGTCACACGGCAGGCGGCCAATAGAAGCGGAGGGGCGGACATGAGCGGGACGTAAACATCCCGCCCACCTCCTTCCTTCCTCATTGCAGCCAGGACGCAGGTAGGAGATGTTCCTCGCTCCTACGACTTCACACACAGCGATGCGTGCTGCCTGCTGGAATGAAGAACAACATCGTACCGTCGCGGCTGCAAAATTATGGAAATGTCAGACCCTACACCGATCATACGATAACGCTCGTTAATTGTATGTAAAAGGATTCACATACTGCGATGTTGACAGCGACGCCAGATGTGCGTCACTTTCGATTTGACCCCACCGACATCGCACCTGCGATGTCGCAACGTGCAAAGCACCCCTTTGAGTATTTGCAGTAGATTTTTCTTCACCAAAAACAGTGTTTTTGTAGGAAATACTCTGCGTAAAATACAAAATGCAGAAAGAATTGATAAATAATGCTTTGAAGGATAAAATTTGCAAGGAAAAAAAATACAGAATGTGCATGAGATTTAAGAAAATAAATTCAGTAAAATGCTGCAAAAACAAAGCTCTTGAACAAACCTTTATTCAGTCACTTTTGAAGTCAAACCTAAGGCGTCATTCACACTTCCGTGTTTCCAGTACGTGTTGTACCCATTTTATTCGCGGATATCACATTATCATCTATATTGCTAATCACTTGGCTGTGTTTTTTTCACTGTGTGTGTGTGTGTGTGTCAATACAAAACACACAGACATTTTTTGTTTGTAGCAGCACGGATAACAAGGACCAATACAAGTCCATGGGTCTGTGAAAAACACGTGCAGCAGACGGATGGCGTCAGTATATAGTCCATATGGTGTACGTGTTTAACATTGAAAAGTACAGGAGAGGCTTTGTAATTTATCCATCTGTGAAAAACACTGATGGTTAGAGATGAGTGAACTCGAACTGTAAAGTTCGGGACTTGTTCCGGATATGGACTTTGAAAAAAATTCAGTGTCCGAGTTCGGAGTTCTGGAGCTTTACGTATGCTGACCACTTGAGCGAGCATCGGTGTGCTCGGGGATGCTTGGCCTAGTCTCTGAATGGCTCACATGGGGGTAACAACAATATTTTTGGATGTAGTGTGTACCAAAAAAAAAGAAATAAAACAACAACCGCCACCATAACCTGCCCTCCTTCCCCCGGAAGTGATCTGTTTATGGCTGGCTGCATGTGGGTGGAGACCCGAACTGCCCAATGAGTGACTTCCAATGGGATCAGGTCTAATTCGGGTTCCGAACAGAACTTTATCTAAAGTCCAGCTGAACCCACTGAACCGAACTCCAATGGGTCCGCTCATTCCTAGTAATGGTAAAAACAGACACATGGACTGCAAACTGATACAAAACACTGATGCAAAACAGTGATGATGACTCAGGTACTATTTTTTCACGTATGTGTTTAAATACAGATATGTGAATGAGACCTAAGGCTACATTTACATAATTAACTTTTGGTGAGTTTTTGATGTTGCAAAATTTCTGCAGCATTTCTGCGCCTATTATATAAATTTGACTTCTTGAGTTTTTTACATGCATTTTTTTGTACTTTTTTATGGTTTTTATCGCTTTTTTTATGCTGCTTTTTGTGTTTTTCAGGCTGTGTGCCTACACTGAGTTTTTTTTGTTATTTTTTTAATATTTTTTAATTTTATTTATTTTTTTGTTATTTTTTATTATTTTTTACGCTGTGTATTTTTGCTGAGTCAGTAAAGAAGTGTCTTACAGTTCTAAAAATGTAGATGGGATTTATAGAAATTCCCTGCGCTTCTTTTTTACACACAGCATGACTTGACCTGCCGTGTGCGTTTCAGATCCACAACATATAAATTCTCTTTTCTGTGCAGCTTTCTGTCCAGATTTTCCCCATTGACTTTCATTAGATGCAGAAAATCCCAAAGGTGAAAAATGCACATGCCACTTTTAGTATGTTTCCGCTGCAGAATCACATAAAAAAATGAATGTAATCTGCACATAAGTATATCAATAAAGTTTTGTGAAAGCCAGGAAGAATCAAAAACAAAGCAGCTTTATTTAAAACATGACACACCAACGATCATGTCTGTAAAGTTTTGTGGAATTAATACCGCTATATAATTGGGTAAAAAAAATAAATAAAATAAATACTGACAAGAGACAAAAACGAGATTAAAAAGCACGTAAAAAACGCAAGTAATGTAATTTACATAATACGAATGGTGCGGAAATCAAAAGCTTGCCAAAGATCATCGTGGAAACTTAGGGGTACTTTACACGCTGCGACATCGCTACCATCGGCTAGCGATGTCCAGCGCGATAGCACCCGCCCCCGTCGCACATGCGATATGTGTTGATTGCTGCCGTAGCGAACATTATCGCTACGGCAGCTTCATACGCACATACCTGCTCGGCGACGTCGCTGTGACTGCCGAACAATCCCTCCTTCAAGGGGGAGATGCGTTCGGTGTCACAGCGACGTCACTCAGCGGCCGGCCAATAGAAGCAAAGGGGCGGAGATGAGCGGGACATAACATCCTGCCCACCTTCTCCCTTCCGCATTGCCGTCGGGACGCAAATAAGGAGATGTTTGTCGCTCCTGCGGGTTTACACACAGCGATGTGTGCTGCTGCAGAAGCGACAAACAACATCGTACCTGCGGTCGATCCGACATTATGGAAATGAACGACGTTACACAGATCAGCGAGATTGTACGATTCTGTGCTCATTCATTGTTCCATCTAGGATTTACACGCTGCGATGTCGCTACCGGCGCCGGATGTGCGTCACTAAAGACGTGACCCCGACGATATATAGGTAGCGATGTCGCAACATGTAAAGTACCCCTTAGCCATAAATCTGCTTTGTTTTTGATCCTTCCTGGTATTTGACTTTGACAAAATGTTATTGATATAGTTATAGGTCCGCAGTGGAAACACACTAAAAATGCATGTGCGTTTTTCACGTGCAAATTTTCCGTATCTCATCCAATTCAATAAGAAAAATCTGCACATCAAGCCTCTTTCACAAGTCAGTGATTCTTGTACGTATGTTGCAGTTTTTATACGCACCCGAATCAAGGAGCTACGCATACCCATTAAAATCAATGGGTTTGCTCACACATCAGTGATTTTTTCACTGGCCATGTCTCTGTGCGGCGCACACATATGTCCATATGCTCCGCACAGAGGCATGTCGGTTTATTGCTGATGTCCCGCGGACCACACTATGGTGTGATCCATGAAACATGTACCAGAAAAACATGGACATTGAAAATAGAAAGTTTTTATACTTACCATCTCCAGCGATGCTGTGTTCAGTTGCTGCTGTCTCCTGCTTCCAGGCTGGCTCACTATTCTCATGCATATTCATTTATGCACTGCACAGCCGACACGGAAGTAGCTCCAATGGGGTCAGCGGCTGCCGAAAACACAGCAGAGCTGAAGACTTCAGCACCACGGACAGCAGGAGCAGGGACAGGTGAGTATACGTCCATGTGCTATCACAGATAAAGGATCACAGATAGCACATGGATAACCCATGCGTGCCATGAATCACGGCACACAGAGGGACATGCGTTTTTTACACGTCAGTGAAAAACGTCTGTGTTTTTCACTGACATGTGAAACAGGCCTAAAACTCATTGTAAGAAAATTTGACAAGTTGTGGATTTGAAACACGCACCACATTTTTTTAGTATGGCCAGCCTAAAGCCTGCTACACACGCTTCAATATATCTCACAATCCGTCGTTGGGGTCAAGTTGTAAGTGACGCACATCCGGCATCGTTTGTGAGGTATCTGCGTGTGACAGCTACGTGCGATCAGGATTGAACGCAAAACCGTTGATCGCAAACACATCGTATCATTCTCTAGAATTGAGCGTTTTGTTGCACGAACCTAGTGAATTGTAACGTGTGACATCCCTCATACGATTTCGGTGTTTGATGCTATGTGCGCAGGTGTGCGCTCTGCACCGCAGCTTAGAAAAGGTCCGCTTCAGAGCGCAGCTGAAAAGCTGCGTTCTGAAGCGCCTCACAATGTCTGTCATTCACTAATCTCTGTCAGTCGGTCACTATCTCTGTCCCTCACTCTCTGTCCATGTCAGTCTATCCCCCTCTCTCATATACTCACCGATCCCCGATCCCCGGCGCTGCACTGCATTCACACTGCTCCGGCGGCTTTTACTGTTTTGAAAAAGCCGGCCGCCCATTAAACAATCTCGTATTCCCTGCTTTCCCCGCCCACCGGCGCCTATGATTGGTTACAGTGAGACACGCCCCCACGCTGAGTGACAGGTGTCACACTGCACCCAATCACAGCAGCCGGTGGGCGTGTCTCTACTGTGTAGTGAAATAAATAATTAAATAATTAAAAAAAACGGCGTGCGGTTCCCCCCAATTTTAATACCAGCCAGATAAAGCCATACGGCTGAAGGCTGGTATTCTCAGGATGGGGAGCTCCACGTTATGGGGAGCCCCCCAGCCTAACAATATCAGCCAACAGCCGCCAAGAATTGCCGCATACATTATATGCGACAGTTCTGGGACTGTACCCGGCTCTTCCCGATTTACCCTGGTGTGTTGGCAAATCGGGGTAATAAGGAGTTATTGGCAGCCCATAGCTGCCAATAAGTCCTAGATTAATCATGTCAGGCGTCTATGAGACACCCTCCATGATTAATCTGTAAATTACAGTAAATAAACACACACACACCAGAAAAAATCCTTTATTAGAAATAAAAAACACAAACATATACCCTGGTTCACCACTTTAATCAGCCCCAAAAAGCCCTCCATGTCCGGCGTAATCCAGGATGCTCCAGCGTCGCTTCCAGCGCTGCTGCATGGAGGTGACCGGAGCTGCAGAATACACCGCCGCTCCGGTCACCTCCACGCAGGTAATGAAGACAGCCGCGCGATCAGCTGCTGTCACTGAGGTTACCCGCGGCCACCACTTGATCCAGTGACAGCGGGTAACCTCAGTGACAGCAGCTGATCGCTCGGCTGTGTTCATTAGCTGTGTGGAGGTGACCGGAGCGGCTGTGTCTGCTGCAGCTCCGGTCACCTCCATGCAGCAGCGCTGGAAGCGACGCTGGACCATCCTGGATTACGCCGGACATGGAGGGCTTTTTGGGGCTGATTAAAGTGGTGAACCAGGGTATATGTGTGTGTTTTTTATTTCTAATAAATGATTTTTTCGGGTGTGTGTGTTTATTTACTGTAATTTACAGATTAATCATGGAGGGTGTCTCATAGACGCCTGACATGATTAATCTAGGACTTATTGGCAGCTATGGGCTGCCAATAACTCCTTATTACCCCGATTTGCCAACGCACCAGGGCAAATCGGGAAGAGCCGGGTACAGTCCCAGAACTGTCGCATATAATGTATGCGGCAATTCTGGGCGGCTGTTGGCTGATATTGTTAGGCTGGGGCGCTCCCCATAACGTGGAGCTCCCCATCCTGAGAATACCAGCCTTCAGCCGTATGGCTTTATCTGGCTGGTTTTAAAATTGGGGGGACCGCACGCCGTTTTTTTTAATTATTTAATTATTTATTTCACTACACAGTATAGACACGCCCACCGGCTGCTGTGATTGGGTGCAGTGTGACACCTGTCACTCAACGTGGGGGGCGTGTCTCACTGTAACCAATCACAGGCGCCGGTGGGCGGGGAAAGCAGGGAATACGAGATTGTTTAATGGGCGGCCGGCTTTTTCAAAACAGTAAAAGCCGCCGGAGCAGTGTGAATGCCGTGCAGAGCCGGGGATCGGTGAGTATGAGAGAGGGCTGCTAACTTCAGTAACTTAGGAGATTAGCGGTCACCGGTGAATCCTTCACTGGTGACCGCTAATCAGGGCGCGACACAGACAGAGCCGCAGCATGATAATGAAGTCGGGTGAAGTTCACCCGAGTTCATTCTGACAGTGCGTGCGGCTCGGTCTGTGTCTGCTGTCATCTGCCATTCAGCTCTGCTACATGGCTGTCTGTGTCTGCTGTTAGCGGCCATGTAGCAGAGCTGAACGGCAGATGACATAGTAAAAACGCATCCCTACACAGTACACACGCTTGGCAAGTCAATAAATAAAAAAAAAAAAATGGTGCCCAATGCATACGTCACAGAACACATGATCTAAAGGATCGCACATAAAATTGACCAATTTAACATAGACTACTAATGCATGTGTGACAGCAAATGAACGACCAACGTGCAATCTCATAAGATCCCATATGCAACCTGGGCGTGTCACATCGCAAATGCGATTGTACAACTAATTGCAACGTGTAAAGTGGGCTTAAGGCACACCTGTGCAATAATCATGCTGTCTAATCAGCATCATGATATACCACACCTGTGGATGGATTATCTCTGCACAGGAGAAGTGTTCACTAACACAGATTTAGACAAATTTGTGAACAATATTTGAGAGAAAAAGCCTTTTGTGCACATAGAAAATGTCTTAAGGGGGCTTTACACGCAACGACATCGCTAACGAGATGTCGTTGGTGTCACAGAATTCGTGACGCACATCCAGCCTTGTTAGCGACGTTGTTGCGTGTAACACATACGAGCGACCGCTAACGATGTAAAATACTCACCAAATCGTTTATCATTGACACGTCGTCCATTTCCCAAATATCGTTCCTTGTTCTGGACGCAGGTTGTTCGTCGTTCCTGAGGTAGCATACATCTCTACGTGTGACACCCCAGGAACAATGAACAACACCGTACCTGCGTCCTCCGGCAACGAGGTGGGTGTGACTTTCCTGCGGCTGCTCTCCGCCCCTCCGCTTCACTTGGACGCCTGCCGTGTGATGTCGCTGTGACGCCGCTCAAACCGCCCCCTTAGAAAAGAGCCTGTTCGCTGGCCACAGCAACGTCGCTAGGAAGGTAAGTACGTGTGACGGGTAGCAGCAACTTTGGCCGCCATGGGCAACGATTTGCCCGTGACGCACAAACGATAGGGGTGGGTGCGAACGCTAGCGACATCGCTAGCGATGTCGCAGCGTGTAAAGCCCCCTTTAGACTTAGATCTTTGAGTTCAGCTCATGAAAAAGGGAGCAAAAATGAAAGTGTTGTGTTTATATTTTTGTTCAGTCTATAACTTATAGTCCAAATGATTCATTATGGTTATGAAGAGCTTTTTGTGGTATGGAATACTACGAGAGCATCATAAGGTATAAAGTCTCCCATACACATTAGATAGAAGTATGTTAATCGTTGAACAACCGTTGAGCAAATGATCATCCAATGAAAGATCTTTACACAGCGGTACATATACTCATTTTAGTCCATAATGGACATTACAGATGATGGAACTGGCCGTGCATATTCAATATTACTAGATAACAATTGATTAAAGTTTCTGGAATATTATTTCACAGAAATCATCATTTTTGAATCAAAGGTCTTTTCTCCAACTATCAAATTTTTCATTTTTCAAAAACTGACCAACTTTATTGCAGTAGATGACATCTACTGATCTATGATTGATCAGCCCAACACAAGATACTTTAACGGCTCCAGGCAAAAACACAATACAGAGAATGGACGACAACTTTATCAGCAGCTCCATTGTGAACCGATCACTCACTAGAGATGAGCAAACCTGAGGTTCAGTTTTCCAACCCAACACCGGCTTTAAAAACCAGAGTTCAGATTCGGAGTTTGGGTGCTTTATGTGCGAACTCCACTAATGCGAGCATCGCTGTGCATTGATACGCTTGGTGCTCAGGTCTGTGCGAGCCTCTTGCAGTGTTGGATGGCTTGCACTAGGGACAACAACATGGGGATCACAAGTAGAGTGCAACCCCCCAAAAGAAATTTGAAAAAGCCCACCCTCCCTCGCCCAGAAGTGTTCTGCTTATGGGTGGCTGTATGTGGGCGGAGACTCGAACTGCCAATGAGTGATTTCGGACCGGGCTCGGGCCAGGTTCGAACCAGTGAAGGTTCAGATCGATTGAACAGTGAACCGAATTTCCAAAGGTTTACTCATCTCCACCAAATCACTTGCCATCTGGCTTTATTTCTTGAGGAAAATTAGTCTAATGTCGGCTGAACCTACTGGTATTGACAATTTTGGCTGATGGTCTAATGTATATGGGGGTGTCAACCAACGGATGGTGGGGAGAGATATCAATCTCGCATGTCCAATTTCGGACTGCCAATCGTTCCGTGAGAGAAACCGTTGGCCGACATGTCAGTTGGTGGCTTTCTGATAGAGAAGACAGGAGTGATCGGCCGAGCAAGTGCTCTCATGTATGGGAGTATTAGCTGAGATGGCTGTTGGTTGAATGATTGGCCAAAGCATCATTCAGCGGACAGCCATGTAATGTACATCACTAGCTTTATTGGCTGGTGAACTAAGCAGTGTGATCTCATTGCATGGTAATTATGATCTCAAGAATGTTTATGATTCTGTCAAAAGTGACTTGAAAATATTCTATTTAGATTGATGGTGATAATCATAATGTTACGCTAGGTATGGTGACGTACCAGGCTAATGGTGAAAGGGAAGGGAAACCCTGCATCTAGGGAAAGGGAAGATGGTGACCCCTAACCATACCTACTGCTGGTCCCTGGGTTCCCTCACCATCCTAGATAGGTTCTGCACCTATGCGACGAGCCGGATACCTGACCTTAGGTATACTTAGTGCTAGGCCCAAAATAGGGAATGGATGGGATGAGCTCTTTGTCAACCCCACTAAACACTAAAGATGACACAAGGAGGACACGGGGAAGGGATGCAAACTACTTATCCACAGATGACACAGGTAGAAGAGAAGTTCATCAAAGTATTCAGCAACAATAATACAGAGAAGTACAAGCCACCTGCTTGCAACCAGGGCTTGAATGAACTGAAAATATCACCAGCACCAATCCAAGGAAGGAAGGGGTATTAAAGTACAAAGATAATGCTGATGATCAGCAGCTGGGTGAAAAGTGAACTCCTGCTGGGAACAAAAGAGGAGAGAAAAATGCAGCAGGAAAGCTACCTATACCAAAGAATACTGACAGCAGGAACAATGGAAAGTCAGAGAGCATTCTACAAAGACAAACGCTGTGACTTCTATGGCCAGAAACCACATGACTGTCTGTCACACGTGACACATCACTGACACATAATGAGTACAAAGGAGCCAAAGTCTGGTTTAGTGTTTCTGAATACTGTATGTTGGCATTAGTTGTATTATAGAAAAACAACAAAAAGAGAACTAAATATCCTCCACAATTTAAGATACTCACAGCAGGATAAACCAGTGATGAACTGCTCAGGCCAAAAATCTAATGCACTACCAGGATGCAACCAGACCCCCAATAAATGGAAACATCACAGGTGCAAGAGGAGCCAATCACTCACACAACTCCGAAACATGGAGGGGGTGATTGCTAGATAATAAAATTGCACACTAGTGGATTGCATAGTGTGCCATTCACACTTACAGGTGCATAGTATCCTAGTCAGCAGCCTATTACACGCTCATACGATTCGATCAGGTGGGCTGCCCGATACTAGTGTGCACCATATAGGGACGGAGTCTCCAATATGCAAATACCAAAGATAAAGGGGCCTGGCTGCACTCTGTATAAAATGTTAGGTGCAGAAAAATACAGACTGTCTACCCTTATCCTGTCCACCGCCATTAACTTGAGAACGGCGGCAGCTATAGGCATAGAAGTGGTGTCTAGGTATAGTAAAGTAGCCATGCGCTACACAATGAAACCAATTATAGCGCCACCAGGTGTAAAACAACTGAGTTTGCATTTTTATCTCAAAAATGGAACGAGATAGAGAAAAAAAAGTGAATTACAAAGTTGTAGGGCATCATCAATTCAATACGAATCGACACTTTGCATACAGAAATGCTATGATATGAAACCCATGCCCCCCCCCCAAATATTGAATGCTGGGTCACGCATATGGCACTCATTTACCTTTGATGCTCAAAGTGGCCACCGTCAGCTGCAATGCACATCTGGACTCTGGACAGCATACTGTATCTTGCTGCACGTTGTGCAATATGGTAGGTGACACGTTTGCACAAGCATCTGTGATACATCGTCGTAGGTCCTGCAATGTTGGTGGAGGGGTCGCATATACCTGCTGTTTGATGTGACCTCACAGAAAGAAGTCCAATGGGTCAGGTGAGGTAAGCGTGGAGGGCACTCCATGCAGCCACCATACCCAATGACATGTAGGAAGGTCTCCATGAGGTATCGCTTCACGTCCGCAGCCTTGTGAGTTTTACATGTTCTAATCATAGCATTTCTGTATGCAAGGTGGTGATTCGTATTGAATTGATGATGCCCTACAACTTTGTAATTCACTTTTTTTCTCTATCTCGTTCCGTTTTCGAAATAAAAATGCAAACTACGCTGTTTTCCATCAGGTGGCGCTATAGGTGGTTTCATTGCGTAGCGCATGGCTACTTTACTATACCTAGACAGCACTTCTATGCCTATAGCTGCCGCCATTCTCAAGTTAATGGCGGTGGACAGGATATGGGTGGACACACTGTGTATACAATATATGCTGGGAGAATCTTAAACTGTGGAGGATATTTAGTCCTCTTTTTGTATATATTTTTATACTATGCACCTGTAAGTGTGAATGGCGCCCTATGCAAGCCACTAGTGTGCAATTTTATTATCTAGCGATCACCCCCTCCATGTTTGGGAGTTGTGGGAGTGATTTGCTCCTCTTGCACGTCTGATGTCTCCATCTATTGGGGGTCTGGTTGCATCCTGGTAGTGCATTAGTCGTATTAGTCTAATTTAAGAGACTTTAACGTAAATTTGGAAGGAGTTTTTATTATTAGGAAGCCAACTACTTTGCTGAATCATTGACTTAACGAGCTATTTTCTTCAATGAGATTACAATTCCTAGTCATGGTTGAATCCCATTGTGTCTCACCCTATATATTGTATAGTATGTATTTTTCATACATTCTCTCCATTTTTCCAAGAAAACTTTCAGAAATGAGTATACACAACAATTACAAGATTGTTAGCCTTTAATAGCCACGTCTTGACGTGAGTGACACTTTCTATCAGACTATTGTCTCTGGTTGGACAAATGAACTTGCAGTGTGTATGATAAGCTAATGGGTTTTCCTTACAAATGCAAAAAGTGACTCGCAAATTGCTTTATGGTTTGACAATCCCGACCAAGGTTTCTAACTGCACTGTTTTGGACCGGTGCCTATGCAATTATCTGAGTAGGAGAAGATCAATACAAAAGGGCTTTTCATGGTCCGCATATGCCTTGGTGATGTATTTCATTAACCTCTCTTGTACTTGAGGGTCCTGAAATGCCCTTTCTTGTAGACTTTTATGGTTTCCAGATTGATGGGGAAAGTATGATTGCTGTAAATCCTCGAGAAGAATAATTAGGGTGTGGAGGCAATATGGAGGAAAATACAAACATGATTATTGACTTGGACTTATTTATATTAATTACCTTCCTCTTTCTTCTTAATGCTATTCACAAAGTAGAAATCACTTATACACAAAGGCATTTGCTATTTATTTCACCTAGCAATAACTAAGGAGTTGGGCAATCGAAAGTGGATTCCACGAGTTCTACTCTTTAGACTCTGTTCACACCTGCGTTCACATTTCTGATTGGAAATCCAAGAATAGTGAAAGTTTCAGGGCCCCAGCATGTTGTCATGCTGTATTCTTGCTGGAATGTTGCTCTTATAATGGGTTCATTCCATTTTTGTCTGTCAATTCTTTGTTAACGGATTCTTAAAGGGAAGTTCTCATCATCATAAATTGTTATATTTGCAAAGTGCTTGAATTCTATTTAGAGGTGGCCGGTCTCCTGGGATGGGAGTGCAGTTCTTATAAATGTCATGGAAGGGTGTACAATTCGGCCCAGGACTACTCAGAAGTAGAGGAGAAGTTGACTAAAATGGGAGTTCTCCCTTTAGTTATCCATGTCTTTCCTATTCGGACATTAATCTTAAAATCCAACCTGTAAGACCACATATAATGCTAATAGGTAAAACGTCTAGATGCCACTGTAGCGCCCCATGGGGCAGGCGTTTTAACCTACTTGTCACCGGGCCGGGGGGAGCAGATCCTCTGCGATGTCACAGGGTGACCTGGCCCGGTTCCGTTACCCCGAGGCGTACAGGAAGGAGGGTTGGAGAGTGGTAGGGAGGATGGAGGTGGTAGTTGGAGGCTTAGGAAATTTTTTTTAAGATCATGACGCCACCTGTGGTATGCAGCCAGGGATGGGCCGCCGCTGCGAGTGCTGTTCTCCGGGGTTTATGGTGAGGGTCACAGCCAGGATGGTGTCGCTCACCACAGGTTCTGCGGGATTACCTAGGGGAGGATGATGGAGGATGGCGGGGGTAGTGGTAGTCCCTGTTGGCGCCGCAGTGCTGGGCGACGGCACCGGTAAAGGAGAGGCAGAGACAGGGGCTGTGGTTCTAGGTCTTTTTACTCACAGGTGGTTCAAGCGCTGCCCCAGAGTACCAGTCTCTGCTACGATGGGTTCCAGCTGATCACGGATAGTCGGCGGTCACCACCGGTGCCCGTGAAAGGTTGCTATTCGGAACCCGGGCCGAGCCTCGTGCTCCAAGCCACGGGCCCACGAAGAGATCAAAACACTAAACTGTTGTCTGTGAGAGATGTTATCCCAAGCTCTGCCCGAGAAGGTCTGCTGTTAGTGTGATGGTTGCGCCTACTTCTAACCCATGTGGTGCCCGCCCCCAGTGGTTGTCCTAGTGACTGGGAAAGTCCCATGCTTGATGGCTAACTCTCCTGTCTGCCCTAGTCCAACCCCCTGTGCGAAGGCACTTTGCTGTTGTATGTGTGTGTTTTGTGAAGGCACCGGCAGGTTACTCCCCTCCTAAACCGGGATAGATATTACCCCATATAAGTGGTGTAATGCCCTGTGGCGCCTGAAGCCCAGGGGCGCCACACAACTTTCCACTACAATAAGCAATTGACTATTGGACCTTGGACAGTAAAGTAATCCCCTAGGAGTTGTAGGGATTATAAAACTCATGTTACATCATGTTTCACCGAATGGTCGTACAAATGTAGTTTACAACCTGACTTTTGAACCACAATCTGAATTGGCAAGAAAATATTGCCAAAATACTGGTTGGTAATGTCACACTGTACTAAGAGAGACACTGAAGCTACAAGCAGTGTAGCCTCAGAGTGCAGTTAACAGGCAAACCACCAGAGGGCAGTAGAGTAGTCAGTAAACCAGGTCAGCAGCAGGAGGTCTTGTCAATAGCACAGGGATAATTAAATTGTGGTCAGGTGATAGCCCAGGTTGGAAGCCAGGAAGTCACGTATGCAACAGAGGAGAGAGGCAAAGCCAAAGCTAGGAACAAGGATACAGGTCAGATGCCGGGAAGTCCGAACACAAACAAGCGAGGAGGACAAACAGATCGGGACCAGGATTAGACAGACAGGGAAAGGTACACAATAGACAGGAGTGGGTAGTGAGGGACTGGGACAGACGGATAAAAGAGGAGAGTAGGGTCAGAACAAGGTAGCTGGGAGACAGGACAGATCAGGTAACTCACCAGAGCCACTAACACATGCTGCAGAGCATAAACTATCACTGGCACTGAACCGGAGGTGCTGCACCAGGATATAGTGTCCCAGAAACTGGAGTTAGGCAGGAAAGAGTTAACCCCTGACATGACCAGGCCGGAGCTGGGTGAAATAATCAAACCACAGTGGCCGATGCAGAACTGGATCATGACAGGTAGTTTCTTCTATTTTTCTTGTGCTTAGCTCTACCATTCCATTCTGGACTCAATATATTACATATCGCAGAATTGATAGTTGTGTCCAGCACATCCAGTATTTCCCCCAGAAATAATACCTACCTCTAAAATCAGCCATAGCAGTATTTTGTTTTGGCTTTTTTGGAGTGTAAGCTCTACTCAAAAAAATAAGCCCTAGTTGCATAACATACTATAATAGGATCCTGAAAAAGGGCATGTGTTGCTGTAAGCCTCGGAAGTTAATAGTCACATGCTGGCTAGTTAATGGAAAATGAATATTCACCCTTTCCCCCTCCACCGCTCTGCACTGGCATCAGTTATTAGAAATTGTATTAATGGCAAATGAATATTCACCTGCTTCCCCTGCCCACAATCCCGCCCACCACTGTGTGCCAGTGTCGGTGATTAGAATGTGTGTTAATTGCAATTGAATATTCTCTCCCTTACTCCGCCCATATTCCTGACCACCCCTCTGTGCTGGCGTCAGTGATTCAGTCAGACTGCTGTATTACTCCCTGAGGATCACATCGCAAAACTCAGACTGGGCAATGGTTCTCCTCACCTGAGCCTGACAGCTACATAGAAATACACGTTGACACGCTCCGGTCAGAAGAGCCGCAGAACAATCCAAGGATTACGAAATGATCCTTGGGCAGTAAAACAGCAGTCTGACTGAATCACTGATCTAAACACAGAGGGCTAGACGGATGAAGGGGTGAATATTAATTTCTGTTAGTGTGACGCCCTGTCCGGGCCAGGTAGTCACAGATAGGGCCCCGCATTACACCCGTCCCTCATAGGTAACATACAGCCAAACATTTAACCCTAGTCACCCCCCTTGGGGCTTGATGAACACACCAGGGGGCGGAACCAGGCGGTTGGAAGACGCCCACCGAGGAGTTCAGACAGCCCGGGGCGGGAAAATAGCCAGATAAGGTAGAGAGTTCATGTTGGAGAGGTGTGTGGGCTGGAGCTGTGTGCAGCTCCAGCAGAGGAGAGAAACCAATTTGAGCAGGTGGAGGGGTAGGAGCCCTGGTACCTTTGGCTAGGAGGCAGACGGCGGTCTCCGTCTGCAGGAGCCGGGAAGACGGCTTGGTGGAACCGAGGTGGACCGGGACAGGGTGGTGGCCCGCCAGTACCGACCCAGGGAACCGACTCGGAAACCGGAGCACAAAAGGGGGGTACTCAGACTCTGAAGCTAGGTCCAGAAGCTACTGGGGGCTAGCTAATTAACTGATTGCGGCCAGGACTAGAGGTACTGTCCCACCCAAAGTCCCGACTGAAGGCAACAGCCCAACGAGGGGGATAAACGGCCACCGCTCAGAGATCCCACGGGCCAGCGTCTGCGGGCAAAGGGCTCCTTAGGCAACCACAAGCTGGGAGCGGACTCCTGAAGTTGCAAGCACAGGCAGTCCACCATCCAACACAGGTGCGGGAGAAAGACAGAGACCACCAGCCGGGTGGGGGACCAGACTGCAGCCGGCTGCGGGCACCACCGACCACCATCACCTTGGTTTACCAGAGACTCGCGTGTTTACTAATAGTGAGTACAACAGCACCCTCCGGTCGCCCATCTCCCTGCACCGCCAAACCTCTCCCCCCAATGGGTCCCGGGGCCACCATACCTGCCCACGGAGAGGTTAACAACTTGCTGCGGAACATCTCCCCCGGGTGCCCCGTAACTGCAGCGGTGGTGTCCACCTTCACCACATCCCGTGGGTGGCGTCACAAACTTAACACGGCTCCGGCCGTACATCTACGTCCCCAAACCACAACCCCCCTTTTAGTTGAAGTGACCGCGAGACCCCCGGGTCCAGAGACCCTTGAGCCACCCACTGAAGGTCTGGATCCGAGCTGCTCAGCTGCCGAGCACGGGGCGGTACATTAGCACATGTTCCAATCACTGACAACTCTGCAAAGCCGTGGGCTTGAAGGTAGTGAATATTCATTTTCGATTAATGGTCATCGGCATTCTCTTAAAGGGAACCTGTCACCACTTTTTTGGAGTACAAGCTGCGGCCAACACCACCAGGCTCTTATATACAGCATTCTAACATACTGTATATAAGAGCCCAGGCCACTGTGAGAACATAAAAAACACTTTATAATACTTACCTAATGGTCGCGCGGTGGGCCTAATTGGCGTCTCTGTTGTCCGGCGCTGGCGCCGCCTCTTTTGGCCATCTTTGTGCTCCTTCTTCTCTAGCCGCGGTGCATGGCGGGTCCGACGTCATATACAGTCGCCGGCATTCTGGTCCTGAGCAGGGCAGATCAAAGTATTGTAGTGCGCCTGCACGAGACTGGCGAGTGTGTATGACACAGATGCGTCATGCACACAGGCTTCAGAAGGAGGATGAAGATGGCCGAAAGAGGCGGCGCAGCCACCGGAGAACGGAGACACCCATTAGGCCCACAGAGTGACAGTTAGGTAAGTATTATAAAGTGTTTTTTATGTTCTCACAGTGGCCTAGGCTCTTATATACAGCATGTTAGAATGCTGTATATAAGAGCCCGGTGGTGGTGGCCGCAGCTTAGGCTGCTTTCACACTACATTTTTTTAACATGCGTCATGAACGTTTTTTTAACGCAAAAACGGATCCAGTGCAAATGCGTTTTCATTTCAATGCATTTGCAATGGACTCGCGTCAACATGCGTTCACATGCGTTCACCTGCGTTTGCGTGCGTTATAGTGAGGATCCAGCGACTTGCAGTTTTTTAACTTTTTTCAAAAACGCTACTTGTAGCGTTTTTGAGCTGCGTCCAAATATTGCAAATTGCTGGATCCTGACTAAACAGCATGCAAACTTATGTGAACGCTGGCATGCTGATAGACAGGATCCTGCTTGCTCTAGTGAGCATGCCCAGAAACCAGCCTCGCGTGATCAGTCTCTCTCTCCCACTCCCTCTCTCCCCCTCCCTCCCCCTCCCTCTCTCTCCTCTCTCCCCCGCCTGAGAGCGGAGGACGCTCATAACCAAGGCAAATATCGGGTAACTGGGGCTTAGTTACCTGATGTTTATCTTGGTTACGTGTGCTGGGAGCAGGCAGCCCTGCTCCTAGCAGCTGCAGACGCTCGTAGCCAAGTTAAATATTGGGTAACCGCGGGCTTAGTTACCCGATGTTTATCTTGGTTACGTGTGCAGGGAGCAGGCAACCCTGCTCCTAGCAGCTGCAGACGCTGGTAACGAAGGTAAATATCGGGTAACCGCGGGCTTAGTTACCCGATGTTTATCTTGGTTACGCGTGCAGGGAGCAGGCAGCCCTGCTCCTAGTAGCTGCAGATGCTCGTAACCAAGGTAAATATTGGGTATCCAAGCAAGTTACCCGATGTTTACCTTGGTTACGAGCTGTCAGATGTCGGCTCCCAGTCTTTCAAGTTCAGTTTCCCTCACTCCCGATCACTTGACTCCAATGCCCGCCCATAAACTTCAAGTGACAGGATCCTGCAAAATAACATATGCGTTTGCAAGCATTTTTCTTTGCAAAAACAGGATCCGCTTTTGCAGCAAAAAAAACGTTCATGACGCATGCTAAAAAAACGTAGTGTGAAAGCAGCTTTATAGGGCAAAAAAGTGGTGACAGGTTCCGCTTAATAGAAGCCCTAGTGCGCCTTTTGGAGCCAAAAATAATATGAGTCTGTCTTATTTTCAGGGAAACATGGTAGTGGAGATCATGCAACATTGACCACTACTGAACCAGTATGCCATTGAACATCATTGACCACCACATAGTTTTATGGTGCATTGTCTAAATGGATTAAATTAATGGCTCCCATACATATATCGAGAGGAAAGGCCAACAGTCCGAGGGGTATGATGTCGGGGGGATAAGGATCGGATATGTGGGATTTTCAACAGCTGATCCTTTTGTTCTTCATCATATAAGATGCTACTAGAAGAATCTGACAGCGGCACCCTCACGGAGAACACAGGAGTGAATGCGTCTTTAAGTTATGGTCACATCTGTGCAAAGCCTTTTGTGCAAATTGTTTAATATCTGACAGGAAAAGAGCAGGTTATTTTTCTTGTTAATATGACAGATACAATGGGAAAATCCATTAGACGTCAGTGTGATCAGGTGACCGCAGTATCAGTGACTACCAGAAAACAGGTGTGAACAGTGCCTTACCTTTACATTTATCCAGATCATATGTTTATCTTTTAATGTAACAACATTTTGGTTTAAAAATCTAAGGCTAAAATTTCCGTTTGCACATTCCTTTGGATTGATTTTAAGAAATAAGCAAATGTAATTAGAAGGAATCTGTCAGCAGGTTTTTGCAGTGTAATCTGAGGGCAGACTTTGGTATGTGATGAGACACTGATTTCAGCGATATGTCTCTAACTAGGCTGTTTGTTGTTGCTTCAATACAATGAGTTTTTTATCAGCGGGAGATTATCACTGCCTGGACTAAGGGGGTACTTCACACATAGCGAGATCGCTGCTGAGTCCCAGGTTTTGTGACGTACCAGTGACCTCATCAGTGATCTCGCTGTGTGTGACAATAAGCAGCGACCTGGCCCCTGCTGTGAAATCACTGATCATTACACACTGTTCTGGTTCATTTTTTGCTCGTTGGTCTCCCGCTGTGCAGCACACATCAGGGTGTTTGATGGCGGGAGATCAACGAGCACCGACTCTCTGTAAGCAGCGTACGCTGGTAACCAGGTAAATATCGGGTAACTAAGCAAAGCGCTTTGCTTAGTAACCCGATGGGTACCCTAGCTACGTGTGCAGGGGGCCAGCGCTAATCGGTGTACGCTGGTAACCAGGGTAAATATCGGGTAACCAAGCAAAGCACTTTGCTTAGTTACCCGACATTTACCCTGGTTACCAGCGTACACCACTTAGCGCTGGCTCCCTGCACACGTAACCAGGGTAAATATCGGCTAACTAAGCTTGGTTACCAAGCGCAGAGTCGCTGGTGGCTGGTCGCTCATGAGATCTGCCTGATTGACAGCTCACCAGCGACCATGTAGCAATGCACAAGCGATCCTGACCGGGTCAAATCATGGTCAGAATCGCTGGTACGTCGTTTAGTGAGACGGTACCCTAAGTACCATATGAGACCTGGTCCGATCACACAGCACTGATTAGCAGCTTACTGTCGATATACAATGTACACAGAGAGCTGTGATGTGGGCGTGGTTAGATTTTTATGTTCTGTTACTTCTAGGAACTCTGTGTCACAACTGCTGCACTTAGGAAACTAAGTGATACATTATTGGAATCAGGGTCTCTTTTTCTACATTATGCTGCTCTCAGATGAGATAGCAGAAACGTGGTGACAGATTCCCTTTAAGGTCGAAAAGGAATCCCTTGCATAAGTTATATAGACAGAAGGACCCCAATGATGATTATGGGGTCCAACATACAATTTTTAGATAAGAGGAAAAAGATTGACGTGTTGCACCTTTTATCCTGTCCTAAAAACTGACACATGACGGACCTCGTAATAATCAGTGGCGGCGTCCCTTCGCTTCCGTCTGCATCAGTTATGGATTGGATTGGTTTTGAACATCAATTCCAATGATTTGTTTCCTTTTGAGAATGGAATGTGCAAACAAAAGTGTGCATGTAGCCTAAGCCGCCCTGATAGGGGCAGTACAAAGTTTTGGAGAAAACTACTCAGCTCTGTGTTAAAACCGTTGCGATCCACACTGTGATGGGCGATGATACCTGCTGATGGGCTTGTGCATATACATAGCACTGATTCTGAATAAGCTCAGCTGTAGTGCAAAGTTTGGGAGATGTAATTGAGTAATAATTTGAGGCACTGAAGAAACAGAAGATGAATTTTAAACTGTCAAATTCCCATTAAACAATACAGCTAACCTGACAAGTTTTAAATGTAAAATGTACAAAATGTAACATTCTCATACACCATACATAACATTCCCTTTCTGTAGAAAAACAATTGAAGACTACTTATTCTCATATCATTTATGTAGCGCCCCTGTGCCATCAGGAGCTACAGGGAACTGCATCCTGTCAAAGATGCAGAGCCTGCCCCCAGGGACCCAGCAGACCAGTGCCGGTAACACCAAAACATTCATACAATCTCTCTCCCCCCCAAAAAAAAACTGGTGATGGGCTAGGGTTGGACCCAATGGATGGTCACCTAGGGGTGGAACCCATCCAGTCCACTAGACGACAATCAGGGAGGATGGGCCAGACAGTCAGCAAGTGGAAGTGAAAGGAGACCGACATAACGGTACTGACGGGAGAGTGTAACAGTGACCTGTCAGGCTCAGGCGTGTAGTTGCCGAAGGAGTACGGTGGAGTACTCTCGAAACCATAGCATCGACGGGGTTCAGAGCCCTAGGTCAGGAAAACGTTCCAGGTAGACCTGATAAAATCTGCACGGTGAGGGGACAATCCGGGACCTCACCGACTTAAAGTTCGGGGCACAGCAGTGACGGAAGAACCTGGAACCGGAAACAGAGGACCGACCCAACAGGGTTCAAACTGCCTGCCGTACGGACTAAGACTGAAAGACAACCAGGAGGGGACCCCCAGACACTCCAAGCCACGGGGACCCACCAACCAAAGACGGGTGCAGGGGAAGTAAGCCACCAGGTCACCACACCGGCACTGGAACTAAGGGGACCAGTAGTGAAGACCAGCCTCCATCGGGCTGCCAGCAACATCTCTCTGAGTAAAGAATCAGTTACACTGCAATCCCTTGTGTGGCCTACCTTATTTCCACACCCCAGTATTATCAACGGACCTAAACAACAAACACCATCATTTACCCCCTGGGGCCCGGCCCTACTTGCGGAGGGACACAACATCCAGGCTGCCATTAACATCAACCCAGCAGTGAGAGACTGTGCAGCTGCGGCTCCATCCATATAGCCGCAATCCGCAAGTGGCGTCACGACAAAAACTTTATTAATAATCCCTGTAAATACTCTCCTTTTTAAATGCGACCCCCCCCCCCCAGGGTCACGGAACCGGGCACCGGTCACTACACCCGTGACATTTCCCAGTGAAACCAGGCCCGGGACCGAGTACCCTATAGCACTGGGGTGTGGCATTTACACCAACATTTTTTGCTTCCATAAGGACTACTGGAAGAGGGGAGGAAATCATTTTGAATTTTACTAATCAAATTCACCTTGAAAAATTTGGATTCCCGAAAACTCTATTTTTGTGGCTATTTCTTTTCAGCAAATCCAAGAAAGTAGCTCAAAAAATGAAGAAATTAAAAAATATAAAACAACAAATACGCACCAGCCTTCACAGGTCTTCTTTTCTCTGTTCACCGGTTTGGTCTTCATCACTGGGCAATCTTCGAAGTCTTCTGACAGACAGCATCTTTGTACTCTCTTATGCTGAGTCGGAGGTGACATTATTAGGTGCTAGTGGCGGCAGGAGGCACAACAGAAGCCTGGAACTGGAATATGCCAAAGATAGCCAAGTATAAACCAGAGCGGTGACTGGACTGAAAAAGATGACCAGACCATGGACGTGCTGTATGATGGGACAGGTAAGAGCCGTTTGACTATAGTTGGGTCTTAGGTCTAGAGAGACTTTAGTTATGTACAGTACAGACCAAAAGTTTGGACACACCTTCTCATCTCTAAAACAACTGTTAAGAGGAGACTTTGTACAGCAGGCAATCATGGTAAAATAGCTGCTAGGAAACCACTGCTAAGGACAGGCAACAAGCAGAAGAGACTTGTTTGGGCCAAAGAACACAAGGAATGGACATTAGACCAGTGGAAATCTGTGCTTTGGTTTGATGAGTCCAAATTTGAGATCTTTGGATCCAACCACCATGTCTTTGTAGAAAAGGTGAACGGATGGACTCTACATGGCTTGTTCCCACCGTGAAGCATGGAGGAGGAGGTGTGATGGTGTGAGGGTGCTTTGCTGCTGACACTGTTGGGGATTTATTCAAAATTGAAGGCATACAGAACCAGCATGCCTACCACAGCATCTTGCAGCGGCGTGCTATTCCATCCGGTTTGCGTTTAGTTGGACCATCACTTATTTTTCAACAGGACAATGACCCCAAACACACCTCCAGGCTGTGTAAGGGCTATTTGACTAAGAAGGAGAGTGATGGGGTGCTACGCCAGATTACCTGGTTTCTACAGTCACTAGACCTGAACCCAATCGAGATGGTTTGGGGTGAGCTGGACTGAAGAGTGAAGGCAAAAGGGCCAACAAGTGCTAAGCATTTCTGGGAACTCCTTCAAGACTGTTGGAAAACCATTTCTGGTGACTACCTCTTGAAGCTCATCAAGAGAATGCCAAGAGTGTGCAAAGCAGTAATCAAAGCAAAAGGTGGCTACTTTGAATAACCTAGAATATAAGACATATTTTCAGTTGTTTCACACTTTTTTAAGTATTTCATTCCACATGTTTTAATTCATAGTTTTGATGCCTTCAATGTGAATCTACAAATTTCAGAGCCCTGAAAATAAAGAAAACTCTTTGAATGAGGTGTGTCCAAACTTTTGGTCTGTACTGTATATTGGAATTGCGTTGAGTACATTCAATGCAAAACTAATTTCTTGGCTAAATTCCGGTGAACTGTCTTATTTTGGCAAGTTTGCTCATCACTAACTATTGGTGGTTATTCTGGTGAAATAAAAGGGTATTCTGATCACTGGCATTTATGGAAAGTATCTCTCCTTCTTCCAACTTTCCTAGCTTTCTTAGTCCCCCCTCGTATATAGTTCTCCAAATACAATAATGTCCCCCACATAGCCTTCCATATAGTATAAAGGGTCCCACAGAACCCTTCATATATTAGAATGCAGCCCCATAGTCCTCCATGTATTATAATGCATTTCCCGTAGTCCTCCATGTATTATAATGCATTTCCCGTAGTCCTCCATGTATTATAATGCATTTCCCGTAGTCCTCCATGTATTATAATGCATTTCCCGTAGTCCTCCATGTATTATAATGCATTTCCCGTAGTCCTCCATGTATAAAGTTTGTTTCACTTGATGGAATAGGAACCTCCATTCACCTGACTAGGGATCTAGAGTTGGTGCAAATAGGTTCACCCGACCCAGTCCATCAGCTATGACAGTAATCTCTGGCCGTGGGATGGAAACTATGTGAGCCGGTGGCAATCGAGGAATTCTTTTGATTAACTGGCTTGGTGTGACATCACATGTGTATCATACCGTAAACATAGCGATGTACTAGTCTACATAATAGCTGTGGATGGCGTCAGATAAGAGGTAGTTAAGACTCCCAACCAGTAGCCAAGGATTACTGTCGTGGCCGGTTGACAGAATTGTGTGAATCGATTCACGTCAATTCCAATGGCGCCCCAACCATAAGACACTCATCGTCTATATGTCAATGGTCAGAATTCTTATCTGAGTTTGTGATTTAATGAGCAACTCAATGTATTAATGCAAAATTTTGATATCTGTGGTTGTACATAGGAGTCTGGATAAACTACCGCATTATCATAAATCCCAGAGTTATCAAGTCATCATGATGCAATAGCGGTATAGTAGCTCCGTCGCTGCTGAAATTAATTTGCATGTTCCCATCAAAGAAGACGAGAGTAATAATTAAGAGCCGCTGTTTCTATCTCATTTTATATTGGTATAAGCAGCATAAAAGCTACAAGCACAATTAATGTAATAAATAATAAGAGCTGAACACATATATTGTAGTAAACAAGCCTGCGCGGCTGCTTTAACCGTAATAAATCCAGGGAATGTTCTACCTTTTAATAGAATTAATGAGGCGCTTAAATAATTGTACTCTATGTGCCACATGTAACATATGTGCAGCGCTATTTTGGGCTTAATAAAAGAAATTACAGCCTACACGAAGACTAGAATAGACCTTCCATATTACTCGCATCCACTGTAAATTACGGTGTTCTTCCTAATAAATAAATTGAAGCAGAAGAAGAGACACAAAGACATTCAGGGTATTTCATGTAGACAGATTGTGGAAGATGGGTAGAGAAGGGGGTAAACTTGCACTGGTTCAGCTCCAGATTGGGGGTTATCCCAGCGTTCGGACCCCCCACTAATCATAAAGATATCATCTATCCACAGGATAGGTATAACGCTTCAATAAAACATAGGATTAACTTTTCTTAAAAGGTAATATGTCACCAGGTTTTTGCCACCTAAAGTGAGAGCAGCATAATGTAGGAAAAGAGACCCTGATTATAGTGATGTATCACTTACTGGGCTGCATGCTGTAGTTTTTATAAAATCACTGCTTAATCAGCAGGAGATTATCACTAGCAGACCAGTAAACCTGCTGCCTGATAGTCCTCCGTATTCATGAGCTGTGTATAACCCCACCCCCAACACTGATTGGCTGCTTTCTGTGTACACTGTGCAAAGGCAGAAAGAAGCAAATCAGTGCTTTGGGTGGAGGCATAAAGAAGCCAGACAGTGCTGTTAGTGGAGGCAGAAAGAAGCCAGACAGTGCTGTTAGTGGAGGCAGAAAGAAGCCAGACAGTGCTGTTAGTGGAGGCAGAAAGAAGACAGACAGTGCTGTTAGTGGAGGCAGAAAGAAGACAGACAGTGCTGTTAGTGGAGGCAGAAAGAAGCCAGACAGTGCTGTTAGTGGAGGCAGAAAGAAGCCAGACAGTGCTGTTAGTGGAGGCAGAAAGAAGCCAGACAGTGCTGTTAGTGGAGGCAGAAAGAAGCCAGACAGTGCTGTTAGTGGAGGCAGAAAAAAGACAGACAGTGCTGTTAGTGGAGGCAGAAAGAAGACAGACAGTGCTGTTAGTGGAGGCAGAAAGAAGCCAGACAGTGCTGTTAGTGGAGGCAGAAAGAAGCCAGGCAGTGCTGTTAGTATAGGCAGAAAGAAGCCAGGCAGTGCTGTTAGTATAGGCAGAAAGAAGCCAGGCAGTGCTGTTAGTATAGGCAGAAAGAAGACAGACAGTGCTGTTAGTGGAGGCAGAAAGAAGCCAGACAGTGCTGTTAGTGGAGGCAGAAAGAAGCCAGACAGTGCTGTTAGTATAGGCAGAAAGAAGCCAGACAGTGCTGTTAGTGGAGGCATAAAGAAGCCAGACAGTGCTGTTAGTGGAGGCAGAAAGAAGCCAGACAGTGCTGTTAGTAGAGGCAGAAAGAAGCCAGGCAGTGCTGTTAGTATAGGCAGAAAGAAGCCAGGCAGTGCTGTTAGTGGAGGCAGAAAGAAGACAGACAGTGCTGTTAGTGGAGGCAGAAAGAAGCCAGGCAGTGCTGTTAGTATAGGCAGAAAGAAGCCAGACAGTGCTGTTAGTATAGGCAGAAAGAAGCCAGGCAGTGCTGTTAGTATAGGCAGAAAGAAGACAGACAGTGCTGTTAGTGGAGGCAGAAAGAAGCCAGACAGTGCTGTTAGTGGAGGCAGAAAGAAGCCAGACAGTGCTGTTAGTGGAGGCAGAAAGAAGCCAGACAGTGCTGTTAGTGGAGGCAGAAAGAAGCCAGACAGTGCTGTTAGTGGAGGCAGAAAGAAGCCAGACAGTGCTGTTAGTGGAGGCAGAAAGAAGCCAGACAGTGCTGTTAGTGGAGGCAGAAAGAAGCCAGACAGTGCTGTTAGTGGAGGCAGAAAGAAGTCAGACAGTGCTGTTAGTGGAGGCAGAAAGAAGTCAGACAGTGCTGTTAGTGGAGGCAGAAAGAAGCCAGACAGTGCTGTTAGTGGAGGCAGAAAGAAGCCAGACAGTGCTGTTAGTGGAGGCAGAAAGAAGCCAGACAGTGCTGTTAGTGGAGGCAGAAAGAAGCCAGACAGTGCTGTTAGTGGAGGCAGAAAGAAGCCAGACAGTGCTGTTAGTGGAGGCAGAAAGAAGCCAGACAGTGCTGTTAGTGGAGGCAGAAAGAAGCCAGACAGTGCTGTTAGTGGAGGCAGAAAGAAGACAGACAGTGCTGTTAGTGGAGGCAGAAATAAGACAGACAGTGCTGTTAGTGGAGGCAGAAAGAAGCCAGACAGTGCTGTTAGTGGAGGTAGAAAGAAGCCAGACTGTGCTGTTAGTGGAGGCAGAAAGAAGCCAGACAGTGCTGTTAGTGGAGGCAGAAAGAAGCCAGACAGTGCTGTTAGTGGAGGCAGAAAGAAGCCAGACAGTGCTGTTAGTGGAGGCAGAAAGAAGACAGACAGTGCTGTTAGTGGAGGCAGAAAGAAGTCAGACAGTGCTGTTAGTGGAGGCAGAAAGAAGCCAGACAGTGCTGTTAGTGGAGGCAGAAAGAAGCCAGACAGTGCTGTTAGTGGAGGCAGAAAGATGCAGAAAGAAGCCAGACAGTGCTGTTAGTGGAGGCAGAAAGAAGCCAGACAGTGCTGTTAGTGGAGGCAGAAAGAAGCCAGACAGTGCTGTTAGTGGAGGCAGAAAGAAGACAGACAGTGCTGTTAGTGGAGGCAGAAATAAGACAGACAGTGCTGTTAGTGGAGGCAGAAAGAAGCCAGACAGTGCTGTTAGTGGAGGCAGAAAGAAGCCAGACTGTGCTGTTAGTGGAGGCAGAAAGAAGCCAGACAGTGCTGTTAGTGGAGGCAGAAAGAAGCCAGACAGTGCTGTTAGTGGAGGCAGAAAGAAGCCAGACAGTGCTGTTAGTGGAGGCAGAAAGAAGACAGACAGTGCTGTTAGTGGAGGCAGAAAGAAGCCAGACAGTGCTGTTAGTGGAGGCAGAAAGAAGCCAGACAGTGCTGTTAGTGGAGGCAGAAAGAAGCCAGACAGTGCTGTTAGTGGAGGCAGAAAGAAGCCAGACAGTGCTGTTAGTGGAGGCAGAAAGAAGCCAGACAGTGCTGTTAGTGGAGGCAGAAAGAAGTCAGACAGTGCTGTTAGTGGAGGCAGAAAGAAGACAGACAGTGCTGTTAGTGGAGGCAGAAAGAAGACAGACAGTGCTGTTAGTGGAGGCAGAAAGAAGCCAGACAGTGCTGTTAGTGGAGGCAGAAAGAAGACAGACAGTGCTGTTAGTGGAGGCAGAAAGAAGACAGACAGTGCTGTTAGTGGAGGCAGAAAGAAGCCAGACAGTGCTGTTAGTGGAGGCAGAAAGAAGTCAGACAGTGCTGTTAGTGGAGGCAGAAAGAAGCCAGACAGTGCTGTTAGTGGAGGCAGAAAGAAGCCAGACAGTGCTGTTAGTGGAGGCAGAAAGAAGTCAGACAGTGCTGTTAGTGGAGGCAGAAAGAAGACAGACAGTGCTGTTAGTGGAGGCAGAAAGAAGACAGACAGTGCTGTTAGTGGAGGCAGAAAGAAGCCAGACAGTGCTGTTAGTGGAGGCAGAAAGAAGACAGACAGTGCTGTTAGTGGAGGCAGAAAGAAGACAGACAGTGCTGTTAGTGGAGGCAGAAAGAAGACAGACAGTGCTGTTAGTGGAGGCAGAAAGAAGCCAGACAGTGCTGTTAGTGGAGGCAGAAAGAAGCCAGACAGTGCTGTTAGTGGAGGCAGAAAGAAGCCAGACAGTGCTGTTAGTGGAGGCAGAAAGAAGCCAGACAGTGCTGTTAGTGGAGGCAGAAAGAAGTCAGACAGTGCTGTTAGTGGAGGCAGAAAGAAGTCAGACAGTGCTGTTAGTGGAGGCAGAAAGAAGCCAGACAGTGCTGTTAGTGGAGGCAGAAAGAAGCCAGACAGTGCTGTTAGTGGAGGCAGAAAGAAGCCAGACAGTGCTGTTAGTGGAGGCAGAAAGAAGCCAGACAGTGCTGTTAGTGGAGGCAGAAAGAAGCCAGACAGTGCTGTTAGTGGAGGCAGAAAGAAGACAGACAGTGCTGTTAGTGGAGGCAGAAAGAAGACAGACAGTGCTGTTAGTGGAGGCAGAAAGAAGTCAGACAGTGCTGTTAGTGGAGGCAGAAAGAAGTCAGACAGTGCTGTTAGTGGAGGCAGAAAGAAGCCAGACAGTGCTGTTAGTGGAGGCAGAAAGAAGCCAGACAGTGCTGTTAGTGGAGGCAGAAAGAAGCCAGACTGTGCTGTTAGTGGAGGCAGAAAGAAGCCAGACAGTGCTGTTAGTGGAGGCAGAAAGAAGTCAGACAGTGCTGTTAGTGGAGGCAGAAAGAAGCCAGACAGTGCTGTTAATGGAGGCAGAAAGAAGACAGACAGTGCTGTTAGTGGAGGCAGAAAGAAGTCAGACCGTGCTGTTTGTGGAGGCAGAAAGAAGCCAGACAGTGCTGTTAGTGGAGGCAGAAAGAAGCCAGACAGTGCTGTTAGTGGAGGCAGAAAGAAGCCAGACAGTGCTGTTAGTGGAGGCAGAAAGAAGCCAGACAGTGCTGTTAGTGGAGGCAGAAAGATGCAGAAAGAAGCCAGACAGTGCTGTTAGTGGAGGCAGAAAGAAGCCAGACAGTGCTGTTAGTGGAGGCAGAAAGAAGCCAGACAGTGCTGTTAGTGGAGGCAGAAAGAAGACAGACAGTGCTGTTAGTGGAGGCAGAAATAAGACAGACAGTGCTGTTAGTGGAGGCAGAAAGAAGCCAGACAGTGCTGTTAGTGGAGGCAGAAAGAAGCCAGACTGTGCTGTTAGTGGAGGCAGAAAGAAGCCAGACAGTGCTGTTAGTGGAGGCAGAAAGAAGCCAGACAGTGCTGTTAGTGGAGGCAGAAAGAAGCCAGACAGTGCTGTTAGTGGAGGCAGAAAGAAGACAGACAGTGCTGTTAGTGGAGGCAGAAAGAAGCCAGACAGTGCTGTTAGTGGAGGCAGAAAGAAGCCAGACAGTGCTGTTAGTGGAGGCAGAAAGAAGCCAGACAGTGCTGTTAGTGGAGGCAGAAAGAAGCCAGACAGTGCTGTTAGTGGAGGCAGAAAGAAGCCAGACAGTGCTGTTAGTGGAGGCAGAAAGAAGACAGACAGTGCTGTTAGTGGAGGCAGAAAGAAGCCAGACAGTGCTGTTAGTGGAGGCAGAAAGAAGACAGACAGTGCTGTTAGTGGAGGCAGAAAGAAGACAGACAGTGCTGTTAGTGGAGGCAGAAAGAAGCCAGACAGTGCTGTTAGTGGAGGCAGAAAGAAGCCAGACAGTGCTGTTAGTGGAGGCAGAAAGAAGCCAGACAGTGCTGTTAGTGGAGGCAGAAAGAAGCCAGACAGTGCTGTTAGTGGAGGCAGAAAGAAGCCAGACAGTGCTGTTAGTGGAGGCAGAAAGAAGTCAGACAGTGCTGTTAGTGGAGGCAGAAAGAAGCCAGACAGTGCTGTTAGTGGAGGCAGAAAGAAGACAGACAGTGCTGTTAGTGGAGGCAGAAAGAAGCCAGACAGTGCTGTTAGTGGAGGCAGAAAGAAGCCAGACAGTGCTGTTAGTGGAGGCAGAAAGAAGACAGACAGTGCTGTTAGTGGAGGCAGAAAGAAGCCAGACAGTGCTGTTAGTGGAGGCAGAAAGAAGCCAGACAGTGCTGTTAGTGGAGGCAGAAAGAAGTCAGACAGTGCTGTTAGTGGAGGCAGAAAGAAGTCAGACAGTGCTGTTAGTGGAGGCAGAAAGAAGCCAGACAGTGCTGTTAGTGGAGGCAGAAAGAAGCCAGACTGTGCTGTTAGTGGAGGCAGAAAGAAGCCAGACTGTGCTGTTAGTGGAGGCAGAAAGAAGCCAGACAGTGCTGTTAGTGGAGGCAGAAAGAAGTCAGACAGTGCTGTTAGTGGAGACAGAAAGAAGTCAGACAGTGCTGTTAGTGGAGGCAGAAAGAAGTCAGACAGTGCTGTTAGTGGAGGCAGAAAGAAGCCAGACAGTGCTGTTAGTGGAGGCAGAAAGAAGCCAGAGTGTGCTGTTAGTGGAGGCAGAAAGAAGCCAGACTGTGCTGTTAGTGGAGGCAGAAAGAAGCCAGACAGTGCTGTTAGTGGAGGCAGAAAGAAGTCAGACAGTGCTGTTAATGGAGGCAGAAAGAAGTCAGACAGTGCTGTTAGTGGAGGCAGAAAGAAGTCAGACAGTGCTGTTTGTGGAGGCAGAAAGAAGCCAGACAGTGCTGTTAGTGGAGGCAGAAAGAAGCCAGACAGTGCTGTTAGTGGAGGCAGAAAGAAGACAGACAGTGCTGTTAGTGGAGGCAGAAAGAAGCCAGACAGTGCTGTTAGTGGAGGCAGAAAGAAGCCAGACAGTGCTGTTAGTGGAGGCAGAAAGAAGCCAGACAGTGCTGTTAGTGGAGGCAGAAAGAAGCCAGACAGTGCTGTTAGTGGAGGCAGAAAGAAGCCAGACAGTGCTGTTAGTGGAGGCAGAAAGAAGCCAGACAGTGCTGTTAGTGGAGGCAGAAAGAAGCCAGACAGTGCTGTTAGTGGAGGCAGAAAGAAGCCAGACAGTGCTGTTAGTGGAGGCAGAAAGATGCAGAAAGAAGCCAGACAGTGCTGTTAGTGGAGGCAGAAAGAAGCCAGACAGTGCTGTTAGTGGATTATATGGAGATAAGGTATGCACACCAGTGACTATGTAAGGGGACTATATGAAAAGCAGAAACTGCTGTGTGAATACTGACATGAAAAATCCAATAGCTATATGTAAGAGTGAAAATATGAAAATGGAATCTGCATTACTGCCATGAACATATGAACAAAGAGAAATTTAGCTACTGAATTGATCAATGCAATAGAGCCCCAACACTACGCCAAAGTATTTCTCTACGTTGGGGTCCCTAGCTAGTGTGTGTCCTCTCATGCAGTTAAAAAACTTACCGTGTATGGGAAGCTGAGACCCAGGCTATATATGCGTATAATGTGGACTGGCAATAGGTGTGGGTGGGGCCGGGTTCACAAACGAAAGACTACAAATCAATCAAGAAAGAACGTCTGGAACACCATTCTGAGTCTGAACTGGGTGCAAAAACCTAAAAAACTTCACTATATGGAGAGAAGGTATGCACACCAGTGACTATGTACATAGTCACTGGTGTGCATACCTTCTCTCCATATAGTGTAGATTTTTTAGGTTTTTGCACCCAGTTCAGACTCAGAATGGTGTTCCAGACTTTATTTCTTAATTGATTTAGTACTGTTAGTGGAGGCAGAAAGAAGCCAATCAGTGCTGTGGGTGGATGTAGAAAGAAGCCAATTAGTGCTGTGGGTGGATGTAGAAAGAAGCCAATCAGTGCTGTGGGTGGAGGCAGAAAGAAGCCAATCAGTGCTGAGTGTTACGGTTGCTGCGAGCACTGGAGACTATGTCCAGATTTCTTGCTACTGCACATGTGCGAGCGCTGGAGACTAAGTCCTATCTTGGAGCCATTGCACATGTGCGGGTGACATCATCGCTGACACGAGGTCACATGTCTCTGACACCTTCTATGCCGATTGGTCGCTGGTCATGTGCTTGTGATGCCTTGCTCGGTGATAGGCCAGCATGACGTCACTCCTGTCGTTCTGGCAGCGGATTGGCTCTGGTGTCCTCCATCTTGGATGAGGCACAGAGTCTATATAAGACCCTGACACACGCCGCATGGCGCTCAGTCCTCTTGGTTCATGCATAAGAGTAGACGCTCTGTGCGCGTTCCTCTAGGCATTCCTCTGTCTATGCTAGGTGAGCGCTACCGGCAGGGTAGCGTTCTTATACCTTACAGCTTCGGCTGCTGTCCGTATCCTTACCTCTTAGGGGAGCGGACATAGGCAGGTGCCTGAGGCACATGGTCTGGCTGGGCCTTGTGGTTCGACTCGTAGGTGGATGTTGCCGCTAGGGTAACGTTCCTTATACTGCGTCTGGCAGTTGTTCGTATCCTCGCACACTAGGGGAGCGAACAGAGGTAGGAGCTTTGTGCGGCTTACGCTGCTGTTCGTCTCTTTTGCACCACTAGAAGAGCGGACCTAGGCAGGTGCCATACCTAGTGGTTCGTGTCCTCGCACACTAGTGGAGCGAACGCAGGTAGGAGCTTTGTGCGGCTTACGCTGCTGTTCGTCTCTTTTGCACCACTAGAAGAGCGGACCTAAGTAGGTGCCATTTCGCACACATTGCCTTTGTCTCTGTGATTATTAACAGAGATCATTCCACACACCCTCCAAGTAAGGGAGGAATTGCTTTACTTACTTATTATATCCTTCTGTGAGTTAACAGAGGTATTGCACTCTGCCATAGTCTGCAGCAGAGTCTTTGCACGGTGGACCCTGACTGTCTGATACTCCTTTAGGTTATTATCAGACAGCCCCCCGTAACACTGAGGGTGGAGGCAGAAAGAAGCCAATCAGCGCTGTGGGTGGATGTAGAAAGAAGCCAATTAGTGCTGTTTGTGGATGTAGAAAGAAGCCAATCAGTGCTGTTAGTGAAGGTAGAAAGAAGCTAATCAGTGCTGTGAGTGGAGGTAGAAAGAAGCTAATCAGTGCTGTGAGTGGAGTCATATAGAGCTCAAAATGCAGAGAACTGCTATATCTGCAGCAGAGATAATTGTGAGTTTATCAAATTGACAACAAACAGCTCAGTAAGTGACACATTGTTGGAGTCAGGGTCTCTGTCTCTACATTATGCTGCTCTCAGATGAGGGAGCAAAAACCTGGTAACAGATTCCTTTTAAGGATTTTTATCAGAGAACTGTACCCGTCTACCCAAAGAGAAGGAATGGAGCAATGTGACACGTGTAGCTATAGTTCTACCTTAGCTGGATATTTCAAAACTCTTTTTTCAAGATCTTTGGGGGGTCTCAGTGGTCGGACCCCCATGCATTAGAAAAATATCCTATAAATAATCAATACTTTTAAATGTTAGGAATAACACTTTATCACATCTTATATCTTTTTCCTTTTTTGCTTGCTGCAAAATTTTTGACATATCTTCATCTATTTAACCATGGTTTGGAGGACTTTCCATCCTGTTAGCGGGACTGGACACGTTACCTATACGGATGATCGAATACTTCGATTATTCGGCTTCACGAATATTTTCCAAATACCTCGCCGCTATTCGACTATTCGCAAATATTCGATGTGCAATGTAAGTCTATGGGAAACCCGAATAACAACTATTCGGAACTATTCGGGCTTCCCATAGACTTACATTGCGCATCGAATAGTGGAATAGCGGCGAGGTATTCGGAAAATATTCGCGAAGGCGAATAATCGAAGTATTCGATCATCCCTAGTTACCTACATTTAAGTTTGCACTGAGAAGAATTGTGCAATTTATTTCTCAATGGATTGCAATTTCCAGGGGTAAAATTGTAGCATTGCTTCTCCTTATATTGAGCATTGAGTAGCTAATAATATTTTTTAGTAATCAACTTCATTTTTTGTAGAAAGGAGCTGCAGTTAGTAAAACTGATACAGGGAATCCATCCCTAATTAGCTAAGGAAAATTACATTTCTGCATGTAGGGGCTACCCAGGGGAGTAAACCTCACCTCCACTTATAGGTATATGTTGGATGGGAAAAAGCCAATTTCCAATGTGGGCAATTATAAAATACACATGCCTAGCTTTAACCCCCTAATCACAGGGTAATAGCTAAAATTCAACCTACCCCTAATATTTAATGATGTCTAGAAGCAAAATATATAGTACAATAGCTGTTGATATCGGTAACTGGATGGAAGGAGTTTCTTCCAGCTTTCAAAGACAACATTACAAATGAGTTCTTTAATAAGGTTGTCCACTACTTTTACATTGATGGGCTATCCATAGGCGGGCTTTGCACACTACGACATCGCAGGTGCGATGCCGGTGGGGTCAAATCGAAAGTGACGCACATCCGGCGTCGCAGTCGATGTCTTAGTGTGCAAATTTTTTTTGATACGATTAACGAGCGCAAAAGCGTCGTTATCGTATCATCGGTGTAGGGTCTGACATTTCCATAATGCCGGTGCAGCGACAGGTACGATGTTGTTCCTCATTCCTGCGGCAGCACACATCACTGTGTGTGAAGCCGCAGGAGCAAGGAACATCTCCTACCTGCGTCCCGGCTGCAATGCGGAAGGAAGAAGGTGGGCGGGATGTTTACATCCTGCTCATCTCCGCCCCTCCGCTGCTATTGGCTGCCTGCTGTGTGACGTCGCTGTTACGCCGCACGACCCGCCCCCTTAGGAAGGAGGCGGGTCGCCTGCCAGAGCGACGTCGCAGGGCAGGTGAGTGCATGTGAAGCTGGCGTAGCGATAATGTTCGCTACGCCAGCAATCACAAGATATCGCTGCTGCGACGGGGGCGGGGACTATCGCGCTCGACATCGCAGCATCGGCTTGCGATGTCGCAGCGTGCAAAGTACCCCTTAGAATAGGTCATCAAAGTCTGATCGGCCAGGGACCGACACTCCGCACCCCTACCGATCACTTGTCCTCAATTTCGTCAGCAGGCAGCTAGAAATGCTCAGTTCCGGAGCTGCCCCGTCTTCTGATAGTGTCGCGGGCGGGGAAGGACGCCGCTGCGCTCGCTAACGCTTGGGTCCGGCGCTGCTGCGGTCGCGGTTCGGTGGCTCGAGCGGTGGGCTGGATCTGGGGACTCGAGCGGCGCTCCTCGCCCGTGAGTGAAAGGGGGTAGTTTGGTTTGGGGATTTGGTCCGTGACGCCACCCACGGGTTGTGGTGAGGTTGGGCACCACCGCTGCTGGTGACGGGGATCCCGGGAGCGATGGCAGGGAGCAGCTGGGATGTTGTTTTCCCCCTCCGTGGGTAGGGGTTGGTGGTCCCGGGGCCCGGTGAGATGACGGGGAGGCAGGGTTGGATGGGTGCAGGGTCGCCTGGACTGCGCAGCACGGTGCCGGATGGCACGGTTGTACTCACTCAGCCACAAAGGTACGCAAAGTCTCTGGTAAACCAAACGGCTGGATGGACGGGTCCCGCAGCCGGCTGCTGTAGTCTCTCCCGGACGGTTAGTGATGGCTGCCTTTCCCTGCACCTTTGTGTATGTTCGGTAACCACCGGTAACCCGCTCCCCAGCGTATATATGTGCCGGGGGAGCCCTTTTGCCCGCAGGCTCTGGTCCTTGGAACTCTAGCTGTGGCGGTAGCTGTATTTCTTTTTGCTGGTCGGACGGTTGCCTTCAATCGGGTCTTGGCTGTTAGGAAACCCCTAGGGTTCCGGTCACTGACGGATTTGACCTCTAATGGCGACTCCAAGCCTGGTCGGGGTCCACAGGCCCTGCCTGAGTGTGCTGGCTTCACTTCGCTCCCTGGTTCGGTACCGGCGGGCCACCGCCCATCCCCGGTCCTACGGTTCCGCGTTGATCTGCCTCTCCTGCAGACGGCCACCACTGTCTGCCAACCTTGCTCTAAGTGCCCAGGCCACACACCCGGACACGGTCAGTTCGCTCCTCCACTTCCACTTCACTCCTCACACTCTCCTAACTGCTCTCTACTCTCAACTCACTTCCTTCTCCCGCCTCCAGGACTGTGAACTCCTCGGTGGGTGGGGCCAACTGCCTGGCTCCACCCCACTTGGTGTGGACATCAGTCCCTGGAGGGAGGCAACAAGGATTTTGTGTCTGGCTGATGTGCCTGTCTCGGGGTGGGGGTGTGTGTTGCAGTACCTGTGACAACCTGGCTAGTCCAGGGCACCACATTCCCCCTTGGTTAAATGCAGACCATCCGCGGACTGCCCATCCATCACCGGTTTTATTTTTCTTTTTAACTGTAAAAATATAAAACAAACATCAACATTTTATGCAGTTTTAAATCTTTCCATATGGGAGGCAGGTCACTTGAACGTTACAAAACACAGATATTTACATTTTTAATAACGGACGGATGGCTTCCACTCTCCCACCCAAGCAACCTAGCCCTGATGCTGCCCCTAAGAAGTGGGCAGCACCCCTTAACCCCAGTCCAGATCCAGGCTGCCCGAGCGGGAACGGGTGCGGTGCCTCGCACCCGGCTGTCACTTCAGGGGACCCCACGTCCATGGGGAACCCCTGACCCCCGGAGGATCGCCACCGGTTACGGTAGTGGCGGGCCTGGGCCATCACTTTCCTCCAGGCCCATCCTCCAAATCAGCCTCTCTGGAGGCGGCAACGGAAACATGCCCCAACATATTTACAATCCCACAAGTTCGTGGGTGCCCTGCAAGTTCGCAGAAGTCTTAGGGCACAGCTGCCATGGCCGCCGCTCCTGGTCAGCCGGTGTGGGGGATGAGCCCAGCCGGAGTCCCTCCGTGCCGGCTACGACCAGCACCTCCAGTAGTGAGGGGCCCCGCTGTGACGTGGCCTGCTCTGCCGCTTGGCAGCTACGTCCCCGCGGTGCCTCATCCGAGGCCGGGTGTCTGGAAGCGGTCAGCGTGGCTTGCGGTGCTGGCGTCGGGTCGATGATTGCCTCTGTTGCGTCCGGGCGGACTGCCGGAGCCGTCGTCATCTCCATCGTTGCCAGGATGGAAGCCGGGACGGGTGCCAGGGCGGTGGTAAAGGTAAGGCCCAGGGGCCGTAGGTCTGGGCCCTCTCCCACAGATGCTACGGGCTCCGCTACCGGTGACAGTGGTAACGGGTCGGTCGGGGCGGTGGCCGCGGGCATGGGCAGTAAGGGAGGTGGCGTAGTGGATGGCAGCAGGCCGGGCCCCTCAGTTGCAGCGGCCGTTCCCTCAGGGACATAGGGGCGCGGGTAGCTTACCAGCTCCTCGGAAACCACCTCCACTTCGCATGCCCACACGGTTGCAGCCAGGCCCTTCTTCTCCGACGTCCACTCCGCCATCATGGAGTGGACCGTGGCCTGGAGCTCCTGGCACGTCTTGCTGCTGGGTCCAGGAACGTGTTCCGGCAGAGTCCTGGCGTCCCTGCACTTCAGCGGCGCTAATTACATGCGGCCGCTAAGCACTGCTGCTCCTGCGGCCAGCGCTCCTCCGCCAGACACGGACATCTTTTCTCCGTCAGGCGCAGACATCTTGTTACCGCCCCCCTTGGTCCTTTCTCAACACCTCCTCTTCAGGGGCGGGGCTTCGGCTTTCGCACCTCCACTGCTCGAGAAGACGCTCGAGCAGGAAAATCTTCGCGCCCAAGATGGCGGATTCTGAAATTTTTCGGCCGGACACCGCCGGCGGGGCACAAGGCGCACTTCTACCAGCCGGCAGAACGATAAGATCCTGTTCGTGACGCCAAGTTGTCGCAGGCGGGGAAGGATGCCGCTGCGCTGCGCTCGCTCACGCTCGGGTCCGGCGCTGCTGCGGTGGCGGCTCGGTGGCTCGAGCGGAGGGCCGGATCCGGGGACTCGAGCGGCGCTCCTCGCCCGTGAGTGAAAGGGGGTAGTTTGGTTTGGGGATTTGGTCCGTGACGCCACCCACGGGTTGTGGGTGAGGTTGGGCACCACCGCTGCTGGTGACGGGGATCCCGGGAGCAATGGCAGGGAGCAGCTGGGATGTTATTTTTCTAATCATATAACCCTTTAAAAATCTTGAATTTTATTGATACTTATTTAAAATCCACAACCTTTGTGCAAATACAATGTGAAATAAAGAGGGAAGAAGGTAAGATGCTTACCCTTTACAATAGCCCTCCCTCCTGTCCACTACCTACCGCGGGGGTCGGCACCCTGATAGCTACGAAAATGGCGCCCCCACTCTGCGGTGGCTGACCCTGTAATGTCCCTAAGAAAGCCCTCAAATAGATGATGAAAAACAGATAAAGTCAAGGGTCACAGACAGGGTACACTCATCCTTCAGTGGACAGAAAGATTGGGACAACACACATGAACACCTGGTTCAGACCACCTCTAAAGTCATTGGTGATTCCGGGGTAATCGTACAGACCGCAGATAGCAGATACATTAGGTGTATAGTCCTATATAACCCCAAAAGGCAATGTCTGTAGCAAATGCATGCATTAGATGCCGAAACGTAAGCCTAGGTATGCACAGTAATAAACATTAAGGTGCTTAGTGAAATAAAGTGTGCAGACTAATGAACACACCCTGGCCTCCGATGCTGGCTCTTACATACGGCCGGTTTGCTCCTGCACAAAATAAATCAGCGCATACCCAGTGCAACTGCCTAGGAACAACCAAATATGATCATTGAGGTTGGTCAAAAATGAAACACATCAAACACTTATCGTGTGAGGAGGGTTCATGTGTGAGTCCCAGAATCGCCCCGGTTCCGCCTCTACGCGTTTCTCCGGACACGGATCATCAGGAGGCTTGATACAAGGCTTTGCCAACCGGTTTCAGGACAGCATGATGTCAGGATAAAGGGGGAGAGCCGATACACTTGGTTCTCCTTTTAAACCCTGCCGGTAGTGGGCCACCTCCATCCCCAGCCAAACAGCCCGTCCCCCCTCCCCTCCCCCATATGCCCAAGCACGCCCCCCATCACAGCATGCCCAGCCCTCATGATGTAATATTACAACAAGATCCCTTTTCAGATGTTAAATCCCTCCAGCAATATGTACAGTAGAAGGGCGCGTGATTATCGCACCGGTGAACCACATGATTTGTCCCGTTCACAGACCATCTATTTTGGAATCATACATACTAGCAAGATGCCTCTGGGAACGCCCCCTGATGCATTCCATGGTGTGACGCCGCTTGCGTTCCACGATCGGAACGTCAGGCGGAACCGGAAGTGACGTCACTGCCCGAAACCGGAAGTGACGTCAGTGGCCGAAACCGGAAGTGACGTCACGCGGTTACATACGGCCGGATGCATGGGCGGGGAACAGCATAAGCATACCCGCCCCACAATAGATGTCATCCCTCAACCACTCCCACAATGGGATGCTATAACTTATTAATGGAGAGGCGGGGGAAAGATATATTACCCCCAGATTCTAATGGGCATCTTAGATTCTCAAAATTTACTTTCATATATAATCCTGCTTTAACCTGGGGACATCCTGTATATACATACAGGCTATACTTATAACAACCCAGGGGTCGCATTAATGACCATATGCTATAACGTCACACCACCAAATTTACATCGAGAGAGCACCATCAGATAAACAGGGATATCCAGGAAACAGGGACAGATATGCAGGATTGGGGGAACACGCCAGACACAGGAGGGTGGGGGGGGGGCGACAGGCAAAGGGACGGAGCACCCACTCCAGCACCAATCTGAATCCATTACACATATGAACATGTGCGTTAGGTCAATATTACCTCCCTATAACGGGATTCGGGCCAGCCAACTCCAGGAACCCCTAGAATCAACTCCAGGAATCAGAGAAAACAGGCGTATGAAATCTGCTCATTCAAACCTCCGGGCTGGACAGACTCCATTCTGAAAATCCATTCGCACTCCTTTCTCAACAGAGTCTTATCATGGTCACCACCTCTGGGATTGCTCTTCACCACCTCCAGTACCTGGAATTTTACTTCATGAATATTACCCCCATGTCGAGAATTCATATGTCTCCCCAGGGGGGTATCCCGTTTATTCCGTATGTCACCAAGGTGCTCTCCAACCCTCCTTCGTAACTCCCTCTTTGTCTTCCCCACATAGTCCATGGGACAAGTACACGTGGCCACATATATCAGTCCCATCGTCTTGCAGTTAGCGAAGGACCTTAGGAAGAATTCTCTCCCATTTTTTGAGCTTCTGGCGGACTTCGCAGGTCTCATGGAGTTACAATAGGAACAATTTCCACACCTGTAAAAACCACATATACCTCTATCTAACCACGTGCCGGGGGGTTTTGGTCTGGTGTAGCAGCTATGGACCAATCTGTCCCTAAGGGACCTCCCTTTCCTGTACGTGATGCTCGGTCTCTGTGAGATCATGTGCTTTACATCGGGATCCAGAGTCAAAATATCCCAATGTTTAAAAAGTACTCTGCGGACCCGCTCGCTCTGGCAATCAAATGTGCCAATCAGTCTGGTAATATCTTCGTCTTCTTTCTTTTTTCTACCGCAACCATGTAAGAGTACTGTTCTATCCTGCTTTTCCGCATGGTCCCTAGCCTGATATAATACTTTAGAGGGGTAGCCTCTATCCACAAAACGTCTGGTCATATCCCTCGCCTGAGACTGATACGTCTCCATAGTTGAGCAATTCCGTCTCAGCCGAAGGTATTGACCTTTGGGAATGCCATTCCTTAATGGGAAAGGATGATGACTATCCCACCTCAAAAGATTGTTAGTTGAAGTGGGCTTGCGATAAGTACTGGTGGAGAGGACTCCGTCTGGCTCTTTCTTGATGATCACATCCAAAAAGGGTAGTTCTTTTATATCTGCCTCAAAGGTGAAATGAAGATTTAGTTCATTCATATTAAGCAACTCTACAAACCTCACAAATGATGCACTGGACCCTGACCATAGGACAAATACGTCGTCTATATATCTTGACCACAACAAAATATGTGGCTGCCACCAGTGGTCCCCATCCATAAAGACGACGGTTTCTTCCCACCAGCCCAGGAAGAGGTTAGCATACGAGGGGGCACAAGGGCTCCCCATAGCTGTCCCCCTGAGCTGGTGGAAGTACTTACCGTCGAATCTAAAGAGGTTATGATGTAATATGAAATCCAGTAAATTCAACAGGAATCGATTATGATCCCGATGTTCCCTAGTTCTTGTGTTCAGATAATATTCGATTGCTTTTAATCCCAGAGTGTGAGGTATATTGCTATATAGAGCCTCCACATCAATTGAAGCCAGAAGGACGTCCTCTCCGACCGAAATCCCATCCAGCTTCCCTAATAGGTCGGCTGTGTCACGTGTATACGATGGAAGCGAGATGACAAAAGGACGCAAGACCTCATCAACGTAAATGCCGCTGTTTTGCGTAAATGAATCCACACCCGATACAATGGGGCGGCCCTTCAACAGCTCCAGCCCCTTATGAACCTTGGGCAAGGTATAAAAGGTTGGCATGACTGGGCAAACGGGTTTCAAAAAATCAAATTCATTATTGCTCAACAGGCCACTAGTCCTTGCTTCCTCAAGTATCGTGAGTAGGGATGCTCTATAATCCTCCAGAGGGTTGGAGGTAAGCACTTCATATGTATGTCTATCTTTCAATACACGGTGGCACATCTCAAGATACTTATCATGGCTCAAAATCACAAGGTTCCCACCCTTATCAGAGGGTTTTATTATTATATTCTCATTTTTTTCCAGGTCTTGCAGTGCCAAAAATTCATCATCAGTGAGGTTACGATCAAATCCATCATTCCTACGGGGGATCTTTTTGAGGTCCCTCTCTACAAGGTTCAAAAACAAATCGATATTGGTGGTGTCACCCTGCGGGGGCATCCTCACACTCTTGGCTTTTAGCTTAGTGAAGGGGCCACGTCCATTACTGTTAACAATGTCCTGTTCTTGAAGGAGTCCCATGAGAGACCGAAATCCCTCTATGTCATCATCAGACAGTCCCAACCTCCTACAGCTCTCTCTATCATTTTTAAGGAAGAATTTTCTCCATTTTAATTTTCTCCCAAAGAGCTGTATGTCTTTAACCCAATGAAAGCAATTATAATCATTCGTGGGTACGAATGAAAGACCCTTTCTTAAGATGTTATACTGCTTCTCATTGGGAATAAAGTTGGATAAATTGATAATTTGACTCCTATTCAGCCCTCCACCCTGTGTTAGCTCAGCCGTTAATTCACCCGGTTCCTTAGATGATAGGCCCGGGAGACCCCCTGCTCTAAAAAAGATGGAGTCTTTGTTCCACCTGATGCTGCAGAAGTGGATACATATGCACACCCAGATTCCTGTCCAAAGGATCTCGTGTTTATGGGATCTCTTGTGGGATAGATATTCCTTCCTCCCCGTCTCCATCTTCTATTCTGCCGTCTGCCTCTATTATTAAACCGGGCTTCTCCTCCAACCCTTTCGGTGTCCGATACCTCCTGATCCGAAGAGGAGATATCAGTATCCCTTTGGGCTGGACTCACAAAATTATAAGCCTGGTTCGTGGAGAACTCTCTAAGATCTCTCTGAAATTGCAGATGCTTCCTTTCTTTGATGTAACCTTGATATTTCTCTATAGAGACCTGTAAGGCACTCTCCCTCTTATTAAAGTCAGGATCTGATTTAAATTTGAGGATGCTCTCTATGTCTAAGTTTAATTTGGTGGTGGCTTGTTCCAAAAGTGTCCTCTCCTCCTGTATCAGCAATGTCATGAATCTAAGGGAGGACTCTATGGATTCCTTCTGCCACGCTTCCAAAAGCCTAGAACTTGAGGTACGGGGGGATGGGTGAAGATTAATTCTCAGGCCTTTGGGAACAATTCTGTTCTTGAGGTAGTTTTCAAGAGCCTTAATCTCCCACCAAGATTTCGTGTACTCTTTATAAGATGAGTACAAATCACCAAACTTGGTCTTGAGGGAGGTGACACCAATCCCACCTTCAGGAGTTTCCTTGGTGCAGAACGCCTGATTTGCGTCCTCAACCCAGGAGTTAATATCAATGGGACCTGTCAGAAAGCTGGCCATACTCATGAAACTGTATGAAAAAAAGGGGGGGGTGTTGTGTAACTAATCATATAACCCTTTAAAAATCTTGAATTTTATTGATACTTATTTAAAATCCACAACCTTTGTGCAAATACAATGTGAAATAAAGAGGGAAGAAGGTAAGATGCTTACCCTTTACAATAGCCCTCCCTCCTGTCCACTACCTACCGCGGGGGTCGGCACCCTGATAGCTACGAAAATGGCGCCCCCACTCTGCGGTGGCTGACCCTGTAATGTCCCTAAGAAAGCCCTCAAATAGATGATGAAAAACAGATAAAGTCAAGGGTCACAGACAGGGTACACTCATCCTTCAGTGGACAGAAAGATTGGGACAACACACATGAACACCTGGTTCAGACCACCTCTAAAGTCATTGGTGATTCCGGGGTAATCGTACAGACCGCAGATAGCAGATACATTAGGTGTATAGTCCTATATAACCCCAAAAGGCAATGTCTGTAGCAAATGCATGCATTAGATGCCGAAACGTAAGCCTAGGTATGCACAGTAATAAACATTAAGGTGCTTAGTGAAATAAAGTGTGCAGACTAATGAACACACCCTGGCCTCCGATGCTGGCTCTTACATACGGCCGGTTTGCTCCTGCACAAAATAAATCAGCGCATACCCAGTGCAACTGCCTAGGAACAACCAAATATGATCATTGAGGTTGGTCAAAAATGAAACACATCAAACACTTATCGTGTGAGGAGGGTTCATGTGTGAGTCCCAGAATCGCCCCGGTTCCGCCTCTACGCGTTTCTCCGGACACGGATCATCAGGAGGCTTGATACAAGGCTTTGCCAACCGGTTTCAGGACAGCATGATGTCAGGATAAAGGGGGAGAGCCGATACACTTGGTTCTCCTTTTAAACCCTGCCGGTAGTGGGCCACCTCCATCCCCAGCCAAACAGCCCGTCCCCCCTCCCCTCCCCCATATGCCCAAGCACGCCCCCCATCACAGCATGCCCAGCCCTCATGATGTAATATTACAACAAGATCCCTTTTCAGATGTTAAATCCCTCCAGCAATATGTACAGTAGAAGGGCGCGTGATTATCGCACCGGTGAACCACATGATTTGTCCCGTTCACAGACCATCCGTGTCCGGAGAAACGCGTAGAGGCGGAACCGGGGCGATTCTGGGACTCACACATGAACCCTCCTCACACGATAAGTGTTTGATGTGTTTCATTTTTGACCAACCTCAATGATCATATTTGGTTGTTCCTAGGCAGTTGCACTGGGTATGCGCTGATTTATTTTGTGCAGGAGCAAACCGGCCGTATGTAAGAGCCAGCATCGGAGGCCAGGGTGTGTTCATTAGTCTGCACACTTTATTTCACTAAGCACCTTAATGTTTATTACTGTGCATACCTAGGCTTACGTTTCGGCATCTAATGCATGCATTTGCTACAGACATTGCCTTTTGGGGTTATATAGGACTATACACCTAATGTATCTGCTATCTGCGGTCTGTACGATTACCCCGGAATCACCAATGACTTTAGAGGTGGTCTGAACCAGGTGTTCATGTGTGTTGTCCCAATCTTTCTGTCCACTGAAGGATGAGTGTACCCTGTCTGTGACCCTTGACTTTATCTGTTTTTCATCATCTATTTGAGGGCTTTCTTAGGGACATTACAGGGTCAGCCACCGCAGAGTGGGGGCGCCATTTTCGTAGCTATCAGGGTGCCGACCCCCGCGGTAGGTAGTGGACAGGAGGGAGGGCTATTGTAAAGGGTAAGCATCTTACCTTCTTCCCTCTTTATTTCACATTGTATTTGCACAAAGGTTGTGGATTTTAAATAAGTATCAATAAAATTCAAGATTTTTAAAGGGTTATATGATTAGTTACACAACACCCCCCCCTTTTTTTCATACAGTTTCATGAGTATGGCCAGCTTTCTGACAGGTCCCATTGATATTAACTCCTGGGTTGAGGACGCAAATCAGGCGTTCTGCACCAAGGAAACTCCTGAAGGTGGGATTGGTGTCACCTCCCTCAAGACCAAGTTTGGTGATTTGTACTCATCTTATAAAGAGTACACAAAATCTTGGTGGGAGATTAAGGCTCTTGAAAACTACCTCAAGAACAGAATTGTTCCCAAAGGCCTGAGAATTAATCTTCACCCATCCCCCCGTACCTCAAGTTCTAGGCTTTTGGAAGCGTGGCAGAAGGAATCCATAGAGTCCTCCCTTAGATTCATGACATTGCTGATACAGGAGGAGAGGACACTTTTGGAACAAGCCACCACCAAATTAAACTTAGACATAGAGAGCATCCTCAAATTTAAATCAGATCCTGACTTTAATAAGAGGGAGAGTGCCTTACAGGTCTCTATAGAGAAATATCAAGGTTACATCAAAGAAAGGAAGCATCTGCAATTTCAGAGAGATCTTAGAGAGTTCTCCACGAACCAGGCTCATAATTTTGTGAGTCCAGCCCAAAGGGATACTGATATCTCCTCTTCGGATCAGGAGGTATCGGACACCGAAAGGGTTGGAGGAGAAGCCCGGTTTAATAATAGAGGCAGACGGCAGAATAGAAGATGGAGACGGGGAGGAAGGAATATCTATCCCACAAGAGATCCCATAAACACGAGATCCTTTGGACAGGAATCTGGGTGTGCATATGTATCCACTTCTGCAGCATCAGGTGGAACAAAGACTCCATCTTTTTTAGAGCAGGGGGTCTCCCGGGCCTATCATCTAAGGAACCGGGTGAATTAACGGCTGAGCTAACACAGGGTGGAGGGCTGAATAGGAGTCAAATTATCAATTTATCCAACTTTATTCCCAATGAGAAGCAGTATAACATCTTAAGAAAGGGTCTTTCATTCGTACCCACGAATGATTATAATTGCTTTCATTGGGTTAAAGACATACAGCTCTTTGGGAGAAAATTAAAATGGAGAAAATTCTTCCTTAAAAATGATAGAGAGAGCTGTAGGAGGTTGGGACTGTCTGATGATGACATAGAGGGATTTCGGTCTCTCATGGGACTCCTTCAAGAACAGGACATTGTTAACAGTAATGGACGTGGCCCCTTCACTAAGCTAAAAGCCAAGAGTGTGAGGATGCCCCCGCAGGGTGACACCACCAATATCGATTTGTTTTTGAACCTTGTAGAGAGGGACCTCAGAAAGATCCCCCGTAGGAATGATGGATTTGATCGTAACCTCACTGATGATGAATTTTTGGCACTGCAAGACCTGGAAAAAAATGAGAATATAATAATAAAACCCTCTGATAAGGGTGGGAACCTTGTGATTTTGAGCCATGATAAGTATCTTGAGATGTGCCACCGTGTATTGAAAGATAGACATACATATGAAGTGCTTACCTCCAACCCTCTGGAGGATTATAGAGCATCCCTACTCACGATACTTGAGGAAGCAAGGACTAGTGGCCTGTTGAGCAATAATGAATTTGATTTTTTGAAACCCGTTTGCCCAGTCATGCCAACCTTTTATACCTTGCCCAAGGTTCATAAGGGGCTGGAGCTGTTGAAGGGCCGCCCCATTGTATCGGGTGTGGATTCGTTTACGCAAAACAGCGGCATTTACGTTGATGAGGTCTTGCGTCCTTTTGTCATCTCGCTTCCATCGTATACACGTGACACAGCCGACCTATTAGGGAAGCTGGATGGGATTTCGGTCGGAGAGGACGTCCTTCTGGCTTCAATTGATGTGGAGGCTCTATATAGCAATATACCTCACACTCTGGGATTAAAAGCAATCGAATATTATCTGAACACAAGAACTAGGGAACATCGGGATCATAATCGATTCCTGTTGAATTTACTGGATTTCATATTACATCATAACCTCTTTAGATTCGACGGTAAGTACTTCCACCAGCTCAGGGGGACAGCTATGGGGAGCCCTTGTGCCCCCTCGTATGCTAACCTCTTCCTGGGCTGGTGGGAAGAAACCGTCGTCTTTATGGATGGGGACCCCTGGTGGCAGCCACATATTTTGTTGTGGTCAAGATATATAGACGACGTATTTGTCCTATGGTCAGGGTCCAGTGCATCATTTGTGAGGTTTGTAGAGTTGCTTAATATGAATGAACTAAATCTTCATTTCACCTTTGAGGCAGATATAAAAGAACTACCCTTTTTGGATGTGATCATCAAGAAAGAGCCAGACGGAGTCCTCTCCACCAGTACTTATCGCAAGCCCACTTCAACTAACAATCTTTTGAGGTGGGATAGTCATCATCCTTTCCCATTAAGGAATGGCATTCCCAAAGGTCAATACCTTCGGCTGAGACGGAATTGCTCAACTATGGAGACGTATTAGTCTCAGGCGAGGGATATGACCAGACGTTTTGTGGATAGAGGCTACCCCTCTAAAGTATTATATCAGGCTAGGGACCATGCGGAAAAGCAGGATAGAACAGTACTCTTACATGGTTGCGGTAGAAAAAAGAAAGAAGACGAAGATATTACCAGACTGATTGGCACATTTGATTGCCAGAGCGAGCGGGTCCGCAGAGTACTTTTTAAACATTGGGATATTTTGACTCTGGATCCTGATGTAAAGCACATGATCTCACAGAGACCGAGCATCACGTACAGGAAAGGGAGGTCCCTTAGGGACAGATTGGTCCATAGCTGCTACACCAGACCAAAACCCCCCGGCACGTGGTTAGATAGAGGTATATGTGGTTTTTACAGGTGTGGAGATTGTTCCTATTGTAACTCCATGAGACCTGCGAAGTCCGCCAGAAGCTCAAAAAATGGGAGAGAATTCTTCCTAAGGTCCTTCGCTAACTGCAAGACGATGGGACTGATATATGTGGCCACGTGTACTTGTCCCATGGACTATGTGGGGAAGACAAAGAGGGAGTTACGAAGGAGGGTTGGAGAGCACCTTGGTGACATACGGAATAAACGGGATACCCCCCTGGGGAGACATATGAATTCTCGACATGGGGGTAATATTCATGAAGTAAAATTCCAGGTACTGGAGGTGGTGAAGAGCAATCCCAGAGGTGGTGACCATGATAAGACTCTGTTGAGAAAGGAGTGCGAATGGATTTTCAGAATGGAGTCTGTCCAGCCCGGAGGTTTGAATGAGCAGATTTCATACGCCTGTTTTCTCTGATTCCTGGAGTTGATTCTAGGGGTTCCTGGAGTTGGCTGGCCCGAATCCCGTTATAGGGAGGTAATATTGACCTAACGCACATGTTCATATGTGTAATGGATTCAGATTGGTGCTGGAGTGGGTGCTCCGTCCCTTTGCCTGTCGCCCCCCCCCCCCCCCACCCTCCTGTGTCTGGCGTGTTCCCCCAATCCTGCATATCTGTCCCTGTTTCCTGGATATCCCTGTTTATCTGATGGTGCTCTCTCGATGTAAATTTGGTGGTGTGACGTTATAGCATATGGTCATTAATGCGACCCCTGGGTTGTTATAAGTATAGCCTGTATGTATATACAGGATGTCCCCAGGTTAAAGCAGGATTATATATGAAAGTAAATTTTGAGAATCTAAGATGCCCATTAGAATCTGGGGGTAATATATCTTTCCCCCGCCTCTCCATTAATAAGTTATAGCATCCCATTGTGGGAGTGGTTGAGGGATGACATCTATTGTGGGGCGGGTATGCTTATGCTGTTCCCCGCCCATGCATCCGGCCGTATGTAACCGCGTGACGTCACTTCCGGTTTCGGCCACTGACGTCACTTCCGGTTTCGGGCAGTGACGTCACTTCCGGTTCCGCCTGACGTTCCGATCGTGGAACGCAAGCGGCGTCACACCATGGAATGCATCAGGGGGCGTTCCCAGAGGCATCTTGCTAGTATGTATGATTCCAAAATAGATGGTCTGTGAACGGGACAAATCATGTGGTTCACCGGTGCGATAATCACGCGCCCTTCTACTGTACATATTGCTGGAGGGATTTAACATCTGAAAAGGGATCTTGTTGTAATATTACATCATGAGGGCTGGGCATGCTGTGATGGGGGGCGTGCTTGGGCATATGGGGGAGGGGAGGGGGGACGGGCTGTTTGGCTGGGGATGGAGGTGGCCCACTACCGGCAGGGTTTAAAAGGAGAACCAAGTGTATCGGCTCTCCCCCTTTATCCTGACATCATGCTGTCCTGAAACCGGTTGGCAAAGCCTTGTATCAAGCCTCCTGATGATCCGTGTCCGGAGAAACGCGTAGAGGCGGAACCGGGGCGATTCTGGGACTCACACATGAACCCTCCTCACACGATAAGTGTTTGATGTGTTTCATTTTTGACCAACCTCAATGATCATATTTGGTTGTTCCTAGGCAGTTGCACTGGGTATGCGCTGATTTATTTTGTGCAGGAGCAAACCGGCCGTATGTAAGAGCCAGCATCGGAGGCCAGGGTGTGTTCATTAGTCTGCACACTTTATTTCACTAAGCACCTTAATGTTTATTACTGTGCATACCTAGGCTTACGTTTCGGCATCTAATGCATGCATTTGCTACAGACATTGCCTTTTGGGGTTATATAGGACTATACACCTAATGTATCTGCTATCTGCGGTCTGTACGATTACCCCGGAATCACCAATGACTTTAGAGGTGGTCTGAACCAGGTGTTCATGTGTGTTGTCCCAATCTTTCTGTCCACTGAAGGATGAGTGTACCCTGTCTGTGACCCTTGACTTTATCTGTTTTTCATCATCTATTTGAGGGCTTTCTTAGGGACATTACAGGGTCAGCCACCGCAGAGTGGGGGCGCCATTTTCGTAGCTATCAGGGTGCCGACCCCCGCGGTAGGTAGTGGACAGGAGGGAGGGCTATTGTAAAGGGTAAGCATCTTACCTTCTTCCCTCTTTATTTCACATTGTATTTGCACAAAGGTTGTGGATTTTAAATAAGTATCAATAAAATTCAAGATTTTTAAAGGGTTATATGATTAGTTACACAACACCCCCCCCTTTTTTTCATACAGTGGGATGTTATTTTTCCCCTCCGTGGGTAGGGGTTGGTGGTCCCGGGGCCCGGTGAGATGACGGGGAGGCAGGGTTGGATGGGTGCAGGGTCGCCTGGACTGCGCAGCGCTGCCTTTCTCTGCACCTTTGTGTATGTTCGGTCCCGATGGATTCCCACCGGTAACCCGCTCCCCAGCGTATATATGCGCCGGGGGAGCCCTTTTGCCCGCAGGCTCTGGCCCTTGGAACTCTAGCTGTGGCGGTAGCTGTATTTCCTTTTGCTGGTCGGACGGTTGCCTTCAATCGGGTCTTGGCTGTTAGGAAACCCCTGGGGTTCCGGTCACTGACGGATTTGATCTCTAATGGCTACTCCAAGCCTGGTCGGGGTCCGCAGGCCCTGTCTGAGTGTGCTGGCTTCACTTCGCTCCCCGGTTCGGTACCGGCGGGCCACCGCCTGTCCCCGGTCCTACGGTTCCGCGTTGATCTGCCTCTCCTGCAGACGCCACCACTGTCTGCCAACCTTGCTTTAAGTGCCCGGGCCACACACCCGGACACGGTCAGTTCGCTCATCCACTTCCACTTCACTCCTCACACTCTCCTAACTGCTCTCTACTCTCAACTCACTTCCTTCTCCCGCCTCCAGGATTGTGAACTCCTCGGTGGGTGGGGCCAACCGCCTGGCTCCACCCCACTTGGTGTGGGTATCAGTCCTTGGAGGGAGGCAACAAGGATTTTGTGTCTGACTGATGTGCCTGTCTCGGGGTGGGGGTGTGTGTTGCAGTACCTGTGACAACCTGGCTAGTCCAGGGTGCCACAATAGCGGCGGTGGCTAGGTGCTGCACATCCACCTCTTATTGATTAGAATGGGAGGCGGATGTTCAGTACCAGGCCTTGGCCGCTATCAGAAGATGGAGCAGTGCCAGAGCTGAGCATTTCCGGATGACTGCTGCCGCCGCCGGGACAGCTGATCGGTGGCAGTGGAAGGTGTCGGATCCCGGATGATAAGACATAAGGATAGGCCATCAATGTAAAAGTAGTGGACAACCCCTTTAAGTTTGTGTTCACACTAATTTTTTTTCCATGCACATTTTGACCCTTTATCTGCACCAAAATCCATATATATATTGACGACAGTGTGGCACCTGCCTATCATTGGAGGTACCAAGCCCCAATACATTGATGGTTTATCCCAGTTTGATTTTCCTGAGAATTTCTTCAGATTGTGGTCTGAGCAATGCACAGAAACATTGTGAAGAGAGACTGGATCCAAACCATAATTTCCTCCCATAATAACAATGCCAGGAAACCCACGCTAACAGTGCCAGGCAGTCCAGATCAATTGGCTGAATTACAGAAGCTGGTAGACTGAACATCCATTTTCATTAGACGGTTGCGCTGTGTAATCTTTATATTCATGAAATCTCTGTTTGTCACATTTATATTATTAGCTTTGAACCTGTAATAACGTCTTTCTCCACTGGGTTGCATTACAGGAACTTAAAACTCCCAGTGTACTGTAGGAAACATCCCTAAATGCAAACTAAAAAACAAAAATTAATTACAAATGATATCATTTCCATGAGATTGAATATATATGACATTACTGTTCAATGGAGGATACCCAAATTCATACAAACAACAAATACATTGAATTGGATAGAACGGAAAAGTTCCTATTAAAGTAAAACAGTCATATGTAATATATGGTATATAGTGTGCAAGCTAGATACCAGGACACAGTTGGGCCAAATAATAGGCTAAAGTGGACTACACATGGGAACACATCCGTGGGATAATCAGAAACTGGTAGAGATGGTGCAAATCCATTGGCAGGATTTAGTCCATGGACCGTGGCTTTAATCTGTGGCTGCCGTATCGGAGTCCAGTGGATCAACTCCTACCTGATTACATGACCATGGCTGATCCAAATGAAGAGCCTCAGATGCCGGCAAGTAGTAGGTGGTTCACTAGGCTCCCGTCTGGCAGCTATAGATTACTGACGTGGTTGATGGGCTGGGTCCTGTGAATCAATTGGCACCTTCTATATCGGGTTAATATAAGGCACTGACAGAAAAAAGCCCCTGTGCAGAAAAGGGTATATGAGCCCTTTTCTGTCCAATAACTCATCATGCGGTCCAGTTCCACCCTTATGAGGTAGAAATGGTCCCCCTTACTTTATGGTTCCCTGTGCAACTGCAGTTGCACCAAAGATATGTCTATGAAAAACCTTCTGACCTCACCTGAATACCACGTATTCGGTGAAACGAGCTGCACTTTGACAATAGGATATTGTGGTGCTATGCTTGTAAAGTACTTTGCAATGCAGAATTGTACAAATGAACCAGCACTCACCTTCCTTAAAAATGTCCTTTAATCCAGACCTTTAAAACATTTTGGGAGAGGATGGGAAGATTGTAGGATGACAGCCATTTTGTGTCTACATACGCTTCAATGGGTCCCAATGCTCGGGACCACCTGAAGCGTATGTAGAGGCAAAACAGTCATCCATTTACATGCATCCCACCCTCTTCCAGCATGCTTTAAAGGACTAAATAAAAGGAATTTTTTAAAGGGAACCTGTCACCAGATTTTCCCCTATGCAACTAAAACTACCACCTTCTGCAGCTCCTCGGCTGCATTCTGTGAAGGTGTGCCTTGTATCTGGCCCACTTTTCAGACCGCAAAAACAACTTTATAAATATTACCTTTTTGTATGTAAATTTGTTAGTAGGGCCTAAAGGTCAAGCTCTCTTTCTCCTTCGTTCCCCCCACCTGCTGCTGTACGCCGTCCCCTGTGTTGATTTGAATTGATGACGACAGTCCCGTCATCATCCACGCTGTGCCGAAGTCTTGCGCATGCGCCGTTATCGTGGGCCACTATCGCGGACCTGTGCACAAACTATCTCTCGCGCGCGCCCGGGATGTGTTTCCTCAGGCACGAGATTATGGGCAGCGCTGTGCATGACCTCACCTGCGTCATGCTAGTACCCGCCTATAATCTCGTGCCTGAGCAAATACATCACGGGTGCATGCGAGGGTAGTTTGTGCACAGGCCCGCGATAGTGGCATACGATAACGGCACATGTGAAAGACTTCGGCACAGCGTGGAGGATGACGGGACCATCGTCATAAATTCAAATCAACATAGGGGACGGCGTATGGCGGCAGGAGGGGGGAACGAAGGAGAAAGAGAGCCCGCCCTTTAGGCCCTACTAAAAAATTTACATATGAAAAGGTAATATTTATAAAGTTGTTTTTGTGGTCTGAAAAGGGGGCCAGATACAAGGCACACCTTCATAGAATGCAGCCGAGGAGCTGCAGAAGGTGGTAGTTTTAATTGCATAGGGAAAGATCTGGTGACAGGTTCCCTTTAACACTACAACTACTGAGGTAGTCATTTTGACTACTTTGCACCATGTATTTCTATATACAGTTAGGTCCAGAAATATTTGGACAGTGACACAAGTTTTGTTATTTTAGCTGTTTACAAAAACATGTTCAGAAATACAATTATATATATAATATGGGCTGAAAGTGCACACTCCCAGCTGCAATATGAGAGTTTTCACATCCAAATCGGAGAAAGGGTTTAGGAATCATAGCGCTGTAATGCATAGCCTCCTCTTTTTCAAGGGACCAAAAGTAATTGGACAAGGGACTCTAAGGGCTACAATTAACTCTGAAGGCGTCTCCCTCGTTAACCTGTAATCAATGAAGTAGTTGAAAGGTCTGGGGTTGATTACAGGTGTGTGGTTTTGCATTTGGAAGCTGTTGCTGTGACCAGACAACATGCGGTCTAAGGAACTCTCAATTGAGGTGAAGCAGAACATCCTGAGGCTGAAAAAAAGAAAAAATCCATCAGAGAGATAGCAGACATGCTTGGAGTAGCAAAATCAATAGTCGGGTACATTCTGAGAAAAAAGGAATTGACTGGTGAGCTTGGGAACTCAAAAAGGCCTGGGCGTCCATGGATGACAACAGTGGTGGATGATCGCCGCATACTTTCTTTGGTGAAGAAGAACCCGTTCACAACATCAACTGAAGTCCAGAACACTCTCAGTGAAGTAGGTGTATCTGTCTCTAAGTCAACAGTAAAGAGAAGACTCCATGAAAGTAAATACAAAGGGTTCACATCTAGATGCAAACCATTCATCAATTCCAAAAATAGACAGGCCAGAGTTAAATTTGCTGAAAAACACCTCATGAAGCCAGCTTAGTTCTGGAAAAGTATTCTATGGACAGATGAGACAAAGATCAACCTGTACCAGAATGATGGGAAGAAAAAAGTTTGGAGAAGAAAGAGAATGGCACATGATCCAAGGCACACCACATCTTCTGTAAAACATGGTGGAGGCAACGTGATGGCATGGGCATGCATGGCTTTCAATGGCACTGGGTCACTTGTGTTTATTGATGACATAACAGCAGACAAGAGTAGCCGGATGAATTCTGAAGTGTACTGGGATATACTTTCAGCCCAGATTCAGCCAAATGCCACAAAGTTGATCGGACGGCGCTTCATAGTACAGATGGACAATGACTCCAAGCATACAGCCAAAGCTACCCAGGAGTTCATGAGTGCAAAAAAGTGGAACATTCTGCAATGGCCAAGTCAATCACCAGATCTTAACCCAATTGAGCATGCATTTCACTTGCTCAAATCCAGACTTAAGACGGAAGACCCACAAACAAGCAAGACCTGAAGGCTGCGGCTGTAAAGGCCTAGCAAAGCATTAAGAAGGAGGAAACCCAGCGTTTGGTGATGTCCATGGGTTCCAGACTTAAGGCAGTGATTGCCTCCAAAGGATTCGCAATAAAATATTGAAAATAAAAATATTTTGTTTGGGTTTGGTTTATTTGTCCAATTACTTTTGACCTCCTAAAATGTGGAGTGTTTGTAAAGAAATGTGTACAATTCCTACAATTTCTATCAGATATTTTTGTTCAAACCTTCAAATTAAACGTTACAATCTGCACTTGAATTCTGTTGTAGAGGTTTCATTTCAAATCCAATGTGGTGGCATGCAGAGCCCAACTCGCGAAAATTGTGTCACTGTCCAAATATTTCTGGACCTAACTGTAGGTGTCACAAGCCCAGTAGTTCTAGTGTTAAGGATAATGAGTGCTGTTTGATTTTACACAATTCACCAAAGATATGTCTGCCCCCTGAGGTACGTTATTGCATCGGGTACTTACTAACCCAAGGCTGACTCTGAGGTTCCTACATTTTACTTTTTTTTTATGATGTCTATACTTAACCATTATCATTTCAGATATTTCTACTTCAGTATTTTAGTTTATATTAAAGCCTTCCAGAATTCATAGATGCTGTAAATCCTGTATGGGGTGTATGTGACTTATCCGCATTTAACTACCGAGAAATATCAATACAGTATGCTGAATGTAAGTACAAGCTATAGTCAGTGGACCTGGATGTCTTATGTAAATTTTAAAAATCATATAAGTTGGTATGATAATAAAAATTATACCATAAAAGCATAGTCTACTATTAGAATTGAGCTCCATGAACAAAATATATCATTGCTGCATATTAAAGTTGAGTAAAAGGATTTACAGGACCCTGGTCCAGTCATTATATTGGTAGTCCTTAACCACCAGATCAGAGCAACGTGAATCTGCTCCTACTACGTCTCCTATATGGCACCATAATAAAGTATAATAACTGTATCCTACCATCTGTTGGCCTTCTTTTGTTTTTAATCCAAACCCCACTCTACACAGTATGTCTCTGTATGAAACATGAGGCATCTGGAGGTGCAGTATGGTCCCATAGTCTGTTACAGAGAGGTTGTACAGAATATGTCTATGAGCCATAAGCCCCATACACTTTAGATAGCTGTCCAATTGTTCGTCCGGGATCTATTTTGTCGTCCTTCCAATAGACAGGAACCCTTGTCTCTGCCGAGTGCTCATATGTTGCCTATGGCAGAGTTGCTGTTGGACTTCTCTAGCTATGATTTATCTTGCCAAGAACTCAGTAGCCCAAAATTGGAAAAGCCAGTTCCTTATCTCTCTCTACAATCATCTGTTCGAAACCCCCACACACATTAAACTGTCGGCCAAACCTGTCAAAATTGGTGCCTTGGCCCAACCGGTTGATATCGGTGAGTTGACCAAGCCTGTCGATATTGGTGGGTTGGCCAAACCTGTTCATATCGATTGGTTGGCCAAACCTGTGGATATCGGTGGGTTTACCAAACCTGTCGATATTAGTGGGTTGGCCAAACCTGTCGATATGGGGGGGTTGGCCAAACCTGTCAATATCGGTGGGTTGACCAAACTTGTCAATATGGGTGGGTTGGCCAAACCTGTCGATATCGGTGGGTTTGGCTGACATTTATCTATTGTTTTTGGGGAACTATATTAAAGCAGACACAAAGGAGACAACTCCTTCCCTCTGTTTTTAGCATAGTTGCATTGTCTGCAGTTTACTTTGATATTCTGCAGCAGTCTTTGCTTGTGTTATTGATTTCCATTTTTATATTAATGGGTCTATTTTCCCTTTTTCTTTACTATAATTTGGTTTTATTTCTGTCTTGCATAAAGCCTTTCTAACTTGTGCCTGCCACTATTCATCACAGCCAAATTCCCTCACATTGTACTGGTAACCACCGCCCACCCATCACACCACCTTTCTCTTTTTTTTATTTGTTCATATTTCTCTCTCCCACGTTCCTCCCACCTGTATCTGTCTGTCTCTTCTAGTTCTGTCATTTTCCCCCGGTAATACGCTGGGATTGCTTTCTCACACTCCCGCACTCTATCAGCCACAATTATCACATTACCGCACAAGCTCACTGGAATGTCTTAACACATTTACCTTCTTACCTGTACAATGCAAGGAAGAACTAGTGCAATTATGGTGTCTATAGACTATTATTATGGCACTGGTGTTGCTATAGTTTTATAAGGTACATTTTTTAGGGTTTATTCTTTTTTATTAGGCCACATTTTATCAAAACTGACAAAAACTATCTAAATGTCACTATTTCCAATAGCAACCAAGCAGAGCTCAGCTTTCTTTTCAGATGCATTGCAAAAAGTAGGGAATGGGATCATAAAATCACAAATTTAATGTTTGTTAACTTTAAGCTTATGGGACCCAATGCAAAATCTCCCACAGAGCGCCTAAAACTAGGTCTTTGATAGTATTAGTCTTATCATATGTGCCATAGGGACCTTTTGGGCCCTCCAAGGCTACATAGTCTGACTGAGACTGCAACTTCTAGTTGTATAGTGGCACCCCCGGTTAGAATTCATTTGTTGTAAATATGGCTGCCTCGGGGCAACTTCAGCTCCTGCAGTTGACTGATGGTCAGCTGCCTCCCCACCCAATTCACTCAGATGCAGGAGACTGGCACTTGACAGCAAGCAAAGGGCACAATATGTGTAGGAATAAGAAACTACAACCCAAAATTCGGAATGGCTTACCAAGAATAGCTCCCCCAAATGACCAAAGGCTTTTTCTTAAGTCAAGTACTCTCAGTCTTCTGGTCCTTGTAGGCAGCTTAGTAAGACAGTAAGTACAGCTCTCCTGGAGTTATGATTGGTGCCCCGATAGGGTCCAACTCCATAATACTTAATTAAAGAATCTGGCACTCAGTATTAAAATGAAAAAATATCCCTTTAATTGGTTGCACCGTGAGAACTGTACAAACAAAATGACGTTTCGGTCTCACTGACCTTTCTCAAGAATAAGTGATGACAAGGATGTCAAAAGAAAAATGAAAAAAATCATAACTTTGGACATGATATACGGTAAGTATATTTTGGCCAGACTTTTAATACTATTGAGTGCTGGATTCTTTAATTCTTGTTGGCAGCTGTCCACCATTGGACACAAGACTAACAGCCTCATTAAAGTCTACTTATAGGCTCCACAAATAAACCGGTTCTGTGACTCAAAACTGGCCCCTCTTAGACCTGGACACTCCCTGACATATGATGGTTGGTTTAGCTGATCACGTTGACCGGACTAAACCTTTAATACCCAGTTAAAGTCAGTCAGATTTAGATCGAACAACCAAAAAAACATTGACTAAACCACTAAACCATCCTCAGCCCATTCCACATAAAGCTGGTTCTTAATGTGTTTAGATTTTTTTAATTCCACATCACTCACATCGATCCCTGCCAACTTTAGGGCTCACAATCTAAATTCCAAATTAACTTGTCTGGATGTTTTTAGACTGTGTTAGAAAACCAGAGGACCTAGAAGAAAACCCACACAAACATGAAGAGAAGAACATTCCATCTCCAACGTGAAGTTACCCTTGGTCATATTCAAGCCTGGGTTGTCAGTACCGGACTGCCCACAATGAAACCTCTTCTTGGTCTAGCTGCTGGATTTACCGAGGTTCCCTGTGCACCAGTCTTTGTACAGTCAAGTCTCAGCACTGGAACGAATAGTACTGAAATTAATAGACCATATATTATTACAGTTTCTAAGACACTACATTTAATGTAAGCTCCGGGAAAAGATCCCAATGTATACACCAAACATCAAGTCCCAATGTACTCCGCTAAATGCCATCAGGATGCATATGTTGCCCAAGGACTCCATTCCATTGTTTATATTTTTATAAGACAACTGTGCTTTTAATTACATTGGCCAATACCAGCCAGACGTTTGCCAAAAAAACCCTCTCTTTTGGCATATATCCACTCCATTTAAGTCAATGAATGCATTAGTAATTTTTACAATATCCTGTAGTGTGCAGATTTCCATCAGCAGACCTAACCCTGCTCCTAATCATCACTCTGAGTGTAATGTTTCTGGGTCATAAGATTTTGTGAAGACTTATAGTGCTCACATTATTCATATATGTCCAGAACTGTATAGACTTCTATATGTTTATATCAATAAGAATCGATCTTACAATGTAAAGTAATATGATAATGGCCCCGATATCCTGACTAATGTCACGTGTGCCATCCTGTATTGCGTTTGCATAAACATAAATTGTGCTGTATTAATATGCACACAGTTCATGTCAGCATGAAAAATGATCCCTCCAGGTTATATACATTTATTACGGCTCATGAAAAATGTGACCTGGCATTAGGGACCATGGATAGATACAATGTTATTACGATCTTATTGAATTCCTTTACTGAGATTTTAAGAAATATAATATTTTTTTCTTGGCGTATGTAGGTTCAATAAATAGTTAATTGGAGTATTTGAAAATACATATAGTAAGAATTATAATGGGCGTTATATAAAAATATAGAATATCAACAATCTGAATTATCAGATGTCTACTGATAGATTTTATAGGTAAAATACTTTAGATTGGGTCAATATAAAAAGTGTTAGTAAAATTCCATCCTAATTATCTATTTTGGTTAGGCGGAGTTTGGAAGCCCAGGAGGTGGGTGAGCAGGTCATATGCTTCATAGACAGGTGGTATTGGAGCAGCATAATGATGATGAGTAACATCAGAGTCTGATGAGGCAGAGCTAGAACTACGTCAACTGGAGTAGCAGATTTGGAATATACAATGAAGCATAGTTCGCGTCAAGACAACTGGTGTTTGTTGAGTGGAGTCGCTTGCACAAGACTTTCCATGCAGCATAATTAGTAAGCTAACTGTTACGCTAGGTACGGGGAACTACAAATCGCATGGCGAAAGGGAAGGGAAAAGGAAAAGGAAGATGGTGACCCCTGACCATACCTACTGCTGGTCTCTGGGGTTCTTCACCACCCTAGATAGGTTCCACACCTATGCGCTGAGTCAGATACCTGAGCCTAGGTATCCCTAGTGCTGGGCCCTAAATAGGGAACAAGTGAAATGAGCTCTTCGTCAACCCAACTAAACAACTATAGATGACACAAGAATCACACGGGGGGGATGCATGAACTACTTTCCACAGATAACTCAGGTAGAAGTTCAGCAGAGCTTTCTGCAGCGATACCAAAGAGGAGTACAAGCCTCCTGCTGGCAATAAAGACTTGAATGAACTGAATAATATCACCAGCATCAGTCCAAGGAAGGAAGGGTTATACAAGCACAGAGGGAATGCTGCTGATCAGCAGCTGGGTGGAAGGCAAACTCCTGCTTTGTCTAAGGCCCCCTTCACACGTCCGTGAAACACGTGCGTGTTTGTTCCGTTTCCGTATATACCGGAGACACGGACAAACATGCACCAATGTTAATCTATGATTGTGGTCACACGTGCGTTATTTCATTATGTCCGTGTGTGCGTGTCCGTGATTCGTATGTGTTTGCGTTTTGCATGGATGCATGTCCGTTATCTGCACGGAGCACGCACACGTGGACACAATGAAAGTCTATGGGTATGTGCACACACGTTAGTAAACACGTATGCATCTACCTATAGTCCGTTTCCGTTTGGTGTTTTTAATTTCTAGTGATGTCGGCCATTCTTTCTATTTCTGTGTATGTCGGCAATCTCCCTGAGTGCATCGGTCGGTCTCTCTGTCTCTCTGTCGGTCTCTCTGTCTGGCTGTCCCTCTCTCACAGTCTGTCGGTCAGTTCCCCCCCCCTCTCTCATACTTACCGTTCCCCGATCACCGGCGCGGCGCTGCACGGCATTCACACTGCTGCAGCGGCTTTTACTATTTTGAAAAAGCCGGCCGCTCATTAAACAATCTCGTATTCTCTGCTTTCCCCGCCCACAGGCGCCTATGATTGGTTGCAGTGAGACACGCCCCCACGCTGACTGACAGCTGTCTCACTGCACCCAATCACAGCAGCCGGTGGGCGTGTCTATACTGTGCTGCCACTAAATCCTAGATTAATCCTGTCAGGCGTCTCCCCGAGATTCCTTTCATAATTAATCTGTAAATTACAGTAAATAAACACACACACACCCGAAAAAATCCTTTATTAGAAATAAAAAACACAAACATATACCCTGGTTCAACAATTTAATCAGCCCAAAAAAGCCCTCCATGTCCGGCGGAATCCAGGATGGTCCAGCGTCGCATTCAGCTCTGCTGCATGGAGGTGACAGGAGCTGCAGAAGACACAGCCGCTCCTGTCACCTCCACGCAGCAAATGAAGAGTGCCGCGTGATCAGCTGAGCTGTCACTGAGGTTACCCGGTGGCCGCCACTGGATCCAGCGTTGACAGCGGGTAACCTCAGTGACAGCTCAGCTGATCGCGCGGCACTCTTCATTTGCTACGTGGAGGTGACAGGAGCGGCGGTGTTTTCTGCAGCTCCTGTCACCTCCATGCAGCAGAGCTGGAAGCGACGCTGGACCATCCTGGATTCCGCCGGACATGGAGGGCTTTTTCGGGCTGATTAAATTGTTGAACCAGGGTATATGTTTGTGTTTTTTATTTCTAATAAAGGATTTTTTCGGGTGTGTGTGTGTTTATTTACTGTAATTTACAGATTAATCATGAAAGGAATCTCGGGGAGATGCCTGACATGATTAATCTAGGACTTATTGGCAGCTATGGGCTGCCATTAACTCCTTATTACCCCAATTTGCCAAAGCACCAGGGCAAATCGGGAAGAGCCGGGTACAGTTCCAGAACTGTCGCATCTAATGTATGCGGCAATTCTGGGCGGCTGCTGACTGATATTGTTAGGCTGGGGGGCTCCCCATAACGTGGAGCTCCCCATCCTGAGAATACCAGCCTGCAGCCGTATGGCTTTATCTGGCTGGTATTAATATTGGGGGGGACCGCACGCCGTTTTTTTTAATTATTTATTTATTTATTTTACTGCACAGTATAGACACGCCCACCGGCTGCTGTGATTGGGTGCAGTGAGACAGCTGTCACTCAGCGTGTGGGCGTGTCTCACTGCAACTAATCATAGGCGCCGGTGGGCGGGGAAAGCAGGGAAAACGAGATTGTTTAATGAGCGGCCGGCTTTTTCAAAATAGTAAAAGCCGCCGCAGCAGTGTGAATGCCGTGCAGCGCCGCGCCGGTGATCGGGGATCGGTGAGTATGAGAGAGGGGGGGAACTTCAGTCACTCGGGGGATTAGCGGTCACCGGTGAATCCTTCACAGGTGACCGCTAATCAGTACTCGACACAGACAGAGCCGCGGTATGAGGATGAAGTCGGGTGATGTTCACCCGAGTTCATTCTCATCGCGCAACTCTGTCGGCTGTCAGCCGACATTTATAAACGACATTGTGCATCACACACACGGACATTCCACACAGACATTCCACGTACACATACACGTTAATTCCACACGCACACACGGACGTTCTACACACAAACACGGCTAGCATACGCAATTCACACAGATGCCACACGGACCATAAAAACGGACACAAAATCGGGATACGGACCCGAAAAACGGCCCGTAACACACGTGCGTGTTTTTCACGGAAGTGTGAAGGGGGCCTCAAAGGGGGAAAGATGATCCAGCAAAAAAGCTATGAATACCAAAGAATGCTGACAGCAGGAACAATGGAAAATCAGGGAGCATTCTGCGCAGCCAAATGCTGTGACCTTCTATGGCCAGAAACCACATGACTCACTCATGACACACCCGTGACACAAACTCAGTGATAAGTAACTGGAGTAGCATAGCAGAATTGCACAGGTGTTCAGTGTAGCAGAGTAGGCACAGCAATGTAACAGGGCTGACTCATTTATGTAGAATCAGAGTAGTAGAGCTGATTTTACATAGGAGGTTCAAAGCAGCAGAGTTGACAAAGTGAAGAAAAACCTTCAGAGTAGCAGTGCAAGGTTCCACTGGAGTTTCAAAGTAACAGAGCTGGCACAAGGAAGTAGCAGAGTTAATGAAACAATGAAATATCATAGTAGCAGAGCTGAGGTAGCAACAGATCTAGTGCATTAGTGCTGACACATTAGTGTACCAGAGATAAATCAGGGTTAGTATAACTCAGTTAGTAAAATAGCTCAAAGTAGTGATGAGGATGCAACTACCTGAATACTCAGGTGGCCATCTGATGCCTGAGTCGAGCTATATGGCCTGTGAGAGAGGCATCACAGGATCAAAGGGATCGGGCACCAGTGGACAAAGGATGCAGTGGCTGGCATTGGATCCAGGAGAAGTGAATAACGTCTACGGTAGATTGGCCTTATGACTTCTGTTCATAATGGTAGTTATGATGCTGTACAAGAGCCATCGTATGTCAGATCTAAACAGTATCTGTCACACAGCACTGACTTATAATTGGGTCACTATTGGTTCTGTACAAGGTTCTGGAATATTGACAATAAGGCTATGTGCGCACTTTGCTTTTTACCTGCTTTTTTGCTGCTTTTTCAACTGCAGCGTTTAATGCCAAAATGGTTGTGTTCTGCTTTTCAAGCAAAGTCTATGGGAATTTGGGTTTCTTGTGCCCACTATGCAGTTCAAACTGCAGCTTTTTTGTTGCAGAACTTTGGTCAAAAACACAGCTTTGCAGTGCAAAACCCAAATGGCAAAAACAAAAACATGACCATTGTTTTTGCCATTTGGGTTTTGCACAGCAAAGCTGTGTTTTTGACCAAAGTTCTGCAACAAAAAGGCTGCAGTTTGAACTGCATAGTGGGCACAAGAAACCCAAATTCCCATAGACTTTGCTTGAAAAGCAGAACACAACCATTTTGGCATTAAACGCTGCAGTTGCAAAAGCAGGTAAAAAGCAGGTAAAAAGCAGGTAAAAAGCAACGTGCGCACATAGCCTAAGACAGGAAAAACTGACCAAGTCTGACATACATCAGTAAACACAGAGATTAACAAGTACAATTATAAAAACGTATGTACTGTTTTTCATCATTCTGGGCTAAGCGTTTGAACACCCCAAAAAGCAAATAAGAAAAACCCACAGTTTTTGTGACTTTCCTAGGCGACATGTTTGAATACATGTTATTGACATGGCATTGACATCCGTGATATGGCAGGATAGTAGTGGGCTACTCTGTGCCTCAGATTCATTTCCTTTAATAAACCTGGGAAGTGATTGCAATAGGATTAATGACTGTTTTCCAATCCTACCTGGTTCCCCATTGACAATATGTCCGTTGTCTCCAAGCAGCAGGTAATTGATAACTAGACCGAGGACCTTAATAATTCCAAAAGAAAACCTTACAGGTTAAAGGTTATGGTTGGGATTCATTTGCTTAACTCCAAAAACGCAAGAAATGCTTTGAAAAGGAGACTTTTTTTGTAAAACTGGGAGTATCGCAAACATTTTGTGAATTTGGGCATTTTCACGATCTGCACCAAAATTGGCTGAGCTGGGGGAGCCCAAACGGCACAGGTAGTGGCTACTCACTCCCATCATTTTTAAATCCAGAGATGCTTATTCCATTTGGAGTAGGCCTTCTGGCCGGGTGCACAGAGGCGGACACTCCAGAGAAGATGCCCTGAATTCATTAATGGGTAATGAATTTGACGCACCATACTCAAGTGAGTACTTCATTAAAGGCCCTGTTACACGCGTCGATTTATTGTGCGATCGCATGTGCGACGTGACACGCCCAGATCATCTTTATGATTTGCCGGTATCGCTTATAGGTCGTTTATTTGCTGTCACATGTAACGATCTCAAAATCGACGCATCAGCGATCAACGATATATTGTTGGACCCAGGTGGTCGTTTGAATGTTGTTCGACGTTGGCAGGGTGTCAAACGGAGCAATATGTCGGCTTAATCCCCAAAAGCGAACAATTTTTTAAAAATGAACGACGTGTCAATGATCCACGATTTTCAGCCTATTTGAGATCATTCAGAGTCGCTCGTAGGTGTCACACGCAACAAGGTCGCAAACGATGCCGGATGTGCATCACGAAATCCGTGACCCCAACGACACATCGTACGATAAATCGACACGTGTAACGGGGCCTTAAGACTGGCAAGTGCAACACCGGTTTAATGAATCAAACTCATATGTTCTTGAAATGTGTCATACTGGGAGTTTTCTTGCTCTTATACAGAATGTATATCCCCAGAAATCCATGTCACATAGTAATTGTATGTGTGAGCATTGTGGTAATGACATCGGCAGTGCAGTCCTTCCTTATAATGAATAGGTGACTGTATGCATTAGATCTTGGGGATTTTGTTGGGAGTTACCATCAATGTAATGTCTATGGGGACAGCCGGTAATGGATGATAGCTGTCTGAGTGATCGCTCGGCTGACAGCTATCTAATGTGGATGACCAACATCACGGAGGAAGGAATTGTATATTGGATTTTAGAGAATGACAGTGTCACTTCTGCTGCCCTTTCCTTTAAGGACGTGTTCTCTTGTTCCAGACTCCCAGATCCGGCCATTGGAAATGTTCATTCCTGTCTCCAAATTCTAATATTTCATACAATTCTTGCCGTTCTCTTAGGATGAAGCTGCGCTGTCATTTTTTTTGGAGTGCAGTCTAAAGAAATCATGCAGATGAGTGACTTTAGTTTTAGACTAAGGCTGACTATGTAATTGAAGAGTTATTCCCCTGTTTAGGTAACTAAAATATACAGTATACAGGGGTTAACTTGCAATCACACCCAGGCCCTGCAGCCTAGGGGGTTCAAATGGTCTGCAATAATTAGGGGCCACATAGGACGTTTTGCACTGGGGCCCAACGATCTTCAAGTTATACCATTGCCTTTTTTCTTACATTAAAAGAGTTAAGTCTTGGCATTTACTACTTTGGAAAAGTAATTGCTTTTCTTCTTATAAAGTACAGGTGAATAAATATTGCCAATCAATTTGGGCACTGAACTACTCTTATCTAAAAATGTTTATCTGGCTATCAATCATCCATTAATACGGTATAACTTGTGTTCTAAATTTAAAGACCATGGCAACAATTTGTATCACTCCAATGCATCTTACATAGATTGTCCAAACTTCAGACCACTGGAAACCCTAATAATCCCAAGAAAAGGAGTTAGAAATGTCTTATTAGGCTGGAGTCACACTTGCGTGAGACTCGTGCGAGTATCGGATCGCACTGCCCGGACCGGCTGGCTTCTCTTCTGCCAGGAGTGGCTCTGCTGTATGTATTTCTATGATGCTGACCCGCTCCTGTCAGGAGAGCCACGTCTGGTCCAGGCAGTGCAATCCGATACTCGCACGAGTCACACGCAAGTGTGACCTCGGCCTTAGAATGAAGCACTGGCTGAGTATGTGCGTTATCACTCTATACATTGTCTAGGAGACTATCTGACCTAGCTAAGCAGTGAGGGAATAAGCAGTCCAATTTAAAATGAATAGACCTTGGATGTACACTGAAGAGCAAAAGGGTAACAATGTTTTGAAAGTTTGACTTACAGGCTCCATATCTCACCATCCATTACACATTCGAACATGAGACTACCTTCATTATATAGACAATCATCTTGGCTATCTGATACATTCATTGTACTTGCAACTATTTTGTATATTATTAGTTATGCAGATTCTTGGCATGTCACTGCATTGTTACTCTTTTGCTCCTGGTGGTGAAAAAATATTTTTCTTCCTGTATAATACAAATTGCAACCTCTTCTCACATTCCCTAATAGTGCTGTGTGTTATTAGGTTTTTTCCCAAGTGAAAGGTCTCTGGTTCAAATCAAGGAGCAGCCATGGAGAACATTTCCCAAGGAAAGAGAAAAGGCATCATGCAGTTCCTTAATAGTAATCTCTAGGCCAAGAAACTTTCCAACTGTGAGTGCCATGTGTGAGTGCGCGACAGTTGGAAGAATATGAAATGAAGTCCGTCCATCAATTCAAAAGCCAAGAGGTGGACGTCCAGGCAAAATTTTGTAATCAATAAGTCGGCTCATGTTAAAAGGAGTTGTCCGACATAAACTCAAACATTTTTGGTAAGCTAATCTGTGCTGTATTGTCATATAAAACACCCCTACATTGTTATTTTTTGTTTTCTAACTTTTGTTCCTCTTGAATTCACCCTTTATTCTCTGCAGCGCTCTGTTTACATTCAGCTCTAGCAAACTGACCACTTCCTGTGCAAAACCTCAGTCAGAGCTGGCACCGCCCGGCCTCAGTGTCCAGCCCCTCCCCAGTGTCCAGCCTCACCCTCTGCCCGCCCCCTGCACACACATTCCCTGTCAGTATATTCTGCCCCAGCACCTGACCTGGTATCACTACAGCATTGCAAATAACAGCCCCACATCGGGCTTTGCACCCCACACCACATCGGGCTCTGCACCCCACACCACATCGGGCTCTGCACTCCACACCACATCGGGCTCTGCACCCCACACCACATCGGGCTCTGCACTCCACACCACATTGGGCTCTGCACCGCACACCACATTGGGCTCTGCACCGCACACCACATTGGGCTCTGCACCGCACACCACATTGGGCTCTGCACCGCACACCACATCGGGCTCTGCACCGCACACCACATCGGGCTCTGCACCCCACACCACATCGGGCTCTGCACCCCACACCACATCGGGCTCTGCACCACACACGCGCACATCGGGCTCTGCACCGCACACGCGCACATCGGGCTCTGCACTGCACACGCGCACATCGGGCTCTGCACCGCACACGCGCACATCGGGCTCTGCACCGCACACGCACACATATGGCTCTGCACCGCACACGCGCACATATGGCTCTGCACCGCACACGCGCACAGATGGCTCTGCACCACACACGCACACATCGGGCTCTGCACCGCACACGCGCACATACACACACACAGCGCTCTGTACCGACCCCTTACCCCCATAGGGAACACATGTAGGGAGTACATACTCACCCGTCCTCGGTCCCCGCCGCTCCTGCACGTTCGTCCGCTGTCTGGTCTGGACATATCAGCACAGTAGTGACGTCACCGCTGTCCTGATCTGTCAGACACAGACAGCGGGACCAGTGATGAGCAGCAGCGCTGCGCTGCTTCTCATCAGCGCTTTCAAATGTACCGGCATCTGTGATCTGTGATGCCGGTATATTTGAATGTGTGATCCTGAGCAGGGGGCCCGGTGCTGGCGCTGACACCACGGCAGCCGCCGCCAGGCCCCTCTTCCAGGTCACGGATCCCATAGCAGTGCAGGGGGAGGTTGCGGGGAGAGTAAGGGGTGCGGGGGAATGTGTGGGGGGGTGCAGGGAAGGGGGCAAGGCTCATCGCACTGTAGCCGCCCAGCAGGGAGGCGACATGCTGTTCCAGATTTGCATGTCAACATGGTCCTGCCCATGTTGACATGAAATGACCGGAAGCAGCAAAATCGCGGCATGAGCGGTCACATGACCACTCTGAGCCGGGGCAGAGGGGCTGACAGCAGGGCAGGTAAGTGCTCTCTATCTACTTACCTGCCCCAATGTAGCTCAATAGGGTAATAAAAAAAAAAAAAGTCAAAAGAAGCCGGATAACCCCTTTAAGGTTTACCTGTTCTGGCGTAACAAACATGGCAGTGGAGGCGTCTCGTATGCGTTGTAATAGTGAGATAACAGACGTCCATATAATCCCTGTATGACACACGTTACACAAGTCTGGAATGGTGGCCTGAAAAAAGTGAAGAAGCTTTTGACTTCAATGTCATCATAAGAAGCATCAGCTGGAGTTTGCAAAAATGTATGAAAAGGGGACAGTAGGAGTTTGGAAATGGGTGATGTGCAATGATGGGATGACAGTCAATAGACTAGGCTCTGATGGGTGCAAATGGGTCTGAAATAACCAACGGAAAAGGGGGTAATGGATTAAGAAATTTAAGGAGCTGTCAAGTTTGGCGGAGGAAACCTGCTGATATGGGGTTGTTTCACAGCCAAAGGAGTGTATACTTGACCACGATCGATGGTGGTCTCAAGATGAGGTACTTCATACACTTGAGTACTATTTGTATTAAAAGGACGACATAGTCCAGCAGGACAATAAACTGAAGCTTTCATCGAGATTAGCAAAGAAATGGTTCAATGACAATGAAGTAGAGGTGCTGGATTGGCCCCCAATTCCTTCAAACCTCAACCCAATCGAATACTTGAGGGTAGAATTGAAGAAAAAGCTGTATACATACCCAAGTGAGTAGACCAGTGTGCTCCAACATTGGTGACCTGGGATCAGATTACAGTAGAGACATTCTTGAATTTGATAGAGAGCATGCCCAAAAGGATTCGGGCAGTGTTGAAAGCCAAAGTGGATATACTAAATACTAACAAAATAATACAAATTTAGATTTTTAGGAGCAAAACAGTAACAATGTAGTGACATGACAAGAATCTGCATAACTAATCAAATGCTAAATAGTTGTGAGTCAAATATATATATATGAGATAGCCAAGGTGATTGTCTATAAAATGAAGGTCATCTCCTGTTTGAAGGTGTAGTGGATGGTGAGATATGAAGTCTGAAAGTCAAAAGTTCAAAACATTGTTGCCGTTTTGCTCTTCAGTGTACATGTGTGGTCACTGCTCCATTATAAGAAACTACGTTCTTGGGATCGACAAGTTATCACCTAGAATATCCTGAGTTGTGACAATCCCACTAAAGATGTTCTCCACTACAATCAACTACTTTTATTCCTTTGAATGTAGTAGTGGCCAATAAACCGTGCATAGAGCTTTGGTTTTATGCTCCATACGCTATATCCACCTGCCAACGGAGCTGATAACAGATCCATGGGGTGCCCATGTTCCCCCCAGATATGATGTTGATGAGCTATCCAAAAAAGGTGTCATCAATATCACATTAGTAGACAACACCTAAATAATAAAAAAGCTATTTTTTTATTTAAATGGTCCATTTTTGTATATATAACTCTAATCCAGATAAACAAACCCTATGTGTTGGCTGATTCTGATTTCTCAGTCCTATGTTAACCCCATCTACCCCATCTTTTGCGGTAATTGACAAGGAGACATATAGACTACATAGGAGCTGTATACTCAAAACTGGCAAACTCTCAATCTATGGCACAGCTAAGGTCTAGGTTATCTTCACTTTCTCCTTTTTCCGTATATTTTTTCATGTTGGCCTCATCTACGTTTACTACATTCTCAGCGTTATGCCCCAAAGGATGTTAAGTCTTCTGACTTTTTCATTTATATGATATTTGATCAGTGGCATATTGAACATTCATTTTGTGTAGATATTACTTGGTTCCCCTTGATGTGTTACTTATATGCACGTCCCTTATACATTTCCACTATTTGTGTTCTACACGGGCTTAAATTTAACTTGTGTCACTCAAACTAATGCAGATTGAGCATGTTCTCCTGGCTTGTGTAAAGGGCATTGCTCTGCATGCTGTTGACCTCTTGAGGTAATGCATTTTTATGTAGCTGCTGACTTTTCTAGTCTAGGGCATATGTGTCTAGGGATCACTGTGATTGACTTATTTGTGATTGACCTTTCTATTGGTGTCACTCTCTGCAATGAGCCTGCCATCACACACACGGCTTATACCTGTTATCCCAGAATGACATTGAATTGGGGTGTATAGCTTTCCATTTTGGTGGTAAATGCTCTATCACATTGTGTTTGCAAGAGCTAATGGACGTTATGGACGTTGGTCAGAGATGATAGAATCTTTTGAAGTTCAAATTCAAATTTTTTCCCCCAAATTCTATTTGCATCAAATACATTTGGCACAAATCGCAGTATTCCAATTTCCCTGAAAGGATGCGTGTAACACTCTGAGGTCTCCTGGGACTATATCCAACCATTTTCAATCCCTTTAACACTAATACAGCCTTATAAATGCCAAAGTGACCTCACCATAGAAATGACACCAAGTAGTAAGGCCATTTACTAACACACTGCTATGACAACTTTTTATGTTTGTTTTTTTACAGTCGAAAAATTATCTTTTAATCATTTTTGATCAGGAAACCTGTTCTGTTCAAAGCTACGCGCCCACAATCAGGACCCGCTGTGTCCTGGACGTTCTGGGTCCTGACCTGTGGGACCATGAGTCTCCTCCGCAGGAAACCGCAGCTGCCTTTGTCCATGATCAAGGTTTAGGAGACTGCGGTCTCTTGCTTGTGTTCTCCCTACAGAGAACGTTTGTGTGACCCCCCTGGACTATTCAGGTCATCACAGGGTACTGTACAAACTGCCCTTCCATGCAGTATTCAAATCCCTCATGGTTCCCGGTCCCCATCTTGCAGTGTTGCCTCTAACAGCAAATCAAATCCTAGATACACCCTGCACCACACCCACCAGACACACCAGTGGATGGCTTAAACGGAATAGGGTCGCCCACCTAGGGGTCAGAAAGGGAAGGTGAGGAGTGTAGTAGAGAAGTGAAGTGGAGAGAGAGAAGTAAGATAGCCCTTGAGTGAGCTGAGAGGAGCTCAGAGGAGGCTGGGAGTAGTGGCTCCCAGGAGAAGCTGACTAGGTTGCAGACGGGGGTCTGGACCTAGAGGAGTCGGACCCCCGGTCGCAGGGGATTGAGGCTAGGTGCCTGGAACTGTCAAAGAGTACGGTAGCAGCCTGGTCCTCTCACCGGTCTGGGACCGAAGGCACGGCAGGGTACATGGACTCTAGGTCGGGGAGAAACTTCAGGCAACCTGACAATTAACCTGCGGAGAACGGAGCCTTTATGGACTGTTCTCACTAGCTCCAGAATCGGGGCACTAGCGCAACGAGGAGTATAGGGCTTTCCAAACAAGCGGCCCACTGAAATCCCAAGCGTGAGCCCTGAGAGCAGGCTCCCACACTTAGCCACAGTGGGGAGCGGGGCCTGGCAAGTTCCAGACTACTGGGCCACTACGGTGAATTTAAACTTTGTGCCAGGAGGCAGGTCACGGATCACCAGGCAGCACTGCAGGGTACGGGACCCGGACAAGCTCCCCTTTGAGAGGCGCAGGACCCGGAGACTGGGTTTACTCGGTTGTCAGCATCTGCTTATTTCCTGAGTGAGTACCTGAGTGATTTTCCCCCTTCACGGCACCGAGCATCACCATCCAGAGTCCCAGGGCCTACCCCTACACATGGAGGTCAACGACACATTGCTGCCTCACTCCATCACCCCGCGTACTCCCAACGGCAGCGGCAGTACTCCCAATTACCGCACACCATGGGTGGCGTCTTTTACTTTAGAGTTTGGCCCCTAAGCCCCCGGTTCCGGAGAGCCTCGAGCAACACACGGACACTACCCCCCCGATCCGAGTGGTTCAATCCGCTGCTGGGGCGGCACATTTGCGTCTCTGCAGCAAGAATTGACATGCTGCGGCCTTTGAAAGCCATACTGCAGGTCAGTTTCACCTAAAGAACCTGCCTCTACTCTGCAGTCTTTCCATTGGATCTCTCTAGATATATTCCTAGTTTATAACTGAAGTCTCCTATTATCACAGTCCAAATAGGATTATTTTCCCATATAACTAAGATCCTAAATTTTGAGGTCGGCTTTTCAAGCTTTTACTTGATTCTCCTTTTACTGTATTTCAATACTTTACAGCTTGAGGTGTCCATGTCATGAGACAAGACAGATATCTATGTATCATAAATGTAGAATAAGATGTATTATATCCTTTGAAGGACACCTCCAGTCATGACATAGAAGTCCTTATGTGGTGTATTTATAAAGAAAACATTTTTTGTTATATTCCTTAGCCTCAGTCATTGAGGAAGGCCTATGCCGAAACATCATTTGTTTGACTGCTTTATATTGAATAAAAAGAATAAATAAAAGTTACTAGAGTTTCAACACAATTTTGAGTGCCAGAGTCTTTTTCACTATATGAACTTTTTTTCTCCTGAGCACCATATACGGTGAGCTGAACCTTTCCATATTGACTGCACATGCACAGTGGGCACGGGATTTCTATAAATCCCATCCATTGTGTTTGTACTGTACAAAAATTATTCCCAGATGCAAAAGAGGACAACTGTGGCCTGTGTTTGGTACTACTAGTGCTCACACAGCTGGTACCAATGGTAACGGTGCTTCTGCTGCTACTAGCAGCTCCCACTTTCTTAGCCTTGGTATGTTTTGTTTTTGTTTTTTTTTAAATTCTGTCTATTTCCATTGTCACAATTATATAATTGTAGTTCAAATGGAAAAAGACTGTTGCCAGCGCAGCTACTCCATATACAGTAACTCTCTCCCTATCTATTGAATTGCTATTATTACTAGACTACTATTCACATCTTTTTCATGGCTGCGGTTTTGCAGCATACTGTACACTGTCTGGAGTATTTGTCCTGTTTTGTACAACTTTCTCTTTTTGTCTTTATTGCTGAGCTGTGAGAACTGACAAATTCCTAATATTGTAAAATTACAAATGACTGCTGCATTCCCTGCATGGCTTTTATTCAGGCTATAATAGACGCTCCTGATTTGACTATGCTATACCATGTAATGTAATGGCTAAAAAGCTTTATGGGGAAGGCCGTTCAGTCGCTCCTGACTAGAGATGAGTGAACCTTTGAAGGTTTGGTTCGCAGGACACATTCAAACCTTAGATAAAGTTCGGTTTTTGACCCTGACTTGAAACGAACCTGAATGGAAGTCTGTAATTGGGCAGTTTGTGTCTCCATCCCCATGCTGCCACCAATAAGCAGAACACAATCGGGGTTTTTCCATTTTTTTGTGTGTATATGTACACACTGCATCTGATCACACTGATTTTACCCCCAGTGTGAGTCATTCAAACACTGCACGTGGCTTGGACAGGGCTGAGCATCAATAATACCCATGCACAGCACTCCTCGCTTGAGTGGTTTGCACTCATAACTCATTCAAACTTGAAACCCAAACTTTGATTTTTGGAAGTCGGTTTCCGAACCTAAACCTCGAACATCAGGTTCGCTCGACTCTACTCCTGAGGTCCTATCAGCCTCCTGTGACTGGCGCAATCTTCTCTGATGTGTAAAAAGGTGGTGGACAGTTTCTTGTGATTTGCCCAAATTGATTCACATATTGTTTAAATTCGGCCTGATTTGTGATTTTCGGAAAATTCTACTCAAATGCTCTAAAGACCATTATGATTATTAATAAATTTGGAGCAAATATATTTTTTATAGATTGCCCTCTTGATTTGTATTTATATTACAGTGGTCACCAAGTCATTTGTACAGAAACTATAAACTATACTTCACCTTTAAATAGTATTAATCCCCATAGACCTTATTTGAAGTCAGTATTGAAAGAAGACTGGTCCAGTGGCCTATTAGACTAAACAGCATAAAAGAATTATGCCAATTGGTTAATAGTTAAAAACAAAAAATGGTAATTGACAAGCGGCGTGCAAATTCTATGAGCGCAAAATATCTCCTGAAAGTAACACTGCTTGGATATATAAACCCATATGTTTGGTAATGAGAAGCACAACACAAAATAACAAAATAAAATACTTGGCAAAAAGAATATAATACTGAATACAAAACAGTATTGAAGAGAAAACAATATTGATAACATTTCCAGGACACAGACAATGGACAGAGGTACGCACGTCAATGTTGTCTTCAACAATGGGAAATGTTACCAAGACGTCTGAAACTGAAACAGTCAACAAAAATTAACAAAATTGATGAGAGGATCCTTTGAAATTTGGGCAACAAACATATACATTGTAAAAAAAATTGTTATGCTGAGGTGGGAGCATCTCGATCAATCTATACCGTATGCTGTATACTGAACAAAACAGGGCAAAGGCAAAGTAAAAGCGCCGTCACACGCGCCGATATGTCGTGCGATCGCATGAGCGATCGCACCCACCCCCGTCGTTTGTGCGTCACGGGCAATTAGTTGCCCGTGGCGCACAAAGTCGTTTACCCGCGTCACACGTACTTACCTTCCTCACGACGTCGCTGTGGGCGGCGAACATCCTCTTCCTGAAGGGGGAGGGACGTTCAGCGTCACAGCGACGTCACACAGCGGCCGCCCAATAGAAGCGGAGGGGCGGAGATGAGCGGGACGTGACATCCCGCCCACCTCCTTCCTTCCGCATTGCCGGCGGGATGCAGGTAAGCTGTGTTCGTCGTTCCCGGGGTGTCACACGGAGCGATGTGTGCTGCCTCAGGAACGACGATCCACCGGCGCGCAGAAGGAGAAACGACATTATGAAAATGAACGACGTGTCAACGAGCAACGATAAGGTGAGTATTTTTGCTCGTTCACAGTCGTTTGTAGCTGTCACACGCTACGACATCTCTAACGATGCTGGATGTGCGTCACGAATTTCGTGACCCCGACGACATCTCGTTAGATATATTGTAACGTGTAACGGGGCCTTAAGTCTCCTCTGTTAAAGATGTCATAAAAATAAGTTACTGAACTTTTCCAAGGTTACATAGTGTCAGGATTCCTCCGTGCAGAGCATCTTGCACACAGGTGATGCTCTGCTTTTCCTTCCTGAACTACAGAGTCGGCAGAGACAGGTTTCCTTTGTGCAGAGCATTTTGCATATTTGGAGATGCTTTGGTGTGCTTCTTTGAGCACTAGCTGGCAGGTGGTTTGACAGCACAGAATTCCATGCAGGTTCTCGGAGCTGCTTTTACTCAGGTGTTCCACCTTCCTGGTAAATGCTCTGTTTCATTACTGAGCATGATCTCCCAAAACCTCGCCAGTCGTACTCTCTGGCTCTGCAGTTGTGCTCTTGGCTTGTGTTTGTGCTTGTGTTCTGATCTAAGTTTCTTGACCCAGGATCGTTATTTGACTCCTCTCTGCCCGCTGCCTGATCTTGTTGTTACCTCATGGCTTCTGACCTCGGACTGTTACCTGACCAAGCCTCTGTCTGCTCCCTGAATCTAATATGTACTCTCCTGGAATTCTGACTTGACTGCATTTCTGCTTACTCCCTGTGTCCTGTCGTGTCCTCCTGTTTCCTCACCCCGGCTTCTCTGACTACCCTTCCGTCTATACTATCCGTAAATAGTGACTAGCATCAGATTGTTAAACAACAATCCTTAAAAAAAGTCCTATGGACAGATGAGAACATTTATTTAGCAGTGAATATCAGCATTATATTTCTAGACAACAAAATGAAGACAGAAAAGTGCTGCTTATCAAGAGTGACCAATGGTGGAGAATCCATAATGTTGGGGGGCCACTTTGTTGCCTCAGGGACTCAAAGGCCTTGCGGGTGTTTATAAAAACAATGAAATCAGAAGAAAATTATCCAAGTGTTTTAAAGTGAAATATTCTCCCAAGTGTAAGAAAACCTTGGTGTTATGCAGAAGGAACCTTATAGCAAGTTAATGGATGGGAAACACATCAAAACGTACCCAAGAATGGTCAACAGGGAATAAATCTAGTGTTTTAAACTGATCAGCATTAATACTTTACCTCAATCCAGTCTCAGTCAGAGACATGAATTCTGCTATTAGATAAAGAAACCAGCAAATATTCAAGAGCTTGGGGGAATAGTAGCAGAAGAAATTCCCAATAGACAGGTGCGAGAAGCTCACAGATGGCTACAAAAACACTGGTAAGCTGTCATCTTTGGCAATGCGTCTGCACCCAAGTATTAGGGAAGGGAGTAGAGATGACGCGTGGATCTGGCAACATTTGAATTAGCCAAATCGTGTTTGAATTTGCTGGGAAATTAATTTGCAGCAAATTTATTTTCCTCTAATTGAAGGATCTTTATTATGCTCTGGGGTCTGGAGAGACCCCAGGGCATATAATAAACGTGAGATGTAAAGGAATAAAAACAATTAATACCTCGCCGTTCAACTCCGCTGCTGATTGTTTCCATATGGTCCTCGGAATCTCTTTTCTGACTCCTTGGGAATCTTCACACTAGGCCAGGACTTCTGGGTGTGACTAGGCTAAGAATGTACCTGTGCATGGGATATCCCAAGACTAGCCACGGCTTACATTCGTGGCTTAGAGTGCTCATTATAAGGTCGTATCACCACGTGCGGCGTTATCTTACAACGCCCCCTATAGGCCAGGAGTTTCGCTTGTATTAAATTACAAAAATGTAGCATTCTCAAGAATATGGATTGTTGGAAAATTTGAGTAGAATTTAGTTCTACTAAAGTAAATGCAACGAACTCTAGAAGTGAGCCTATAATCATGTTTATATTACATACTACTTATGTTTCCATATTTCTTTATTTTGTTTTTTGTTATTTTGCAAAACTGTTCACCACAACTGAATGTAAATGTAGATAGACATCAGCTATCAATCACTGGGGAGACAGGGCACCATATTCATTAATTACTCCTATAGGTCCTCCATATTGAAGTCATTAAAGGGGTTATCCACTACTAGGACAACCACTTCTGATTCCACATGTTTCCTCCAGGTAAAATAATAAAGCCTATACTCACCTCCCATAGCGGCGCCCATCCAGCAGTGTATTGGCTTGGGTGCCGGGGCTCAAATGAGGTTGTAACGTCACATGAGCCCCAAATCCAATTGGTGCTAGTCTGTGTCCCCGCCTTTGGACCAAACGAGCAATCAACAGGAAGTGAGCGCAACCACAGCTCTCACTTCCTGTTGATTAACTCATTTGGTCTGAAGGTGGGGAGACAGAAGCCGACGCTGATTGGATGAGGGGCTCGTGTGACATCACAACCCTACATGAGCCCTGAGAGCGCCAGCCCAGTCACCGCTGGAAGGGTGCCGCTACAGGAGGTGAGTATGGGCTTTATTATTTTACTTGGGGGAAGTATGTGGAATCAGAGGGGGTTGCCCTAGTTGTGGACAACCCCTTCCAATTGCTTAGGAGTAAATAAATGGCATCATATTGCTTTTGTGTCAATTGGGGTGTAAGTGGAGATTTGGTTATAAATGATTAACTTTTCCTTGTTTTCATGTACTGATTTAAGAGTCACTAATATTACCTGGCCATTCTAATTGTCTTGAATGCTCTATGTTTTTCTTGTAGTGTTCTACTACCAACCTAATACTGCTATTGTAGATTGTAAACTCTCGTGGACATGACCCTCTATCATCCATTATTATGGCCTTAACCTCTAGTTTTCACACAGTGTTATTGGGCTGTATCACAATAGATTTTGCTACATAAAAGATGGTTTGGGTGTTGTAAAAATTATTTCTATAACAGAGACTTAGGAAATGTGCACAGATTTTGCATTAGTAGCAGATATTTCTGCTGCAAAAACCAGAGTGTTCCAGAAAAATGTATTTGCAAAATATGCGTTTTTTCTACAGCAAAAAGAAAGTGAGAAAAACATGGCAAAAATAAATGTATGAGCAATTACTTATTTATTTTTTATTAAACAGACCAAACATTATTAAAACAGCCCTTAATTTGCATTCTTAAAAGCATGCATAGAGTCTACAAAGCCTGGAGATAAGAAGAGATATCACCTAATCCCTGAACAATGAACACAATCAGCATAAGCATCAACAAAAAAAAGTATTCAAATTATTAAAAATACTATAATATGAATAAAAATAAAATATGAAATAACAATTCATCAATTTTAGCTCTAACTACCACCAATATTATCATTCTGCCATTGAAAGAGTACTTTTTGGGACAAACCATGTACAGTATGGCCAATAAGTTCCACTTCTAAAACCGCCAGGTAGATAAACAACAAATCCTCATTACGTCATGCAAAACATGGTGACAAGATTTAAACCATGGGTGGTTAAGGTGTGTAAAAACTATAATTGGACTTAAATCTACACTAAACAAAAATATAGAAATACAGTGTGTCCACCCATATCCTGTCCACCGCCATTAACTTGAGAATGGCGGCAGCTATAGGCATAGAAGTGGTGTCTAGGTATAGTAAAGTAGCCATGTGCTACGCAATGAAACCACCTATAGCGCCACCTGGTGGAAAACAACAGAGTTAACATTTTTATCTCGAAAACTAAACGAGGTAGAGAAAAAAAGTGAATTACAAAGTAGCAGGGCATCCTCAATTCAATACGAATCAACACCTTGTATACAGAAATGCTATGATATGAAACTCATGAACCCCCCCAAAACATTTAATGCTGGTCACGCATATGGCGCTCATTTAACTTTGATGGCCACCGTCAGCTGCAATGCACATCTGGACTCTGGACAGCATACTGTATCTTGCTGCATGTTGTGCAATATGGTAGGTGACATGTTTGCACAAGCATCTGTGATACGTCGTCGTAGGTCCTGCAATGTTGGTGGAGGGGTCGCATACACCTGCTGTTTGATGTGACTTCACAGAAAGAAGTCCAATGGGGTCAGGTCAGGTGAGTGTGGAGGCCACTCCACGCAGCCACCATACCCAATGACTTGTAGGAAGGTCTCCATGAGGTATCGCTTCACGTCCGCAGCCTTGTGAGTTGTACACGTTCTAATCATAGCATTTCTGTATGCAAGGTGTCGATTCGTATTGAATTGATGATGTCCTACAACTTTGTAATTCCCTTTTTTCTCTATTTCATTCCGTTTTCAAAATAAAAATGCTAACTCGGTTGTTTTCTACCAGGTGGCGCTATAGGTGGTTTCATTGCATAGCGCATGGCTACTTTACTATACCTAGACACCACTTCTATGCCTATAGCTGCTGCCGTTCTCAAGTTAATGGCAGTGGACAGGATATTGGTGGACACACTGTATACTGCGGATAAAAAGCACAGATAGGGTCTTATCTGGTGAGATGTGACAAAACAACAGGTAAGATACTCACCTATAGGAGTTGTGCTAGTCACAACTCTTATATAAGCATGAAATGGCGTCTGCTGCTGTCCCAGAGTGACATATTACAAATAATAGAAGAAAGAACCCGGGATATGCCGCGCTGACATCAAATATCAAGTATTTGATTAATTTTCTTTTATTCAATCAGGTCTTGCATTTCCGACGACGCAGCCTCCTTCAGGACTATTTTACAGAAAAATCAACAAAAGTTGATTTTTCTGTAAAATTGTTCTGAGTAAGGAAGCTGGAAGGAAGACTTTTTCTATGTTCACAAAAGGCCATTTATAGCATATCAAGATACTGATTAGACAGAATGATTATTGCACATGTGTGACTTAAGGTCCAGTCACACTAAGCAACTTACCAGCGATCCCAACAACGATAGGGATCGCTGGTAAGTTGCTAGGAGGTTGCTGGTGAGCTGTCACACTGCGACGCTCCAGCGATCCCACCAGCAACCTGACCTGGCAGGGATCGCTGGAGCGTGGCTACACGAGTTGCTGGTGAGCTCACCAGCAACCAGTGACCAGCCCCCAGTCTCCTAGTTACAGCACACATCAGGTTAATTAACCCGATGTGTGCTGCAGCTAAATGTGCACAGAGCAGGGAGCAGCGCACAATGCTTAGCGCTGGCTCCCTGCTCTCCTAGTTACAGCACACATCGGGTTAATTACCTGATGTGTGCTGCAGCTAAATGTGCACAGAGCAGGGAGCAGCGCACACCGCTTAGCGCTGGCTCCCTGCTCTCCTAGTTACAGCACACATCGGGTTAATTACCTGATGTGTGCTGCAGCTAAATGTGCACAGAGCAGGAGCCGGCACTGACAGTGAGAGCGGAGGAGGCTGGTATCAAAGGTAAATATCGGGTAACCAAGGACAGGGCTTCTTGGTTACCCGATGTTTACATTGGTTACCAGCCTCAGCAGAAGCTGGCTCCCTGCTCACTGCACATTAGTTGTTGCTGTCTCGCTGTCACACACAGCGATCTGTGCTTCACAGCGGGAGAGCAACAACTAAAAAATGGCCCAGGACATTCAGCAACAACCAACGACCTCACAGCAGGGGCCAGGTTGTTGCTGGATGTCACACACAGCAACATCGCTAGCAACGTCACAAAAGTTGTTCGTTACCAGCGATGTTGCTAGCGATGTTGCTTAGTGTGACGGGGCCTTTAGGCTGGCCACAATAAAAAGCCACAATGTGAAGTTTGTGTCGGAGGGAGGGAACAGTTGGCACCCTAATAGCATCATTGCCCATGAGTTCAGTATCCATTTCTCTACATTATTGTCTCCAAAGGTACTTCAGATAAGTTGACAGTACATCCAACTCACAACACATAAGCACACAAACGAAGGACCTCAACGTCCAGCATCTTCACCTTCAAGATTGTCTGAGACCAGCCACCCAGACAGTTGCTGTAACAATCGGTGCATAACCAAAGACATTTCTTCACAAACTGTTAGAACCCATCTTAGGGAAGCTCATCTGCTGCTTGTCATCATTGGGGTCTCAACCTGTTTGCAATTTGTTGTAAGTGACTTGAATGGGCAATTGCACATTCAATGGCATCTTCCATGTTGACAGCTGTTCTCTTCATGGATGAATCCCAGTGTTCACTGTATAGGGCAGATGGCAGACTGCATGTATGGTGTCGTGTGGGTGAGTTATTTGCTCATGTCAATGTTGTGAATCAAGTGGCCCATGGTGGCGTTGGGATTATGGTATGGTCAAGTGTATGTTATGGACAATGAACACAGGTGCAATTTGCTGATGCCATTTTGAATGCAAAGAGATATCGTTATGGGATCCTGAGGCCCATTGTGGTGCCATTCATCCTCGGCTATATCCTCATGTTGCAGCATGGTAATGCACGGCCCATGTTGCAAGGATCTGTACACAAGTCCTGGGAGCTGAGAACGTCCCAGCTCTAGCATGACCGCATACTGACCGGACATGTCACCCATTGAGCTTGTTTAGTATATCTATATATCTATATATATATATATATACAGTTAGGTCCAGAAATATTTGGACAGTGACACAATTTTCGCGAGTTGGGCTCTGCATGCCACCACATTGGATTTGAAATGAAACCTCTACAACAGAATTCAAGTGCAGATTGTAACGTTTAATTTGAAGGTTTGAACAAAAATATCTGATAGAAATTGTAGGAATTGTACACATTTCTTTACAAACACTCTACATTTTAGGAGGTCAAAAGTAATTGGACACATAAACCAAACCCAAACAAAATATTTTTATTTTCAATATTTTGTTGCGAATCCTTTGGAGGCAATCACTGCCTTAAGTCTGGAACCCATGGACATCACCAAACGCTGGGTTTCCTCCTTCTTAATGCTTTGCCAGGCCTTTACAGCCGCAGCCTTCAGGTTTTGCTTGTTTGTGGGTCTTTCCGTCTTAAGTCTGGATTTGAGCAAGAGAAATGCATGCTCAATTGGGTTAAGATCTGGTGATTGACTTGGCCATTGCAGAATGTTCCACTTTTTTGCACTCATGAACTCCTGTGTAGCTTTGGCTGTATGCTTGGGGTCATTGTCCATCTGTACTATGAAGCGCCGTCCGATCAACTTTGCGGCATTTGGCTGAATCTGGGCTGAAAGTATATCCCGGTACACTTCAGAATTCATCCGGCTACTCTTGTCTGCTGTTATGTCATCAATAAACACAAGTGACCCAGTGCCATTGAAAGCCATGCATGCCCATGCCATCACGTTGCCTCCACCATGTTTTACAGAGGATGTGGTGTGCCTTGGATCATGTGCCGTTCCCTTTCTTCTCCAAACTTTTTTCTTCCCATCATTCTGGTACAGGTTGATCTTTGTCTCATCTGTCCATAGAATACTTTTCCAGAACTGAGCTGACTTCATGAGGTGTTTTTCAGCAAATTTAACTCTGGCCTGTCTATTTTTGGAATTGATGAATGGTTTGCATCTAGATGTGAAGCCTTTGTATTTACTTTCATGGAGTCTTCTCTTTACTGTTGACTTAGAGACAGATACACCTACTTCACTGAGAGTGTTCTGGACTTCAGTTGATGTTGTGAACGGGTTCTTCTTCACCAAAGAAAGTATGCGGCGATCATCCACCACTGTTGTCATCCGTGGACGCCCAGGCCTTTTTGAGTTCACAAGCTCACCAGTCAATTCCTTTTTTCTCAGAATGTACCCGACTGTTGATTTTGCTACTCCAAGCATGTCTGCTATCTCTCCGATGGATTTTTTCTTTTTTTTCAGCCTCAGGATGTTCTGCTTCACCTCAATTGAGAGTTCCTTAGACCGCATGTTGTCTGGTCACAGCAACAACTTCCAAATGCAAAACCACACACCTGTAATCAACCCCAGACCTTTTAACTACTTCATCGATTACAGGTTAACGAGGGAGATGCCTTCAGAGTTAATTGCAGCCCTTAGAGTCCCTTGTCCAATTACTTTTGGTCCCTTGAAAAAGAGGAGGCTATGCATTACAGAGCTATGATTCCTAAACCCTTTCTCCGATTTGGATGTGAAAACTCTCATATTGCAGCTGGGAGTGTGCACTTTCAGCCCATATTATATATATAATTGTATTTCTGAACATGTTTTTGTAAACAGCTAAAATAACAAAACTTGTGTCACTGTCCAAATATTTCTGACCTGTATATATATATGTATAAACAGTGTATTGAGTTCAGCTCCTGCAAAATGGAAACAAAAACAAGTGTTACTTTTTATATTTTTGTTCAATGTATTTATTAGTGGCGCATAATAAGTAGCAAACTAAACATTAAGAATAACAGCAGCGTCCTGACAGCTTCCAGGTTAGTTTACAAGAAATACAAAATCAAGAGAAATAAAGTAATAAAAAGATGGATAGAAAAACAAGAAAAGCAGTCTGGTGGGCCACTAATGTGCCACATCTTATCTGTCCTCATTTAAAAAAGGAGCTAATGTATCCTGTGCCTTCGCATTCCAGAATGTACCTATATGGGTGCAGAGGTCCCCATCTTACTGTGCCCTGCAATTTGAGTTGTTACTTTAGTGTGCTCCGCTGTCGTTAGCTGTGCTGTCACTAAAGTTGCCTATTATCCAAGTTCTTTGGCAACACTGTAAAATTAACCATTCCTAAGACTTCACAGTGATAACTCTCCATGTACTGTAAAGTTACTGTGTTCAGTATCCCATTCCTATAAGTTCAGTGTTTTATTAGCCATTCACGAGGGGCTGCTGATTAGTCTTTGGCTTTGTGATTTTTTTTGTTTCTATGGTAGCGAATGTTACATCACATGAAAGGCTTATGTGTCTAATATATGTTTTCAAAATTTTGTGTTTGTTGCTTATGGCAACAGTGTTCTACGCACGCGGGAAAACAAAATGGCGGGGTCGAATACGATATTCACAGCAACTGAGAGCAGAGGAGTGATAAAATTCTTGTTTCTGCAAGGAAAGTTTGAGAAGGATATTCATGGTGATATGTCACAGACATTGGGGGATCATATTCCACAACTAAGAACTGGGTTGCCAAATTTAAAACAGGCCACTTCAGCACCAATAATGAGGAATGTTCTGGACGATCGAGAGTGTTTTTTTTTCCGGAGATCGTTGATGCTGTGCACAACCTCATACTGGAAAGTTGACGAATTTTAGCTAAAGCAATAGTAGACATCATGGGGATTTCCCGTGAACGTGTTTGTGTCATTATCCATGAACACTTGGACATGAGGAAGCTATCTGCAAAGTGGGTCCCCAAATGTTTGACAACAGATCAGAGAAGCAGGCGAGTGGAAACTTCCCGGTCCATTTGTCAGCGTTTCTGGACTGATAAGAAGTTCCTTAATCGACTTGTCACTATGGATGAGACCTGGATTTATTTTTATGACCGTGAAAACAAGGATCAGTCAAAAGAGTGGAGGCACAGTGGTTCTCCTCGTCCAAAGACGTTCAGGGTGCAAAAATCAGCCACTAAAGTGATGGCATCTGTGTTCTGGGATAAGGAGGGTGTGCTGATAGTGGACTACCTTCAAAAGGGTTCCACCATCAATGCAAGGTATTACATTAAACTTTTGGACCAATTAAAGGCAGCTCTGAAGGCCAAGAGGCGCAGCAAGCTGTCCAAAGGAATCTTGTTTCTGCAAGACAACACCTCCGCTCACACTGCACAAGCAACCAAGGCAAAACTGGAAGCACTGGGCTTCCAGCTGGTTGGCCACCCACCTTATTCACCAGATCTAGCTCCCTCCGACTATCATCTGTTTCCAAACCTGAAGAAACACCTCAAGGGTACCAAATTTCACACCATTTTTGATACCATGGCTGCTACAGATGTCTGGTTTGAGGCACAACCGAAATTCTTCTTTTTGCTAGGCTTACAGAACTTGGAATACCGATGTAAGAAGTTTGTTCTCATCAGTGGAGAGTATGTGGAATAAATGTAAAGTTTCATCATCCTATCTCGTTTCTTTCTGGGCAATGCCAAAGACTTATCAGCAGCCCCTCGTACTTTGACATTTGTGTCTTCAATAGACCATTCATTTATTATTATTATTATTATTATTTATTTTTGGAGCACCATTGATGCCATTGTGCTGTACATGTGAAAAAGGCGTTACATACACAATACAAATTACAGTGCACAAACTAACACTATCAAACTGGTACTGTAGTGAGAGGACCCTGCCCTTGTGGGCTTACAGTCCGGCTTCCCACCTTTTCTGATCTTAAGAGCCATATTCCGTTCTGAGAGATGGTTGCAAACCACATCCAGCTCCCACCCCCCTCACAGTAGTCTCACCAAGAGTCCCGTCCCCATTACCAGTTACCAGTATGATGACAGATAAAGCCTCTGCATAGAAATCAGTATACCAAGGTCCAGGAGTTCCTAACTTATGCCCATCCAGATCTGCTCTTCTGTGTGGGGGTACTCACAAAAGTTACCATCTGAAGACCTGCTCTTCATAACTGTTTGCTAGAACTGGGGCTAATGTACCAAGCTGAAAGACAGCAGCGAGCCACTTATTATGGGCCTGTGAGCCACATGTGGCTCCCGAGCCACCGGTTGGGGATCCTGGTCTACAGGATAATGGGAAGGAGACAGTATATTGTGGGGTTGCAACAGCTGCGATGATGGTGAGTGTGGCAGCTCTGGTGGTGGTGAGGTGACCGCTCCAGTGGTGATGAGGTGACAGCTCTGGTGGTGATGAGGTGGCAGCTCTGGAGGTGATGAGGTGACAGCTCTGGTGGTAGTGAGGTGGCAGGCAGCTCACTCTGGTGGTGGTGAGGTAGCGGCTCTGGTGGTGATGATATGGCAGATGGGTCATTCCAAGCTGTTACCTTTCCCGATGAGATGGGTATTCAAGTTCTATCTGAAAGTTCTGAATGGATAATCCTCAGATGTGTTGAGGCGCAAAGTTCAAGTGGAAAGGAGAATACTTGAGAGAAGTCTCAAAGGTGATTGGGTAAAGAACGTACAAGTGTGGAAGAGAAAAGGAGGTCTTGGAAGGACCAGAGATTACTTGTTGGAGTATATCAGGAGATTAGTTTGCAGATCTATGGAGGAGACACTTCAAAGTGACAGTGTTTATTTTTCATATAATGTGACATCATTGTGGACAATAACTCACTTTTATAACTTTACAGTGTTAATTATCCATGCACCGCAACATCACTATGTGCAATGTCCGATTCCTATAGCTTTACAGTGTTCATTGTCAAAGTACTGTGTCTCCACTGTTTCCCACAACCAGCTCCTATCCCAACATGTAGTAGGTGTAATAAGAATAATATTAGAAAATACCTCGAATTAGAAATGTAGTATAGTTCTCCAGATACTTCCAAGTTTCTTACCTCATGTGCAGGGAATAGCAGCTTAGTTGCAGTCACACTTGAAAACTGGAGCCTGAAGTCAATGGCCTGTATCAGGGCTAGTGATGAGCGAGCACTAAAATCCTCGAGTGCTCGATACTTTAATCAAGCAGGCTGGATGTTTGGACAGGCTTGACTCGACAACCAAGCATAATGGAAGTCAATAAGAAACTCGGGAGACAGAGAATATAATAATAAAAAATGATTTATTATTGAATTTATTATTGAATTATTATATAAGTGACACCAATGTCAGGATTCTGTCTCAGATCTGTCCAAAGAGAATGAATCCAACCTGATCCTTGTGGGTGGACACAGTGAAACAGCGGAGGTTGTCTCAGCTTCTTTAATAGTTAAAATTGTAAAGTACTTGTAAAATTAAGCAACTTGGCATTTCTTTATTAAAAATCCAGCCTGTTCTGGAAGTATTTTTAATGTATAGTTTACTGGTCGTTGCTTAGGTGTCACGGGTGTGTGACGTGTGACAGACAGTCATGTGGTTTCTGGCAATAGAAGGTCACAGCGCCTGGCTGCGCAGAATGCTCCCTGACCTTCCATTGTTCCTGCTGTCAGTGTTCATTGGTATAGGTAGCTTTCCTGCTGGATTCATAACTCCCCTTTTGGACCCAGCAGGAGCTCGCCTTCCACCAAGCTGCTAATCATCAGTATTCTGTTGGTGCTTATATACCACTTCCTCCCTTTCCTTGGACATGGTGCTGGAGATATTTTTCTGTTCACTCAAGCTTTTGTTGCAAGTAGGTGGCTTGTACTCCTCTGTGGTATCATTACTGAAAATCATCTGTCATCTTTGAACCTGTGTCTTCCTTGAGTCATCTGTAGTTGTTTAGTGGGGTTGACAAACAGCTCCTCCAATCCATCCCTATTTATGGCGCAGCACTAGGGATACTTGGGGTCAGGTATATGGCTCGGCGTATAGGTGCAGAATCCTATCTAGAGTGGTGAGGGACCCCAGGGACCAGCAGTAACATTGGTCAGGGGTCACTATCTTCCCTATCCCTAGACACAGGGTTTCCCTTTCCTTCACTTTCACCAATCGCTAGGTACTTTCACGTATCTAGTGTGACATTAAGTTACCAGACACCTTTGCAGTCTATGAGAGTGGCCAGATTACTAGGTAAGGAATAGAGGTTGCAAGCTCTTTTCTATAGAGCTTGCAAGTGCTGCTTTTATGCTGGTCAGATCACTTTCAGTGTCCTTGTACTCCTTTACTACACTTGGTAAGAGGAATAATCACAAAAATATTCAATAGTAAAAATAAATTATTTTTATTGATACATAATTATAATTGTTAGACTTAAAATAGTGGGACAAAAATACAGAAAATACATTTTAGAAAAAAATATACTGCAAAAGGGCATCATATTAGTGGTAAAGAAATGCACATTATGCTGTAATCCCAACTCTGACAGAGCATGTAGTACAAAGGGTATAATACAAAAATACATACAATGCAAAATCAAATGTTTAAACATACCATATAATGAAAACGACTTTAGAAATAGAGGACCCAAAGATGTACGTTTTGCTTAGGGCTTCCTCTGATGCTACAGTAACAAAGTGGCCTCTGCTGGAATCATTAGAGACAGGACAGTTTGGACTAGGGCTACAACAATGCCGCTGGTCTAAACTTTCAATCTTCAGGAGCGCACTGCTCCCCCATCAGGCAGGAAGCTAGGAGACATAGAAGCGGTGTGCTCCTGAAGAAAGAAGATTAGATGAGAAATGCAAATTTTTATTAAAAAACGTATCCAAGTTAGGTACGTCCATAATATGGACCTACATTACAGAGTTTTTCTTTGTGAAGTAACTTGGTGTGGGTGTGCAAATGATGTTCTGAATCTATTTTTTCCAAGCAACATGACAGATGGCATTCAAACCTATTATACTTGGCGTAACGTTAAGAAATGTAATAAGAGTGTGCATTACCTGCTTTCCACTGATAAGATGGGAATATATAATCAGATGTCTGAAACGATGAGACTGGTGTCTGGTACAGCGCATGTCGTCCTTACCTGACCTTGGGTATTTTATAGTTCGCTTTGACAGAAATGACTTCCTGCATCATTAGCCAGATCTTTCTCAGAAAGTCCGCCACACCAGGATAAGTGTCTGGAACGAGAACATTTTTAGGAACTGCTTTGTATAATTGGGTTATGTGACATTATGTTAAATTCAAGTGAAAAATGAATATTCATTAGAAATGTAAAGCGATGAATAAAGTCAGAACTACGGAATCCTAATACTTCATATGGACAATGGAACTTCATGTTTGTATCAGTATAATATGTTCTTAATACCAACACAATTAATAATCAGGCATGCTATATTCTTACTTCCATGTTCTTGGCATGATTATTTTGGTTCTATAAATAAAATATGATGACTTCCAAAGATTCAATAAGAAACACGTAATTCTCTATTAATTTGTCTCCCCTTCACTAGACTTTCCCCTCTGCGGTCCATCCTTAATGCTGCAGCCATGGTCACCTATCTGGCTAATTGTTACTCGGATGCTTCCGCTCTGTGCCAGTCATTGTACTGGCTCCCATACAACATAGGATCCAATTTAAATTCCTTGTTCTCACTCACAAAGTTTTTCACAGCGTGGCACCCTTCTACATCTTCAGGCTCATCTCTGTCTATCACCCTACCCATTCTCTACACTCCGCAAATGACCTTCGACTAACATCCACACTAATCTGAACCTCCCACTCCTTGCTCCAAGACTTCTCCTGAGCTGCATCAATCCTCTGAAATGCTCTATCCCAAGTAACTACGTCAATCCACAACTTGCACAGCTTCAGACACATCCTTTTATGGTGGCCTATCACCCGTCCTAATCTAAGTCAATTCATACATATCCCCTCCCCTAGTTCCCAGAACATAGTTCTCCCTCACACTCCACCGCACCCAAAAGCATTGAAAAGATTGGCTCGTGACCGACTCATGCAGCCTTTAGCTATTCCCTATTTCTTCAAGATGGCTGGACCATGGTTGTAAATATGCACTTGTGTGGTGGAGGGCACAGGGCACAGGGCAGGCATGTGTAGTAGTTGTTGCAGCAGGGGAACAACAGGTCACAGCACAACCTGTCATTAAAGGGAACCTGTCACCAGTTATAAGCTGCAGCCACCACCACTGGGCTCTTATAGACAGCATTCTAACTTGCTGTATATAAGAGCCCAGGCCGCTGTGTAGAACATAAAAAACACTTTATAATACTCACTTAGAAGGTCGCTTAGAAGGTCGTTGTGTACAACAGTCGGATGGGTGGCGCCATTCTCCGGGACGGGCGCCTCCTTTTTTGGCCACTTTGGTCTTGCTTCTTCTGAATCCGGCGTGCATGACGCATCCTACGTCATACACACTCGGTGGCACTGAGGTCCTGCGCAGGTGCACTTTGATCTGTGCAGGACCTCAATACCTGCTTTTGTGTGTGACATAGGATGCGTCATGCACCCAGGCTTAATTTTATTGTCAGGATCTTCACAATACCTCACTCTGCATCCTGCCGGCACCGGTAACTGTCTCATTGGGGTTCCTTCTACTCTTCACACTTGACATAATTTCACAGCAATCAGTATCTCTGTCACCTGGACAACTTCGTTGTTCTGTGTGCCTTTATTTCCCTCACTACACTTCATATCCACACAGGGGATCGCATCACAACCTTCTAGGCATCTCCCCTCTGTGCCAGGCCATCCAGACATACCCCATCACCAGGTGACACACTGACTATTCCGTGAGTGGGCTTCTTTACGTTTCTGCCAACAGATACCGATGCCAGGCCCCCAACCGCCAGACTAAACCCCTCTCTGTGGGGGACACGGTTCAACAATTTGGACAGGAACCCACTTGTCGTGGCCGCAGGGGTGACCCATAGGGTCCAAATCATCAGAATAGGGGGATTCTCAAAGTTCCATCTTCCCGGGGACTCTTCTCCTTCTCTACCACCAACTTTCCCTTGTATAGTTCCTGTTGTCCTCCTGCCTACCCAGGTGCCAGGACATACACACTGCAGCACTACCACCTGGTGGCAAACTACACAAGGCATTTACAGTTACAGACCTTAAGTGTGTCAGGTACAGATGCAAGGGTGGGCCTAACCCTTAACCCCCTACATTTGTACCTTGTGTCCCCCCTACCTTACCCCATTGTAGATTGTAAGCTCCTACGAGCAGGGCTGTCATTATATTTGCTTTAATTATTGTATCATCTATAACTGTTACTTATGATTGTCTGTATATGAACTTCTGAATTATAAAGCGTTGCGGAATATGTTGGAGCTATAGAAATAAAGATTATTATAATTATAATAATAATTATTATTATTAATAAAAATGTTTTAGCCTAGAATGGAAACTTATCACAAGTGGTCACTGTGTAAGGATCATCTACAAATTAGCAGCAGTAAGGCCCTGTGCGCACTGGAAAATGGAATTTTCTCAAGAAAATTCCGCAGGTATTCAAAGATTACCGCACCGCGGTAAAAAACTGCGGCAAACCACACCCGAAAACTGCATGCGGTTTGCCGCGGTTTGCTGCGGTTTTACCGCGGTATTGTTCGCGGTATTGCCGCGGTTTTGCCGCGTGCCGGTTGGTATGTGCTTTATTGCATTCAATGCAATAAAGCACATTGAAAAAAAAAAAACAGTCATTTCATTCTGAGATAGAGAAATAGATAGAAGAATAGATAGATAGAGTCCCTGTGAGCACACTCTGCATTTCTCACGGTCGGCAGTGAGTTCACATTACCGGCTGTGGGAAATGCCCTGTGGTTACCTCTCTGCTGTCTCGCTGTGAGGCTGCATTCAGCGCTGTGTGTCAGTCGCGGCTGGATACAAGCATCGCAGGATGCCGGAGCTGTGGATTACGTTGGAGTTTTGTTTCGGGAGGGGTCAATAAAAGTGTGATTGAGGCTTATTTGTGTTTTATTTAAAATAAAAGATTTTTCGGTGTGTGTTTTTTCACTTTACTTACGGGTTGATCATGTCAGCTGTCACATAGACGCTGCCATGATCAAGCCTGGAGTTAATGGCGGTGATCCGCCACCATTAACTCCTTGTATTTCCTTGACTGCCACTGCTACACGGCAGCAGGAAGAGCCGGGGACACTCCGGTACTGCCGCATAATGCATGCGACAGTGCCGGGGCAGCTGCGGCTGATATTCTCGGCTGCGGGAGGGGGAGGGAGGCGGGGGACATTAACCCTAGCCCCCGCCCTCTCCAGCCTGAGAATACCGGTCCGCCGCTATGTGCTTACCTCGGCTGGACGGTAAATATACAGTGGAGCCCACGTGCTTTGTTTTCTATATTTCCGTTTGCTTTCTATGTGTGTTCTATGTGTCTGTGTCTATGTGTTCTATGTCTGTGATGTGTGTGTGTCTGTGATGTGTTTGTGTTTACTCTCTGCACGGCTTCCTCTTCCTGTAATGACATCACTTCCCTGCAAAACCGCAGGCAAGCGATGTACATTACCGGAGGTAAACCGTGAAATACCGGAGGGAATAACGCAGGAAAACGCAGTGAACTGCACAGAATTTACTGCCTGCGTTATTCCCTGCGGGATTTCACGAATACATTGGAGTCAATGGAGTGAAATCCCGCAGCGACGTGCGGAAAATAATTGACATGCAATTGTTTTTGCTGCGGGAATCCCGCAGCAAAACATGCAGCTGTCAAAATCCGCCTAGTGCGCACAGGAATTTTTTTCCCCATAGGTTTTCCTGGTGATTCACTGCAGAGATGTTATGAACATTTTCTGCAGCGAAACATGCAGCAAAACCGCAGGAAATCCGCGGCAAAATCCGGCAAGTGCGCACAGGGCCTAAGTGTTGTAATGCCCCTGAAATGCTGCTGCAAGAAGGGCAGAACATACAGTAGGACATCAGAGTAACTCATATACATGCTGAGTTATTTAGAAAATCACATTGTAGAACCCTCCGATAATTGATGTAGGTTCTCAAAGATTTAGCAATTCTGAATTTTTTAACAGTGAACAAAAAAAATGTGTTTTGAGTACCAAGAGGTAGAATATGATATATATTTTAAGATCATTTCATTCTTCGCAGATATTACATCTTAAGCAAAATTGTAGCTACAGGTCTTGAGCCAGTTGCAGTTATACAAGGGACCGTAAGGCACAGAACAGACTAATAGTATTATAATCAGCATTGCAATATTGGGATTTTCTAATGAAAGCGATGGAGTAAATACGGACAAAGCTAAAGCCTCTGTTCTCGATCTATTAAAATCCAAAGGTCAATTACTAATCTTCCATGGAAATCCACACACAAAAAAATGAATGACAGTGCTCTGGTGTTTGGACTTTTCAATGTGGGTATATTGACTGAAAAGGAGCATTGACTATAACTAAGTATCAGACATATTGTTGCTTTTAGTGTTCTTTACAGTATTTAATGTTACCTATATAGTGATGAGATACTCGATAGCACTGTACAGACACACAGAGGTATAATTTGAGGGGTTTTCCATGATTCAGCTATAACTTGGTAATCACTCTGTGTCTGCAGATTGCTTAATCCTCACAGCGGGCAATGTGCACACCATCAGGATTCTCCTCTGTTGCCTGTCTGAGCGGACAGTCATGTTATCACAAGTCTGAGAAGTACCGAATAGCAACTTTTCCTGTTCTCATGATATTCATTTGGTAGACGTGGCTGAGAAGATAGTTGGCACATTACCGCGACTATGCAAATCATATAAATGTGGTCATATGGCCAAAAACTCAGGCAGGCAAAAATGTGGAATCTTGACACTGTGCACAGTGCGCATTGTCAGGATTCAGCCATCTGCAGCCACACAGAATGTTTGCAGAATCTTAGCCTGAAAAACCACTTTAAAGTACCAGGACCTAATTTTAATGAAGAGGACTTCCTTTTTGTAATTTAACTTAGTGGTATCCTCAGTGTGGCAGAGAGACCTCTGGGTTTCTCCACATTTGGATCCTACTTTTACCCTCTTCATAGCTCCCCTGAAGAGATTGTTATCATTCAAATCAACCCTTGTCTTCTATGGGGCTAACAATCTCCGACACATACTGGAGCCCATCTCTTACCACAATGATTGTGTATGATGGAGATTCATGCAAATGTAGGGACAGGGGCATAACTACAATACGTGCAGGGGTTGCAATCGCACCCAGGCCCTGAGGGGCCCCAAAAGTTCCTTTGCTCCATATGACAAGACCAATGCTATTAAAGACTTGCAATAATCGGAGGCCCCGTTGCAGGTTTTAACTGTAAGCTAATTCTTGTATTAGGTTGTCTCGGCCACATATGTAAAGTTATCATAGCCTGACACTGCGACTCCAATGATATAACAGCATTATGTATTTATCTGAAAACTGTTATAATGTCTGATAATGTAGTAATGTCTGAATGTCTGAGAAGACTTCATCCTAAAGGTGTCGCTATTGTCCTGGAGCCTGTCATGCAATTCCTGCTGCCCAAATCATAGGCAGCATGAATCAGAGAATGGCTGCACAATTGTACCCAGGCATATTTTTTCTGAAATGGCAAAGTGTTATATAGTTAGAACTTACATGTCAAACTCTGGCCTACCATTTTTGGCCCTCAATGCCAGGTGTCCATTATTCTGTATGGAGGGCTATGTGGTACCCATTATTCTGTATGGGGGGCTATGTGAGGCCCATTATTCTGTATGGAGGGCTATGTGGGGCCCATTATTTTGTATGGAAGGCTATGTGGGGCCCATTATTGTGTATGGAGGACTATGTGGGACCCATTATTCTGTATAGAGGACTATGTGGGGCCCATTATTCTGTATGGAGGGCTATGTGGGGCCCATTATTCTGTATGGAGGACTATGTGGGGCCCATTATTCTGTATGGAGGACTATGCGGGGCCCATTATTCTGTATGGAGGACTATGTGGGGCCCATTATTCTGTATGGAGGACTATGCGGGGCTCATTATTCTGCATGGAGGACTATGTGGGACCCATTATTCTGTATGGAGGGCTATGTAGTGTCTATTATTCTGTATGGAGGACTATGTGGGGCCCCTTATTATTTGTGAAGGACTATGTGGGGCCCATTATTTTATTTCAAGGGTTATGTGGGGCACCTTATTCTGTATGCAAGACTATGTGGGGCACATTTTTCTGTTTTGACGCCCATGACTTGTTTAACCAACAATTTTGACCAAGTTTTTTTACTTTCGCCCTTTGTGTATTTGAGCTTGACATTCCGTAGTTGGAAGATACAGCCAGGGACTACAACAAGAGATGAGACTGGTCCGGCTTGCCCCTGGCGGTGGTTTGGTTCCCTTTAGGCTGCCAATTCCCTATGTTCTGCATTGTATTGTATCCTTTGAACCTCAAAACAAAGAGAAATTGACAAGAAAACTTCTCGATGCCGAATTACATATAGCTCATGGGCTGTTTGCAGACTTACTGCCGGGGGGTGGGGAAAGGGAAGTGACATCAGAAATAATTTCATTTTTGGATCCTGCATTTCTTTAGCTATTCACACATTATATTAGTTTGTGGACATTTTTCAGGGTGACAGACTCCCTTTGAGGACACGTTAGAAATTATGGCAGTAGATGAATGTTGTATGGTCAGGGTCCATGTTTTACACAACTGTGACCTTGGTTTTAAATATCTTTTCTGTCTTTTCTTCAGTTGTGCTATCAAGCTGTGGATACTCGGAGAAATTAAAGACAGATCACAGGGAGATCAAATGAAAAGCCTGAAACATCGCCCGTTAATTTTCACTGCGTGAATCCCCAGCAAGGAATTGCTTCATGAAAAATTGAGATGTCACCAGTAAAGGAACTCTGCAAGAAAATTTTAAGGTAATGCCTCTCACAAGGATCGGGGTAATTGAAATGTTGATGGAGGGTATAGCACCTGAAACTTGAAAATGGCTTCAGTTTAAAAAATATTATTTAATATTACAATCTATTAGAGCAATAATAAACAATATAGTGTTCTACATTTTACCTGGTAGAGGCAAAAAGAAGTATCGGTAACTTTTAGTTTTTGTGAAATTAAATAATGTAAACTCTAACCGTAAAAGCATAATACATTTGTGGTAGAATAAAAACGTCCCTCTTTAGGATATAGACCTACTGGCATGGCGTTGTCAGACTCTGTTCCCACCACAGATTCTGACTGGAATGTTCAGGCATCGGCTGGTTCCGGTTTCACTGCTCTACAGCTCTACAGAGTTAATTCCTGCAGACTGGTGAGAAGGAATTAGTAGCTCAGATGCTAATTGCCACGTGCAGCTGTCTCCTCCCTATTTAAAGCTTTCTTCCAGTATGTACCGATGATAGCTTCAGTATAAGCTCCAGCAACCCAGCCTCAGGTTATCCTGTTTATGGTGATCCGTGCTGCGCTTTTGAGTGGTGTGAGCATTCCTCTTTTGTGCGTTACTTTGTTTCCTTTTTCGTTGCTGCCAGGTACACATATTGTTTCTCCTGTGTGTTTTGAGTACTATGTGTATGAGTTTCTGTACTCCCTTGTCCATGTCATTTTTTGGGGTTTTGTCTTTGTGTTTTCCAGCCTGCCCCAAGGGTGTGAGAGAGGCGGAGTAAGATTAGGGCTCGAAAAGGAGTTAGGGTCACTCTGGGGGCTCGGACCTAGCTACAATCAATCCCACCTCCGAGATAAGGGACAGAGCAGGGTCTCAAGTCTGAGGGTCAGCCTAGGGGCCCCTGGCCTGTCAACACATACCCCATGACATTTTCCTTGTACCATATTTTTTGCTTTATAAGACACACTTTCCCTCCCAAAAATTTGAGAGGAAAATGGGGGGTGCGTCTTATAAAGCAAATATAGCAGTACCTGGGGGTCCTGTCTGTGCGGTGATCAGGTGGCCGGGTGCCTGTGGCTGCGTGCAAGTGGCCGGGTACCTGTTCTTGCGTGCGGTGGCAGCCGGGTACCCGTGGCTGCGTGCGGGCGGCAGTCAGGTGCTGTGTGCGGGCTGCGGCCGGCGGCCGGGTGCTATGTGCAGCCGGCGGCCGGGTGCTGTGTGCAGCCGGCGGCCAGGTGCTGTGTGCGAGCAGCGGCCGGGTGCTGTGTGCGGGTGGCGGCCGGGTGCTGTGTGCGGGCAGTGGTCGGCGGCCGGGTGCTGTGTGCGGGCGGCGGCTGGGTGCTGTGTGTGGGCAGCGGCCGGCAGCCGGGTGCTGTGTGCGGGCGGCAGTCGGGTGCCTGTGCGGGTGGCAGATGGCTGCCGCCTGCATGCAAGCACAGGTACCCGGCCGCTTGCACGCAGGGTGGGCGGGCAGCCTGCTGGCTGCCACTCTGTGCGTGCGGGGCGGGCGGCTGTGCAGCAAGTTACCCAGTTTGTCCGCGGTCCCAGTTTCAAATGATGGCAGCGGGCGCGTGCGCAGATAGAGCTCTTAAATGAGAGCTCCATCTGCGCACACGCTCCCCCGGGAGTCAGCGCATGCGCAGATGGAGCCCTTGGATGAGAGCTTCATCTGCGCAGGCGCCATTATTTGAACCGGGACCGTGGACACTGGGACACTCACTGCACCGGTCTGCTGCATGACTCACCCGCCATCACCGACGCTGCTGTTGTCGCCACCACCACGGGCCCCGCGGCTCCTGCCATCACGGGTCCCCCGGCTCCTGCCACCCCGGATGCCACCTGCCACCACGGACCCCGCTTACACTGACCCGCCATGCCTGCCAGCACAACCTTTGCCTCCTGTGACCCCGCTTCACCACCACTGCTGCCCCCCTCTGGTAAGAGAACACCGGATTATAAGACGGACCCCATTTTTCTTTTTTCTTTTACCTTTTTTTATGTCTAAGTTCAGGGTGCGTCTTATGATCCGGTGCGTCTTAAAAAGCGGAAAAATACGGTAAATCTGCATCATAATCGCTTTTTTTAGCATTTTTGCAGCTATTTTATCTTTCCCATTGAAAAAATTCGGGAAAATGCATCACAAACAAATAAAAAGAATGTTAAAATAAATTATTAAATGAATTTTACGCAGCCTTTTTGTGCCAAAAGAAGCATTTTTGATGCCAAAATTTCAGCTGGAAATCAACACGTGCACATACCATAAAGCTCACGTGGGCTATGAAATAAGAGCAATGTATTATATTATCTTATTGGGTTCGTATTGGTAATATTACCTATTTGTAACATTTGTCATAACAAAAAAAAATGTGTGTACTACTTTTTAAAATTCTTTTATTGATTTTTTTTCTAACTTTTGGTATTATTATATTTCACATCTGAATAAATGCTTTATAAAAACAATTATATGGTGGGTACAGTTGACTTTCCTCAATATACATGTAGGAAATACTCTTTGTCTTTTGTAGAGTTGTTAAAGAGTCTTTATATATTGTTTTGAGTCAAATATTCCCAACGATGTTATAAGAGTTAACTCCCACTCCCATCTGCTATTGTCAATTCCCCGTCACGTCTGAACGTTGACCAACTACTCTATATCTTAAACTTTAATATATATGTGATGGAAGACTGTAGAAATGTTTTATAAATGAGCAATAATTGGATATCGAGTACATAAACCAGTACTTTATCTCCTATTTCTGCCAAATTTCTCTCTTTTTATATATCAACTTTTGCAGCTGTCATCTGACATTGAGTGATTGATATACTGTACAAGCTATTCTCATTTACTCTTTCCCCTCATTTTTCCCTCCACTGTGTCAAAATCAGATACATACTAGAAACCAAAAAACTAAAAATATTGACAATATTCTTAAATTTACATTCTAAATACATTTGCATATCATAGCATTTGTATACCATAACTATGTCATCTAATTTAGATTAACCATTAGCTTTGGCACTTCTTCACAAGAGTATAGCGGGCTTTACACGCTGCGACATCGCCCGAGCGATCTCGTTGGGGTCACGGAATTTGTGACGCACATCCGGTCGCTTTAGCGATGTCTTTGCGTGTGACACCTATGAGCGATTTTGAATCGTCGCAAAAACGTTCAAAATCGCTCATCGGTGACATGGGGGTCCATTCTCAACTATCGCTGCAGATCGGTGTACGAAGTAGTTCGTCGCTCCTGCGGCAGCACGCATCGCTATGTGTGACACCGCAGGAACGAGGAACCTCACCTTACCTGCGGCCGCCGGCAATGAGGAAGGAAGGAGGTGGGCGGGATGTTACGTCCCGCTCATCTACGCCCCTCCGCTTCTATTGGGCGGCGGTTCAGTGACTCAGCTGTGACGTCGCTGTGACGCTGAACAAACCGCCCCCTTAGAAAGCAGGCGGTTCGCCGGTCACAGCGGTGTCGGTAGGCAGGTAAGTAGTGTGACGGGTCCGCGCGATGTTTTGCGCCACGGGCAGCGATTTGCCCGTGTCGCACAACCGATGGGGCGGGTACGCATGCTAGCGATATCGGTCACGATATCGCAGCATGTAAAGCGGCCTTAAGTCTATTTTGTTTCCACAAAAAATCAGACCTTTTTTCCACATAATTATTTTTTTGTTTCTTTTGATTCATATCTTTATGTTTTCATCTGGATTTCACCTATACAAAAAAAGGAGGCTGTCTTAGTATCCCTGTGATGGGGACCTTCTCCCATATCATACAATCAACAGAGCGAGAGATGGCTGTACAATCTAAAGAGTATTTATTCCAAGCAAAGCAAATGGTCCATAACATAATCCACAAAACCGAGGGTAACATTAGTAAAGAAAACACGAATATAGTCCAGTAATGGATAAATGTCCAGGTCTCTCTGAAGAGCCGCACCTTCAACCCAGAGGTTCAATCTTCATCCTTCTCTCTTCAAGTTATCAAACAGACTGCCTCATCCCCCAGGTAAGCAAATCAGTTAGGTGGATAGTAGGCCCCCTCCCCCACACTTAGGGACAGAAGTGTTTCAAAGTGTTATAACCCTGCAGACAATGCAATGTATACACAAGCAATACAAATAATGGACAGTGAACCACACCTAAACATTAACCCACACAAAATGGTACATAACCCACAATATCACACCATCACAGTCCCGTATAAACCAATCGGTGACCAATTCACAAAAGGAGCCAATGGTGGTCCTTTTTCCCTTGCATTATCCTCTTTTATATTACCTTGTATATTTATTATATTTTTCATATTGTTAGTCCAGGGGTTTATTACCCATATCCCTAACTTTAAAAATTAATTAATAAAGTTATATCTTCAGGGTACATTCTTGTTTTTTTGCATACATAAGTCGACACTGGATTAGGATGTGAACATTTGTAAGCGCTATCATGGTTTATGTGTCATGCAAACAGTAAAGGATCCTGAGACCATTCATGGACTTTTCACCTATGGAGAGGGATCACTCACAAAATTTCCTAAGAACACTGCTAGGAATAAAGAATGGGATCTAAATGTCCTCCAAGAAAAACTTGTCCCAACAATCTGAGAGTATTTTGGTGATGAACAATGTTTTTTTCCAGCGAGACCATGTCACAAGGCAAAAATGATAGCTACCGTAAGTGGTTTGGTGACCAAAACATTGAAATGTTGGATCCATGGCCAGGAACATTTTTATGTCTCAATCCCAGTGAGATCCTGTGGTAAATTCTCAAAAAGTCAAACTGAAACTAAGAAATTGTGATAAATTCCAAGCACTGATTAAACCAGAATGGATCATCAGTCAGGATTTGGCCCAGAAGCTGATATCCATTATCTGAGGACAAATTGCTGTAGTTTTGGAAAATTAAGAGTCAACATTGTAAATATTAAGTCAATAAAAGTTTAAAAATTTACAAAATACCAATAATTCTACTTCAGTAACCATAGAAACATTGAAATAAAAGATCTTAAAGCTCTGAAGCAGTAAACTGTAGGAAACCCTACATTTGTGTCAGTCTCAAGACTTTTGGCTATTACTGTCTACAGCATAACGTGAATCTTGTAGGCCCCAATGCAAAATCTCCAATGGGGCCCTCAACTAACATCATTTTTAATTAGTCTTTTCATATGGGGCAAAGGGACCTTTGGGGCCCCCGTTGTCTCCAGGGTCGAGGTGCAATTGGAACCCCTGCATCTGTTCCAGTTATGCCCCTGACTGTCTGTGCTTTTTATGGGGACCATTAGTCACCAAACAAAAATAGATATATAAATACCCAAATAGACTATAATGAATCAATGGGTTGTCCGTAACAAAAAAAGACATCACACAGGCAATAAATATTTATTATCTTGGGAAAAAACCTAAAACGTTTAATAATTTAGTGACCTGGGTTGAGAACTAAATAATACCCCAGTGGGCCCAGGATTTTTGCAGCGGTCCAATATTACCCGTGTCTTCTGCCAAAACGCAATCCCCAACTGGTGCTGACTTGGATAAGGTCTTTGGTGTATTTTTTACAATTGTTTGGTCCCAGAATGTATGATAAAATTAAGAGTAGAGATATGTAGACATGCATATAACTGTAGGCTGTCCTTCAGAATAATATTCTCTGGTTTATCCAAAGTGTCCAAGTCCATTACTGTGAGTTACATTGAATTTTCCTCTTTATTCTGCTTCATTGAAAAGTTCGTAAAAAATAAAGGTCTCTCGGGTGACACAGTAGGAGGAACTATTGAATTTTCCGCATAATACATTATATACTTATTTCTAAGTGCTTCCTTCAAAAAGCTTCTTGACACATGCTAGTGTTTGAGCTGTTATGGCAAGAGCTCTAAACACAAATCAGAGGCAAAAATGTAGTCGACGACCTCAATGGGCCCACGTCTGGGTACTTAATGAACAGTTTACCTTCAAGCTAGCAAAGAAGGATGCAAATTGTCCATACATTTACAGAGTTCATTAAGAATTATGTAAAAAAAGTCTTTGAAAAGTCTCCTCTTGGTGGTAACCACACCTATAGTTTGTCATGGCAACGAGATCCGAAGGTAAAGTCACTTATGACGCTGGGTGACTCATTCACCGAGTCATTGTACAGACACACGCACCATCTTCTCATAGAAGTGGTCTGGTTTTCAGTTTCCAAGCAACGACAGCTGTTCTCCATATACGCTATTAGATAAGACAGGGAGTACATTGGAGGTTGCTGCCGGAGAAGTTCAATAAGGAAAAGAATGAGATAAATATATCCATAGGTAAGGAATATTGGAGTGAGGAAAGATACAGGAATGGAAAGTCACGACCATAGGCTATAAAGGGTTTTTTTACAGGTCCATCCTTCACGGTCCGAGTACAGACGCCAATGTCACCAAATAGAGCGTATTGTCTGGACCAGCTGCTTATCCCATAACTTAAACTCAACAGCCTCATATATGCCAATGAGGCTGATGAGTTTTGGTCAGCAGTAGAGATGTGCGAACCCAACCTGTAAAGTTTGTGGTTTGTACCGAGTACTGGGTGTTCAGGGCTCCAACCCGAACATGGTCTTTTAAAAAAAAGTCCTTCACGAGTATCGGTGATGTTCATATGCTAACTACTCAACTTGAGCATTAGGGTGGTCAGGAGTAGAGATGAGCAAACCTGACCTGTAAAGTTTGTAGTTCGTACTGAACACTGGGTGTCCGAGGCTCCAAACCAAACATGCTCTTTTAAAAAAGTCCTTGCCCGAGTTCAGGTGATGTTCGTATGCTAACCACTCAACTTGAGCATTAGGGTAGTCAGGAGTAGGGATAAACGAACCTGCATGTAAAGTTTGTGGTTCGAATCGAGCACTGGGTTTCCGAGGCTCCAACCCATACATGGTCTTTTAAAAAAAAGTCCTTGCCCAATTTGGGTACTGTTCATATGCTAACCATTCAAATGAGCATTGGGTTGGTCAGGAGTAGGGATGGGCAAACCTGATCTTTAAAGATCAGAGCTCGAACATGAGCTTTTAAAAAAGTCTCTGTCCGAGTTTGGGTGGTGTTCGTATGCTAGCTACTCGATTGAGCATTGGGGTGGTCAGGAGTAGGGATGAGCGAACCTTACCTGTAAATATCGGGGATCAAACCTGAACTCTGTCTTTAAAAAAAAAAGTCTGTGATGAGTTTGGGTGCTGTTCATATGTTAACTACTCCATGAAGGGTGCTTAAGTACACTTGGTGCTTGGCCCAGTGAGAGCTGCTTGCAGTCTCTGGCGCTCCCTGGGGATATAAACAATAATGTTGGATGCTGTGTCTAAAAAAACCCCGACCTTCCTGCCCCTAGAAATACTCTCTTTATGGCTGGCTGTATGTGGGCAAAGAGCCGAACTGCCCAATCAGTGACTTCCATTATACTCGTTACTCGAGTCAAGCCGAATAATTCTGATCCCCATTGACTTATATGGGGTTTCGGGGTCCAGAAATGAGTTCCGGTCAAGTCTAGGTGCAAAAATAAACTTGTAACTAATGTCCGGTTGAAGGCAGCGAACCGAAATTCCACAGGTCCGCTAATCTCAAGTGAGGAGGCCACCATAGGGTCTACACATCCCTAGGAATATGCACTTTATTACATTTTTAGACTTTTATTTAGCAGACTAAGACAGAAATGTCCTTTCTGACCTTTTCTTACCTTTTCTCTTGGCTCAACACATCCTGAAATAAGCTTTGAAAAAAAAAGTCACAGTGCTATGTCGGGACATGTTAATGCTATCTGTGTCTATACATGGCCACGCAAAGGCTGTGATGTGAATCATAACCTGTCAATGGGTGGAATCGACATATCTGTAACTCTTTTTTTATAACATCAAAACATACACTACCAACTACAATTACATATAGGACCCAGCATTTTCATAAAACACTATATTTTCATTAATAAAAAAAAGATGAGCATAAAAACATAAACACTTTATTCATAATGGGTCTACACACAGGACACACTTGAAATGTAAAAATTACTTTTTACACATTTTTATAGTTACTTTTAATTGACAAATAATGCATGTTTCAGCCTGAAATAACCCCTTATTATGTAGTTTTCAGTCTGATCCAAGTTTCAGATTTTCCTTTTTGGGATTATTTCTTACAGTAATATAGGCTGGATGTGAGGTCAATGTGTATACAGGGTGCTACTGTCTTCTCTTGCTTTGCTCCTTGTTTCTAGCCCATTTTTTCTGCCCTATCCGAGTTATTTTCTCCAATCTCCACTGCAGATCTGGGTACTGCCTCCCACCTCTCTCTCCTGCTATCACTAACACTGAGAGAAGAGCGAGGGGGAGCAGAGGGCTGTCAGAAGGGAGCAGGAGCTCTGATAGATTTGTAACTTTTGTTTTTCAAAAACACTCATTATAGATAAAAGACATGCAGATCCTTTAGCATCTAAATATTAAAACATTTTTAATAAAGACTATTTTGAAAGTTCCTGAAAGAGGTATTCGCTTCTCCAAGATCTTATCCGAATAACCTCAATATGTTGTAGTTATAATAATACTAATTTAGCAAATACTTCTAATTAGCAATGTAGTATAGTTCTTCTAATATGGCTATGTCTCTTACCTTATGTGCAGGGCATTGCAGCTAACTAACTGTCACTATATATGGGTGCATGTTACCATGTCTCTTACCTCATGTGCAGGGCATTACAGCTAACTAACTGTCACTATATATGGGTGCATGTTACCATGTCTCTTACCTTATGTGCAGGGCATTGCAGCTAACTAGCTGTCACTATATATGGGTGCATGTTACCATGTCTCTTACCTCATGTGCAGGGCATTACAGCTAACTAACTGTCACTATATATGGGTGGATGTTATGATGGATACGTAAGGTCCTGCAATGCCCTGCATGTGAGGTAAGTGACATAGTGAATCAGAAGAACTATAGTACATTTCTAATTGGAGGTATTTGCTAAATTATTATTATTACACTTACTATATATTGGGATAGGATATTGGAGATGGGAAAAACACTTTAAATTTAAATTTAGTGAGAAATTAAGTTAAAAAATCAATGTGAAAATGTACAAAGCTTTTTAGTTTGTGTGGGCTTAGCCCTGGCACTCTGATTTTCTCCTGCAATCTAAAACACATTGATAGATAATTGGTTTCCTATAAAATTATCTTCTGTTTAACGCTACAGGGACTGATGTGGTGACTATTTCTATGTTATAAGAAAATAAATAAATAAGGCTGATGTTTCAAGACAGTTGTTAATAGGCAAAAACCATTAAGCCACTGAACTACAAGCCTTAAGGGGGCTTTACATGACATCGCTAGCGATGTCGCTGGTGAAAGCATCCGCCCCCGTCGTTTGTGCGTCATGGGCAAATCGCTGCCTGTGGCGCACAATATCGCTAGTACCCATTACACGTACTTACCTTCCTAGCGACGTTGCTGTGGGCGGCGAACAACCTCTTTTCTAAGGGGGAGGTTCATGCGCCAGATGTGTGTCACGAATTCGGTGACCCCAGCGACATGTCGTTAGCAATGTCGTTGCGTGTGAAACGGCCTTTAGAATGCTTAAGAGGAGACTTTGTACAAATTATATACCCCAAGTTTTTTGGGGAGAAGAATGACATCGTCTATGAACCTGCCACTTTTTTTAAAAAAAAAAAAAGTCTATCTGGATGATATATAGCAGGGCTATATTTACGATCCTTGTGTGATGACAAGCTTGTTACGTTCGGAAAAGATGGATGAAATATTATTGATGTTCTAAAATGAAAAGCTCTTCCTCTGCTGATTGAAATGTTTTGTTGTTTAGCAGAACAGGTAGTAATAATGACATGCTTTCCTAACACATTGCATTGCATTAGTGGCCTGTCAGTTATATCATCACTCTCTGAATTATTTATTAGGAGTTTTTTTATAGACAGATTTCTCCAGTCTAACATTGCCATATATATATTTTCCCAATACATCATTGCTTAAGTAGTGTACAATGTATCTTCCTGTGGAAGCGGATAAGTTAATGGACTTTGCCTCGATATAAAAATAAACTCCGGCATTTTAATGAGGGAAATATGCAAGTTTGTAAATTCCAGACTTTCTAGTTAGCACGGTATTTATGTACCGTAGCTTTAAGGACATACTAGACAATAATAAAATGTCCTATTAAATCATCATTATAATTACTATTAGCATTCCGGTTAAATTTAGATAAGGGATCCATGAAATTTTGATATTCCCAGAATTCGTTTTTTATTTGCCTAGAGTGCTTAATATTCTCAAATAGTGAAAGTTATTACATTACATCAGCATATTTATGGGATGATTGGAGGAGCGATTTCTAATAATAAAATTCCGTGTTCTATGACAGGGTATGATTTGTTGCTTGTACTATGAAGGAATTAGTAAGTACCGTATAGACAGTTTTATTAGGTTTTTTTACTCATTTTTTTTTTTTGTTAGCATAAGTCATTTAGATAGCATAAAAAATATATGATTCATTGGATAAATCAATTTCAAGAGAATCAAATTCACTGTGAATTTATCCAAAAATTTGGATTCACCTGTATTTATTTATTTTTTTATTTGCTTTGTGGCATGTAGCAAAATATCAGCCAATATTTTGCTGGATCAATTTTAGGGCAGGGAAGGGGTAAGTGAAATTAATAAATAAATAAATATAATGCTCATTTATCCGTGGTTCTCACCTATACTTGGCACTTACCTATTCCTGGCACTCACCTGTTCCTGCCACTTACCTGTCCCTGGCACTCACCTATCCCTGGTGCTCACCTGTCCCTGACACTCACCTATCCCTGGCACTCACCTATCCCTGGCACTCACCTCTCCCTGGCACTTACATATCAATGCCACTTATCTACCCCTGGTACTCACCTGTCTCTGCGACTTACCTGTCCCTGACACTCACCTTTCCCTGGCGCTTACCTATCCCTGGCACTCACATGTCCCTGGTGCTTACCTATCCCTGGCATTTACCTACCCCTGGCACTTACATACCCCTGGCACTTACCTGTCTCTGGCACTTACCTGTCTCTGGCACTCACATGTCCCTGGCCCTTACCTATCATTGGCACTCACCTGTCTCTGGCACTTACTTGTCCCTGGCACTCACCTATCCCTGACTCTCACCCGTCCCTGACACTTACTTGTACCTGGCACTCCCTTGTCCCTGGTACTCGCCTTTCCCTGGCACTCACCTATCCCTGGCACTTACCTGTCCCTGGCACTCACCTGTTCCACCTCACAGCTCTTGTCAGTGTTCAGGCCTCTTCAGTGTTTCCTGAAGAATAAACAGAGCTGAAGGCAGCTGCATAGCTGGGGGGTGCTGGCAGCACCTTAATGTACAGCGCTGTAGGCCAGGTCCCCACCAGGAGCTATGCCATGAGCCACGACGCTGTGACCAGATCGCCAGCTTGCCCCACTGCACTCAACATAATGTACTGTGCCAGGAGCCGCATCTACTGAAGCCAGCTCGCCACCCCGCCCCGGCACAGAACATTATGCGGGAAATGACGGGGCAGTGGGCAGCATCCACCCCACAATCTCTGCTCTGAGCTGCTGAATAGCACACTCTCAGTATTTATTGCTGGTCTGCAGTGGTTGTGTGGACTGGCAAAAAAAACAATGACCTGGTCTTGGTCCGTGGACCAGTGGTTGGGGACCACTGGCCTAGAATACAAGGCCAACATTAATGGGCTTGGCTGCATCCTGCAAAAAAATATATGTGCAAAATTTAAATATATGAGGTATTAGTTAATATTTTTGGCAAAATACGCAAGCTTGCCACCAATCTCAAGGGTCCTCACTGTCTTGCGAGACCACTACTGGACAACCCACGCTTAATCATATTAAGGTCTTATTTAGAATAACCACAATCTGTACTAACTTCCTGCAGTGGTATCACTGTTCTAGAAGGGGGATGTAACTTGTGGCACTGCAGCTATTGAGCGATCTGATGGAATATTGATGAGGAAAAGCTGAAGGTCAGGTGCTCTAGGCTGCGGCCTACAAGTGATGCAACAAGTCACGTCACTCTCCGTGAACAGCTGCACCGACATCACTGGAACGGCACCGCTGCAAGTATACATTAATGTCATTTTAATTAGGGCCCTGAAATGATTAAGTCATAAATTATCCAGCTTTCACAAAGAATTACAAATACTGCAATGCATTCAATTGCTCTAAAAACACGTATTGCACACCGAGGTTTCCTAGGATTGTATCCAAACCTGATCAAAATCTGTACAACAAACACTGCCTTAGTAATGTCAAAGTGCCACCACCATGATCACCCGTGGGGCAAGCACACTCATAACAGCACACTGACAAATTTTTCATGATTCTTTTTTAATCAAAAATGATGTAAAAATGATCCCTCCCTCCTAATTGTTTGTGATCATCAGGTAGACCTTCCTGTCTCTGCCTGTAAACTTATCAGAATGACTAAAATTTCCTAAAGGGGAAGCTATTCTCCTTGTGGAGACTGACACAGCATTCCAGCATGCCAGTGGTGAGGAGACATTAAAGCTGGGTTTACACACTGCAACATCGCAAAGGACATCGCTGTAACGTCACCGGTTTTGTGACGTAACAGCGACCTCCCTAAGTCTCTGCTAAGTTTCTGGTGAGCTGTCAAACAGTAACTAATCATATAACCCTTTTAAAATTTCAAATTTTATTGATACTTATTAAAATCCACAACCTTTGTGCAAATAAATTATAAAGAAAAAGAGGGAAGAAGGTAAGATGCTTACCCTTTACAATGACCCTCCCTCCTGTCCACTACCTACCGCGGGGGTCGGCACCCTGATAGCTACGAAAATGGCGCCCCCACTCTACGGTGGCTGACCCTGTGATATCCCTATGAAAACCCTCAAAAAGATGGTGAAAAGCAGATGAAGTCAGGGATCATATACAGGGTACACTCATTCTTCAGTGGACAGAAAGATTGGGACAACTACACATGAACACCAGGTTCAGACCACCTCCAATGTCATTGGTGAACCCGGGGTAATAATACAGACCACAAATATCAAATACACTAAATGTGTAGTCCTATATGACCCCAAGAAACAATGCCAGTAGCAGGTGCATGCATTAAATGGCCACAATTATCCCTTGATATGCACAATAATGAGCATAGAGGCGCTTAGTGTAATAAGATGTACAAATTCAAGACCACACCCTGGCCTCCAATGCTGACTATTGAAGACGGCCAGTTTGCTCCTGAACGAAATATATCAGCGCATACCAAGTGCAGCTGCCTAAAGCAGCCAAAAATTCAAAAGATGAAACACTTATCGTGTGAAAAGGGTTCATGTGTAGGTCCCAGAATTGCCCCGGTTCTGCCTCTACGCGTTTCTCCGGACACGGATCATCAGGAGGCTTGATACAAGGCTTGCCAGCCGGTTTCAGGACAGCATGATGTCACGATAAGGGCAAACCTGGCCAACAACTCAACAGCGATCCGGACCTGCAGAGCGACCTAGCTGGTTGTTGGGGACGTTGATAAGCAGCCTTTTGAAAGGGAAGTTGCTAACAAAGTCTCTGCAAAGTCTTTCACACACTGAAACTTTCCAGCGATGCTTGCTGCACAGCGGGAAACAAAGGACCTAGGAATGGTCCTGAACGATTTGTAACGATTACAACTTCACAGCAGGGGCCGGGTCGCTGATAAGTTTCACACACTGCAACATCGCAAACAACATCGCTATTGCGTCACAAAACCGGTGACGTTACAGCGATGTCGTTTGAGATGTTGCAGTGTGTAAACCCAGCTTAAGTCACAATGGTCCTGTGGGAAATATGTAAATTGTTTCTTCAGTGAGGAAGTAAACAAACTCTAGAGGTAGCAATCTTAAAAGTCAAAAGTGACCCTTTAGTAAGCAAGTGACCCTATTAGGATTGCTACCTTCAATAGGTGGCACTGGAGTTCATCTACTTCCCCACTGAAGAGACAATTTATAAAATTTGCTACTTATTCTCCTACTAAGAATTCACCTACCTAGTCCTATAGTCCAGGAGAAACTTGGTTTGACCAAGCATTTTTAATTGATGGATCCTGGACTTTAGGATAACCATGGATTTCCGTGTCACTGTCCGTCCTATCAAGTTTGTATGTTGCTTTCTGTGTCTAGTCGATGACCAGACCATGAGAAATGTAGATTCCAGATTCTAATTACCTGGTTCTAATTTCCTATAACCATGTGAGTTAGGGATGAAAATTAGCAATAGACTTTTATGCTCCCAATCTTGGGCAGAGGTCCAATCTTACACAGGGGCCACGAAGGGGAATTGACACGAGTCAAGGAACCAAAAACCCTAATATTACAAAAAATGAAGCTAAAGGTTTTCATAGAAGTCCGTTAATTTTTATTTCACAAAAAATATCACCTTTTGTGCCCATTGCAAAAACGCATTACCCACTTCTCCTGACAAACACTAAGTTTACATTAAGGTGTTTTTCCTTTAAGAAATATTGAGCTGATTTCTTGTGCATCAAGAATGAAAAAATGTGTAGCTAGCTCAAAGGCAGCAGAACAGCTTCCAGTTATACTAAATCTCACCATCCACTACAGTGTCAAACACTACTATCATTGTATAGACAATCATCTTGGCTATCTCATACATAAATTTGATATGCAATTATTTAGCATATGATCAATTATGCAGATTTTTGTCATGTCACTGCATTGTTACTGTTTTGCTCCTGATGGTGGAAAAATACTTTTCTTCCTGTATACTACAAATTGCAACCCGTTCTAACATTTCTTAAAGCTCAGTGTGTTATTAGGTTGATTCCCAAGCAAAAGGTCCCTGATTCTTCTCAAGTAGTAGAAAAAAAAAGCAACAATAAGAGGATAATGTCCTCCAAAAATCAAGTATTACTCACAGCAAGTTGGGCTGCAGTGTGTACATCGCCCTGGCCAAAAACTGATGCTCTAGCAGGATACAGCTAAACCCCCACTAAGTGGAGACATCACAGGTGCAGGAGAAGCACATCACACACACACCTTCATGGAATGGAGGGGAGGTGACTGCTAGATGATAAAACTGCACACAAGTGGCTTGCATAGAGCGCTGTTCACATGCAGATGACACAGTCACAAACCCGCAGCCTATTAGGTAACGCCCTTCTATTAGATCAGGCGGGCTGCCAAGCCGTACTCCACTGTATATCATGCACGGACAGACACTCTACAATGCAAGGCCCAACAGAAAGGGGCCTGGCTGTATCCTGTACAAACAAAAAAATATGAGGTTTTTGTTGGTATTTATGGCCATAAAACGTAAGCCTACACCCTCGTCAAGGGACCTCATGTCTGTAGGTCCCTACACTAAATATAAAAAAAAGCAACAATAAGAGGATAATGTCCTCCAAAAATCAAGTATTACTCACAGCAAGTTGGGCTGCAGTGTGTACATCGCCCTGGCCAAAAACTGATGCTCTAGCAGGATACAGCTAAACCCCCACTAAGTGGAGACATCACAGGTGCAGGAGAAGCACATCACACACACACCTTCATGGAATGGAGGGGAGGTGACTGCTAGATGATAAAACTGCACACAAGTGGCTTGCATAGAGCGCTGTTCACATGCAGATGACACAGTCACAAACCCGCAGCCTATTAGGTAACGCCCTTCTATTAGATCAGGCGGGCTGCCAAGCCGTACTCCACTGTATATCATGCACGGACAGACACTCTACAATGCAAGGCCCAACAGAAAGGGGCCTGGCTGTATCCTGTACAAACAAAAAAATATGAGGTTTTTGTTGGTATTTATGGCCATAAAACGTAAGCCTACACCCTCGTCAAGGGACCTCATGTCTGTAGGTCCCTACACTAAATATAAAAAAAGCAACAATAAGAGGATAATGTCCTCCAAAAATCAAGTATTACTCACAGCAAGTTGGGCTGCAGTGTGTACATCGCCCTGGCCAAAAACTGATGCTCTAGCAGGATACAGCTAAACCCCCACTAAGTGGAGACATCACAGGTGCAGGAGAAGCACATCACACACACACCTTCATGGAATGGAGGGGAGGTGACTGCTAGATGATAAAACTGCACACAAGTGGCTTGCATAGAGCGCTGTTCACATGCAGATGACACAGTCACAAACCCGCAGCCTATTAGGTAACGCCCTTCTATTAGATCAGGCGGGCTGCCAAGCCGTACTCCACTGTATATCATGCACGGACAGACACTCTACAATGCAAGGCCCAACAGAAAGGGGCCTGGCTGTATCCTGTACAAACAAAAAAATATGAGGTTTTTGTTGGTATTTATGGCCATAAAACGTAAGCCTACACCCTCGTCAAGGGACCTCATGTCTGTAGGTCCCTACACTAAATATAAAAAAAAAAAAAAAAATCCTCTTATTGTTGCTTTTTTTTATATTTAGTGTAGGGACCTACAGACATGAGGTCCCTTGACGAGGGTGTAGGCTTACGTTTTATGGCCATAAATACCAACAAAAACCTCATATTTTTTTGTTTGTACAGGATACAGCCAGGCCCCTTTCTGTTGGGCCTTGCATTGTAGAGTGTCTGTCCGTGCATGATATACAGTGGAGTACGGCTTGGCAGCCCGCCTGATCTAATAGAAGGGCGTTACCTAATAGGCTGCGGGTTTGTGACTGTGTCATCTGCATGTGAACAGCGCTCTATGCAAGCCACTTGTGTGCAGTTTTATCATCTAGCAGTCACCTCCCCTCCATTCCATGAAGGTGTGTGTGTGATGTGCTTCTCCTGCACCTGTGATGTCTCCACTTAGTGGGGGTTTAGCTGTATCCTGCTAGAGCATCAGTTTTTGGCCAGGGCGATGTACACACTGCAGCCCAACTTGCTGTGAGTAATTCTCAAGTAGTAGCCATGAAGAAGATTTCCCAAGGAAAGAGAAACAGCATCTTCCAGCTCATCGATAGCAGTCTCTCAGTCAAGAAAATTGGCAAAGTGTATTATGTGAGTGCCATGACGATTATAAGAATACGAAATGAAGTCCATCCATAAATTCAAAAGCCAAGAGGTGGACATCCAGGCAAAATATCAGAATCAACAACTCAACTCATCAAGGTATCAGTTCTGGGGCGACAAACACAATAATGGTGGTCGCTCATTTGCTTTGTAATAGTGAGATCACAAATGTCCATGTAAGCACTGTGCAATGTGCATTACACAAGTCTGGAATGGTGGCCCGAAAAAAGGTGAAGAAGCCTCGACTTCAATATCATCATAACATCATAAGACATGTTGGATAGTTTTTGGAAAAAAAGTACGAAAAGTGGACGGTTTAAGATTGAGAACGGGTGATTTGGAACAATGAGGTAAAATTCAATAGACTAGGCTCTGATGGGTGAAAATGGGTCTGCAAGAAACAAGGGAAAAAGGAGCTCACAGATGCAGAAATTGAAGGAACTGTCAAGTTCATTGGATTTTGATGATACAGGGTTGTTTCACAGCAAAAGGTGTTGGATACTTGACCAGCATCTATGGTGGTCTCAATGCTGGACTTTATGTGAGTATCAAACAAGATGAGTTACTTCGCACACTCTAATACTATGGATATGAAAAGGGCAACAGTGTTACAGCATGAAAACGACCCAAAGAATATGTCGACATTGGTGAAAAATGGTTAAATGACAATGAAGTAGAAGTGCTGGATTGTCCCCCACAGTTCCCAGACCTCAACCCAGTCGAACACTGTGTTTAGATTTGAAGATAAATCTATATACATACCCAAGTGAGTCGACCAGTATGTAGCAACATTAGAAAGTGTAGAAGAGACATGGGATCAGATTTTGGTTGAGAGACAGGCTTGATTCTGATTGAAAGCATGTTCAGAAGGATTCAGGCAGTGTTGAAAGCCAAAGGTGGATTTATAAAATACTAATAAAATAATAAAAATTAAAATTTCGATTTAGGAGCAAAACAGTAACAATGCAAATATATGTCGAGAATCTGCATAACTAATCAATTGCTAAATAGTTGCAAGTCAAATTTATGTATGAGATAGTCAAGATGATTGTCTATAAAATGAAGGTAGTCTCATGCTCAAAGCTGTACTGAATGGTGAGATATGGAGCCTGAAAGGCAAAAGTTCAAATATTGTTACCCTTTTACTTGTCAGTATATATTCCATTGGCACAGGGATGGAGGTAATGCTTGGGTATTGGAACTCTCTATAGGAACTCTCTTTACATTTTGCTTTCTGTCACTATGTTATCTAAAAATTGTAAAACCTTGGTCCTTCCACTTTACATCTGTACCATTCTTTTGACTAACAGCTAAATCCAGTGTATGTCTTTTCAGGCTTTAAGGTTATCGTCCCTCGCATAGCCCACTGGTTCCTTCACCTTGGTAGCTACTAGGCCCAAGCCAATAAAATAATCAGCCATACTGGCACAGACAGTCCATATATGTCAGAAAAAGCTCTGTCAAACACAAACCATGCAACAGCATATTCAGATATACGTAAGTCTCGAATATATGCCACATTCTCAGTGAACACCGTTACAATACACATTTACAGTTGTGCTCAAAAGTTTCCATTCCCCGGCAGATACTTTGCTTTCTTGGCCTTTTTTCAGAGAATATGAATGATAACACAAAACCTTTTTTTCCCGCTCATGGTTAGTGGTTGGGTGAAGCTATTTATTGTCAAACTACTGTGTTTTCTATTTTTAAATCATAATGACAACCAAAAACATCCAAATGACCCTGATCAAAACTTCACATACCCCAGTTCTTAACACCGTGTATTGCCCCCTCTAACATCAATGACAGCTTGAAGTATTTTGTGGTAGCTGTGGATGAGGCTCTTTATTTTCTCAGCTGCCCATTCTTCTTGGCAAAAAGCCTCTAGTTCCTGTAAATTTCTGGGCTTTTTGGCATGAACTTCACGCTTGAGTTCTCCCCAGAGTGGCTCAATGATATTGAGGTCAGGAGACTGAGACGGCCACTCCAGAACCCTCACTTTGTAGCCAATGGCAGGTCGACTTGGCCTTGTGTTTTGGTTCGACGTCATGTAGGAAGGCCCAAGTACGTTCCATGCGCAGCTTACGAGGTGATGAATGCAAATTTGCCTCCAATATTTGCTGATAACGTGCTGCATTCAACTTTCCTTCAACTTTGACCAAGTGTCCTGTGCCTTTGTATCTCATACATTCCCAGATCATGAGCGATCCACCTCCATGCTTTACAGTAGGAATGGTGTTCCTTTCATCATAGGCCTTGTTGACACTTCTTCAAATGTAATGTTTATGGTTGTGGCCAAACAGCTTGATTTTTGTCTCATCACTCCAAATTACCTTGTTCCAGAAGTTTGGAGGCTTGTCTCAGCATGGGGGTGTGTCTGACTGCAACCAATCATGGGCGCCGGTGGGCGGGGAAAGCAGGGAATACGAGATTGAATAATGAGTGGCAGCCATTTTCAAAAGAGGAAAAGCCGCCGGAGCTTTGTGACAGCCGTGCAGCTGATCAGTGAGTAGGAAAGAGAGAAGGATTGTGCTGGGGATGCAGGACGCATGCAAATACGCAATGTGTGCACATAGACTTACTGTGAAAAGCCACACTTTTGGTGATCGAACCGTTATCGGACATTAACTCGAACTGTCGAATGTGAAGCAAATCGTTCGAGTTCGTCGAACGACTCAAACATCGCCCAAAACAACTCGAATTTGAAAGTGGCGAACCGTTCGATTCGAACATCGCTCAACTCCACTCACAATCCAGAAACGTCAGTGGCTGGATGAAAGATGCAAGAGTCTGTCTAGATCCCAGAAACTCACTCAGCTTTTATGCACACAATGATTTCAAGTAAACAGGTCACAGGTGAGAATGTTACCTTTATTAGCCATTCAAACCCATTTGTAGCAGTTTCTGTGCATGTTATCAGGCCAAAATCACCAGGGTATGTTAACTTTTGATCAGGGTCATTTGGATGTTTTATGATTTAAAAACAGAAAACACAGTAGTTTCACTATAAATGGCTTCACCCAACCACTAACCATGAGTGGAAAAAAAGATTTTGTGTTATCATTCATATTCTAAGAAAAAAGGCCAAGAAAGCAAAACATCTGCTGGGGTATGTAAACTTTTGAGCACAACTGTATACATTTAGATCTAGTGTGCCACCACCTTCATCTCCCTTTACGGTCTTTTATGCCTGTCTGTAAATACATTAGTCAATATTTTATATACGGATTTTTGTACAGTATATGTAATTCCTCCAGCAGATAATGTAGGCATTGTAAAAGCACGGTATAATATTAGTCCGGCTTTCTGGCTACCAGAACAATAAGACCAACAGAAAAATAAATGAGTCACCATCAGCCCTATTTTTGTCTTTGACAATTCTGTTCACAGTGTGTCACCGCCGCTTATTATCTAACGTGTTTCCAGGCCTCCTTCCTTATTCTTAAACCCATGTTGCTTATTTGTAGAATTCGGTGCTTCTGAGAGCTTCACCTTCTCCTATTCTTAAGCTTTTTCAGTCACTTTTATTACCACCATATCTGTTGTGTAGCTCCACAACAAAAGTTAAATAAAGCAGTATATAAAAAACTAACACACCAAAGTAAAAAGTAAAAACTACTTGATCTCACTACAAGTCAATCCCCCAACTACACTGTTTTCTTACTGTCTAGAGAAGGAATTACCACCTCTCTGGAAGATATTTCAAGGCTTCTTGTATACAGCCACATCCTACCACACGCAACCTAAAGGAAAAAAGGGCTAGAAAAACATCGCCTCCCAGTCATGATTTATTCACTCACATCTACAACAAGGCAACATTCTGGTCTTGTAGGACCTTTGTAATGGATTATTTATGAAGATGCTACAAGGTTAACGTGTTGCCTATGTGTATACACAGGTAAATAAATCATGATTGGGAAACAACATTGGTTGCTCACGCTGCTCCTTCATGTTACTTACTGTATATGGATTCTGCTTACACCAACTTGTTGGTATCCTTTACAGTACAGTATATATTCACCAACCGATATGTTTTTTACAAAGTTCTTAAAAATTCTTTGGATTCCTACCAACTTATTCCGGTTTGAAGTGTCTCATGTATTGTCATTGGTGCATCATGGTTTCCTTTTTAGATGATCGCTTCTGGTCAAGATTGTGCACTTCTGGAAAACTGCTTATTTTACCAAGTCAAACCGTGGACAAAAGTCCTTTCATGTAATGCATTGTTGGCTCAACCCAGCCAAAAGGGAGATCTAGTGGGGTTAAATAGGACTTATGGACTTGGGGTTTCTTTATATGCAGTGTACACCTCTTTTATCTTATTCTAGTTTCACCAATTTTTGCAGGCTTTCTCCTGTATGAAATATATAATGTCGTGAATTGTGATTACAAATACAGAATACCTGAATGTGATTACAAACAACTCCAAATGTCCACTCATGGCAGTAATTGTGGGGAACGGGAGGTACAACAGACCTGAGTGTGCTTTTGAACATCTCCAAATTTTCATTTATGACAGTCAATGCAGAGAAAGGGAGGTACATCTGAGCTGAGTGTGATTACAAACACATCTGCTTCTCTTGTCTTGCAGCCCTGTAAGCTTAGCTAAACTCTGCCTTCCCCACACTGACTGCCTGAGTTGAAAGCTAGAAGTGTTTGTAATCACGCTGAGATCTGTTGCAACTCCTTCAACCACACTGACTGTAATGAGTGCAAATTGATATATATTTGTAATCACACTTAGCTGCGGGGATCAGGGCTGTCTATTATTGCATCTTACACAGGAGAAAGCCTACTCTAAGTTTTTCCTGTATGATGCTGCCTGCTTATGATTAGTTAACATCATGCAGTGGAAAAGTACAAGTCCCATGAGTAGAATGTCTGGTAATGCCCCTTCAGATTTATCATAAATCATAATATAAACTCTACAACCTGATATCTCAGCAAAAGAGATGAGAAATTAAAAAATAAAAAAGGTTTTATTCACCTCAGTAGCCACGATTCCATGATGTGGCCAGTTTAACATGCTCACATGGCTAAAAGGTCCTCTGTAAGACACACTTCACTACACAAAATCTTTATTTGCTAGAAGAATCACTTGTATCTTGTTATCTTTTAAGTTGATAAGTATCTAAATAAGTTCATACCTATCAAAAGTTATAATTTTGACTAATCAAAAAGACTGGGTTCACATAGCATTTCCCACTACATTCAGTGGCCTTTTCAGGGCTTATGTCCTAACCACTGCAAAATGTGATTCGGGCATATGCGACTATGGGGCCTATTGGAGGCGGGCAGAAAGACGTAGTCAACTACAACTCAACTAGGCATATACAGCCGAAAATGATGCATGAGAGAGCACATTGTGACTCCATCTTCAACATTCTAGATGATGGCCCCAATAGCACACACTGCTGTTTTTCAGGTTGTTAGGATGTAAGTATCGATGGAGCCAATGAACACAGTGGCAAACACTATGTGGACTCAGCCTAGGAGAGAAGAGCTACTAAAATTTGCTATGCTTTGCGTTAATTTTGCTTGTTTCAAGTTCTCAAGATGTCATCAATCACAATTGGTGCTGTTTTGTAAATAAAATCATTAGTATTTATTGCCAAGTGGCCAAAAATATACGCCAGATAATCACATAAGTGATACAGCCAATATTCAATATTGATAGTAAGGGACACCATCATTTTTTTGTAGATAATAATGGTGATTGGCTGATTGAATTACAGGTTAGGCCTAAGCCACACGGTGAGAAAAACGGTGCGAGTGAAGTGCGATAAAACATCACATTCCACTCAGACCAATTTTAGCCTGTGTGTCAGCGCACATGAGCAATTATTTTCTCAGCCCTAATCGGACTGAGAAAACAATTGCAGCATTCCGCGACTGTAATGCGAGACTCTTTCTCTCGCACCCATTCAAGTCTATGGGGTGAGAGAAAATTCGCCCAGCACTCGCGGTACACCAGTGTACCGAGCGTGCAGAGCGAGAATCGCAATAGCCGGCTACGGAGGAGAGAGGGAGATAAATCCCTCCCTCCACTCCGCAGCGCCGGCCCGTACCCCCACAGAGCCGGCCCACCCCCCGCAGCTGAGGTCCGCTCGCACAGTCGGACATCAGTCGCAGGGACACTCGCATGACACTCGGCTCCTGCTGTACTGCCAGCGTGAGCCGAATATCATGCGAGGATCGCACTAGTGCCCCGTGTGGCCCCGGACTTACTGACGGGCAATGGTACAGGTACGCAATGATCCCACGCTCAGAATCATTTGAGTTTTTGACGCTGCAGAATATTTGCACCATCTCAGCAGCTTAGTTTACCTGTATTTTTTATTTGAGCTTTTGTGTGTTTTTGAAGCTGTATTTTTGTGTTTTTGCCGCTGCATTTTTTTTTTACTCTAATTGGCGTGTCATCCTTTAAATTAGGCTGGTTCATTTTGATACTTTATTGATTACATGCGTTTTAGATGCTTTTCTGACTCAAAGCTCCAAAATTGCTTGGGCGTTTTTTACCTGCGTAATTTCCACATCTAATACAAGTCTGTGGAAAAATTCCATACAGAAGATTCAGCGTACCCGCAAGAGAAATTGACATGCTGCAGCTTAGAAACGCGCACAGCAGGTCAATTTACGCTGAGTAAAAAAGAAGCACAGGGGGCAGGAGATTCTATTAATCCCATCCACTGTGCTTGTACTGTAATGTTGCATTTTTCAAGCAGAGAAAATAAACAGCGTCCAAAACGCAAGTAAAACTCATCATGGGCACCTACAGTACCCTTACTGTCTAAAGCCCACTTTACACGCTACAATATATCTTACAATGTGTCGGCGGGGTCACGTCGTAAGTGACGCACATCTGGCATCGTAAGGTACATTGCAGTGTGTGACAGGTACGTGCGATTGCGAATGAACGGTAAAACATTCATCGCACGCACATCGTTCATTTCTCTAGAATTGAATGTCAGATTGTTCATAGTACCCGGGGTTGCACACATCACAGTGTGTGACACCCCGGGAACGATGAACAGATCTTACCTGCGTCCTGCGGCTCCCGGCCAGCAATGCGGAAGGAAGGAGGTGGGCGGGATGTTTATGTCCCGCTCAGATCCGCCCCTCCGCTTCTATTGGCCGGCTGCCGCGTGACGTCGATGTGACGCCGAACGTCCCTCCCACTCCAGGAAGTGGATGTTCGCCGCCTACAGTGAGGTCGTATAGACGGGTAAGTACGTGTGACGGGGGTTAATTGTTTGTGCGGCACATTCAACAAATTGAACGTGCCGCACATACGATGGGGGCGGTTACGATCGCATATGATATCGTATGCTGGATCGTAAGGTGTAAAGCAGGCTTAAGTCTATAGTGAGGTTTGGTTCAGTGCCCAACATTATGACTTTTGTGGGCAGTGACACGTTTATTGACTATTATATGATTATTACATTGACAGTTGGCATTCTTTTGCCTAAATGATGGTGGAACATGTATTTAAGGCCTGAATTCTATTGACCAAATGTGAGTCTCCTTGTGATTTTGGTGATTTATGGGAGGGATGTTTTTAACTCCTAATGGTTGAGTGATGACTTTTGTATTCCTTGACAGACCCTTACATTTCCTTAAGTTTATTCCTTTAGTTACATGTCCACACATTTTTATTCTATAATCATAACACATTTGATAATAATTACTTGTGTGCAACAGAATTAATCAATCAAATAAAATAAATTCATATAAAATAATAAAGGGAATTAGAAAATAGTAGTTGTAAAGGAAAAGTGGTTTAAGCCCCAGAATGAAACCGATGGTTGACAGATAAACAAGTTTAGCATCATACACAATCTTTGCAATTGACAGGTTCTTCAGTGGGTTCAGATAAATGTCTTCGAATAACGGAAGTATATCTTATATTTGTATTATATTGTTTCATATGGTGGTGCGTTCTTCCATACAATACTATAGGGTGCACTATAGCTATGCCACAAACATGATTGCTTAGCCATGATGTACCCTAGTTTTATATTACATATACTTATTTCTTATGCTTAAAGGATATCTCCAATTATACAGGGAATTGATCATCACCATAAGAGGAGCCATTAATGTTATTTCACACCACATTCTTCATGACTGAGTCTATCAATGGAGATATGAAACCAGTGGGGACTATGACCAGTAACACTGATATTCTGAGCAAAATAGGTAATAAAAGCAATTATAGTGCACATTCCTACATTACTACATTCCTACATTACGCAAAAAAAATCCTTAAAACAAGTCCACTGAAAGGTGACAGGGATAGCACCCAGAGGGTTGCAAAATAAGTTAGCCTTCCAAGTTAGATAAATGGGGGGAAAATGAGTGAGACAGAAAATCCCTATATAGACGTATTTATAAAGTAAACCCACTGAGGAAGCAGGGCAAAACGTGCGTGAGGGCATCGGGACATCTGACCCAGGCAGACATAACAAGAAGTAAGTTACATATGCTAAACTTGCCTTTTTGATGCTCTTATTGGTATTTCAGACCATTGTTATACTGTATGTTAGTAGAAAAAGCTAACAAGAGTAATCTCATCACCTGTCTTTGATCCGAAGTTTGATCACGATGCTTCACACATAGACACCCCGGCTCGGGTCAGTAAATCCAGATAGAAGAAATAAAATCCAGCGAATTCATGCAGGTTAGGAAGAATACAATCAGTAATTTATTATAAATATTTAAATCTTCTGCACTGTCACCAACAGCGCTATAGGTAGGGAAAAATGTGACACGTTTCGGCAAACAAAACTATGCCTTATTCATGGATAAGTAACCTCTACAAAGATATACAGTGGAACCTTGGATTAAGAGTAACTTGGTTTGAGAGACAAGCAAAGCTTTTTAAAAATGTGTAACTTGGTTTAAGAGCAATGCTTTGCAATAAGAGCAAATACTCACCGCGCACAAGTCTGGTTCCATCCTTTCATCGCGCTCTGACCCGCTCTGGAGGTAACTTTCTGTACATATGTACTGTATACAGTATATCATTGTACAGTACAATATATACTATACAGCATGTCTATCAATATGCATTTTTGGATATAGTGTTGTACTTTTTTTCTGCTATTGCTTGTACTGTAATCTAATTGCCTGTGCAGTATGCCTACACCACATTTGGCTTAGTTCTGCCCTTATTTTGGGGAGAATAGATTAGGGGTGTCTTTTTCTGTATTCTACTAGAATAAAGGTTATGTTTATACATCATTTCCTCTCTATAGTATATAGTGCACCTCCCGCACACCAACAATTTTATTGTAAGCTAACATGAGTTTAATTCAAAATGCTGTACAGTAAAAAACATATAAAACAAATCAGTGTATTGTAATTGTATATGAATACAGCACATTATTTTGTATTACTGTAATAAGTTTGTATAAATACAGTAAATATTTTTGGGTTGTGGAACGAATTGTCTGCGTTTTCAATTATTTACTATGGGAAAATTTGCTTTGACATAAGAGTAAAGGCCCTGTCACACATAGAGATAAATCTGCGGCAGATCTGTGGTTGCAGTGAAATTGTGGACAATCAGTGCCAGGTTTGTGGCTGTGTACAAATGGAACAATATGTCCATGATTTCACTGCAACCACAGATTTGCCAAAGATTTATCTGTGTGTGTGACAGGGCCTTAAGGGGTACTTTGCACGCTGCGACATCGCTAATGCGATATCGTCAGGGTCAAATAGAAAGTGACGCACATCCGGCGCCAGTAACGACATCACAACGTGTATTGCCTAGATGCGCCGACAAACGATCGCAAAAGCGTCGTAAATCGGTGATCTGTGTAGCATCAGTCATTTTCATAATGTCGCACCAATAAGAGATACGATGTTGTTCCTCGTTCCTGTGGCAGCACACATCGCTGTGTGTGAAGAACATCTCCTTACCTGCCTCCACCGGCTATGTGGAAGGAAGGAGGTGGGCGGGATGTTTACGTCCCGCTCATCTCCGCCCCTCCGCTTCTATTGGCCGCCTGCCGTGTGACATCGCTCTGACGCCGCACAACCCGCCTCTTAGGAAGGAGGCGGGTCGCCGGCCACAGCGACGTCGCAGGGCAGGTAAGTGCGTGTGAAGCTGCCGTAGCGATAATGTTCACTACGGCAGCTATCACAAGATATCGCATGTGCGACAGGGGCAGGTACTATCGCGCTCGGCATCGCAAGCATCGGCTAGCGATGTCGCAGAGTGCAAAGTACCCCTTACTAGGTTTAAGAGCACACTCCCAGAACAAATTATCCTTGTAATCCAAGGTTACACTGTATCTGTGATTTTTTGTAGAGGTTAACTATCCATAAATAATGCATAGTTTTGTTTGCTGAAACGCATCAGATTTTTCCCTACCTATAGCGCTGTTGGTGCCAGTGCAGAAGATTGTAATGTGTTTATAATAAATTACTGATTTTATTCTTCCTAACCTGCATGAATTTGCTGCATTGTTATATGTTGCACTTTTTACAATTGAATAATTTATATTATATTTTTCTTTTTTCGGTTATTGTGTTATTGATACCTGATCTGACTCTATAGCCTGTTGTTACATTTAGCTCTTTTCCATATATTACTACTGAGATAATAGTATTTTGGATATCATGCTAATATATTATTTTTCATATTACTTCCTTTTAAACATGGTTTCTCCTACATATAGTCAGTATACAGTGTGTCCACCCATATCCTGTCCACCGCCATTAACTTGAGAACGGCGGCAGCTATAGGTATAGAAGTGGTGTCTAGGTATAGTAAAGTAGCCATGCGCTACGCAATGAAACCACCTATAGCGCCACCTGGTGGAAAACAACGGAGTTAGCATTTTTATCTTGAAAACGGAACGAGATAGAGAAAAAAAGTGAATTACAAAGTTGTAGAGCATCATCAATTCAATATGAATCGACACCTTGCATACAGAAATGCTATGATTAGAACGTGTAAAACTCACAAGGCTGCGGACGTGAAGCGATACCTCATGGAGACCTTCCTACAAGTCATTGGGTATGGTGGCTGCATGGAGTGACCTCCACTCTCACCTGACCTGACCCCATTGGACTTCTTTCTGTGAGGTCACATCAAACAGCAGGTGTATGCGACCCCTCCACCAACATTGCAGGACCTACGACGACGTATCACAGATGCTTGTGCAAACGTGTCACCTACCATATTGCACAATGTGCAGCAAGATACAGTATGCTGTCCAGAGTCCAGATGTGCATTGCAGCTGACGGGGGCCACTTTGAGCATCAAAGTTAAATGAGCGCCATATGCGTGACCAGCATTCAATGTTTTGGGGGGTCATAGGTTTCATATCATAGCATTTCTGTATGCAAGGTGTCGATTCGTATTGAATTGATGATGCCCTACAATTTTATAATTCACTTTTTTTCTCTACCTCGTTCCGTTTTTGAGATAAAAATGCTAACTCTGTTGTTTTCCACCAAGTGGTGCTATAGGTGGTTTCATTGCATAGCGCATGGCTACTTTACTATACCTAGACACCACTTCTATGCCTATAGCTGCCGTCGTTCTCAAGTTAATGGTGGTGGACAGAATATGGGTGGACACACATTGTATATACAGCATGTATAATTATATGATATGTTCTACTTAGATTGAAATTCTGTTTACAAACCATTATACTTTATTGTTTGGTGATTTTCTGTCCCTTTCATGGATAAGCTTTGAATTTCTAAGTTTTGTAATTTTGTCTTGTATTTTAATATGCCACACGGTGCCACACAAAAGGTTGGTACATAAAATGAGAATAATGGGGATAGGGGAAAATATGTGTAACTGGGTTAAAAACTGGCTAAGTGATAGGAAACAAAGGGTGGTTATTAATGGTACGTACTCGGACTGGGTCTCAGTTCATAGTGGGGTACCACAGGGGTCAGTATTGGGCCCACTTCTTTTCAACATATTTATAAATGACCTTGTTGGGGGCATGCGGAGTAGAATTTCAATATTTGCAGATGATACTAAACTCTGCAGGGTAATCAATACAGAGGAGGATAATTTTATATTACAGGGAGATTTATGTAAATTGGAGGATTGGGCTGAGAAGTGGCAATTGAAGTTTAATGTAGATAAATGTAAGGTCATGCACTTGGGTAGAGGAAATAACATTTATGATTATGTACTTAATCGTAGAACACTGGGTAAAACAGACACAGAAAAAGACTTGGGTGTATTGGTGGATGGTAAACTTCACTTTAGTGGACAGTGTCAGGCAGCTTCTGCCAGGGCTAATAAAATAATGGGATGTATTAAAAGAGGTATAAGTGTTCATGAAAAAAATATAGTTCTACCTCTGTACAAGTCACTAGTGCGACCACACTTAGAATACTGTGTACAATTCTGGTCACCGATATATAAGAAGGACATAGCTGAACTGGAGAGGGTGCAGAGAAGAGCCACCAAGATTATTAGAGGAATGGGTGGGCTGCAATACCAAGACAGGTTATTAAACTTGGGGTTATTTAGTTTGGAAAAACGAAGGCTTAGGGGGGATCTAATCACAATGTATAAATATATGAGGGGACAGTACAGAGACCTTTCCAAAGATCTTTTTACACCAAGGCCTGCGACTGGAACACGGGGGCATCCACTACGTCTTGAGGAAAGAAGGTTTAATCATAATCACAGACGAGGATTCTTTACTGTACGAGCAGTGAGACTATGGAACTCTCTGCCGCATGATGTTGTAATGAGTGATTCACTACTAACATTTAAGCAGAGCCTGGACGCCTTTCTTGAAAAATGTAATATTACCAGTTATGTATATTAGATTTTATGACAGGGTATTGATCCAGGGAACTAGTCTGATTGCCGGATGTGGAGTCAGGAAGGAAATTTTTTCCCCATTGGAACTTGTTTGCCACATTGGGGTTTTTTTTGCCTTCCTCTGGATCAACATGTTAGGCTACAGGTTGAACTAGATGGACTTAGAGTCTCCCTTCAACCTTAAAAACTATGATACTATGATACTATGAATATTCTTAATAGAGTATATATATATATATATATATATATATATATATATATATATATATATATTTTTTTTTTTTAAATACATCTATATGTGGATTTTCTCCCCAGTTTATCTAGTTTGTGAGATTAGCCTATTATACACTCCTACATTATAATCATTTTTTTTGGATAATTGGAGGTACATTACAAACGTACATAAGGTTTAGTGATACTTCAGCGAATAAGAGCCTATAGTTATGTCATGTTAATAGATCAAATTAATAATCTAACATCGGATTGTAGGATTGTTCTCGTGGCATCGGGAAAGTCTTGTGGCTAAATGGTAATATTAAAAAATAATACATTTTCTCACAATGTAGCTCGGAGCAATAATAATAAATCTAAAGTTCATAAATACATCAACTCCACTTAATACACAAAACAAAAATGTGATGTCAGGAACTGAATATTATGGAGAAAGAAAACAACAATTTGTATAATTTTGCTACAACTTTCAGATTTGTGCACCAACTTGGAAAAAAATGGAGATAAATTTTGAGCATCACTGGGTAAGGCCGAGTACACATATCCGGCTTTTCGCTGGTTTGACCGATGCGGCGCACGCCAGTACAGTATGATACAGTACAGTGGCAGTGCCGCAACTTCCGGGTTACATACTCCTGTCACATGACAGCATGTGACCGGCACTTGTTGCGCTGCCAGTGTACTGTATACACTGTACTGGCGTGCACCGCATCCGTCAAACCGGCGAAAAGCCGGATATGTGTACCCGGCCTAAAAGGAGGTGCAGGGAGACAAGGAGATACCTGGTGATGTGTAACACAAACTATCATGGTTTCTATAGGCCAAACATTCATATCATATATCTTAATAAGATCTGAAGGCAAGACATGGTTGTGTCTTCAAATTTTAGCTTCTATAACAAAAAGTCCTGAGTAACTCTCTTGACTTGAGAATTCCGGTGCCAACAATAGCGAAGGCTTGGAGTAACGATCCATACTCTATATACTGTTAAGGGCAGTAGGTTCTTCAAGGGTCAAAAAATCACTGTTGTCAATACAGTAATTGTTCATTTTCTGTTATCTATATATTCTTTAGGGCAACCAAAATGTCATAAAACCTCAAGATACACCAAGCACAGTGTACACTGTGGGGCCAATATAATGTCAAGAAAGCTCAGGATACCTTGGGGTCGATATCTAACTATAGTGATCAATTTCTTACTAAAAAGACTTTGACTCATGATTTTAATTGGTAGAACCCACCAAGAAGTGTGACATGGTGGATTTCGAGGTTACCGTAATGACTGCAAATCACCACCCAACCACAGGTCTCCTGACTCAAATTAAAGGGAACCTGTCAGCAGATGTTTACCATATAAACTGCGGCCACCACCAGTGACCCTTATATACATCATTCTAGAATACTGTATATAAGAGCCCAGGCCGCTCTGTATAACATAAAAAAGACCATTTATTATACTCACCTGGGGTGGTGCAGTCCGATGGGCGACTCTGGTCTTGATCCAGGACCTCCTTTCTTCTTGCGATCATCGTTCTCTTTTCCCTGCTTCGTGTGGATGACATGTCCTACTTACTGGACTGCTTGTTTCACGTTCAATAAATCTGTGTTTTATCAGCCAGAGATTATCACCAGACTACTAGTTGCAATTTAGTACTGTTTTGTGTTACCTCACTCGACTAGTGATTAGCAGCTTTCTACAGTATACACATGAATTTGTCAGTGGTGTGGGCGGGGTTATACAGAGCTCAGCATTCAGAGAACTGCTAGATCTGCAGCAGATAATACATGTGCAAAATGAAATTAGGGTTACTGCACATACATTATGCTGCTCTCAGCTTACACAGCTAAAACCTGACAACAGATTACCTTAAAAATGTGAAAGCAGTAATGGCATTGGGTAGAAGACTAAAAAATACTTGTAGATGCTTACTTTCTTTGGCTGTAGATATTTTTATAGTTTTTAGGAAAACTAACTTTGACCCTTTATTCAATGAGTTTGCAAATGCTGGATATGCAGTGACAATACCAGTTAGTGCTGATACTTGGCCATTCCATTGACCTTGATTGACTACTCTACATATCCGATATGTCAATTACTTTGGCATTTGTGTGCACAGCCAAGTACATGTACTATTCTCTCCTTGTTGTGGGCTACAGAGTTTCGGAGTTTAAACCATCAACATTATATAGGAGATGGCAAAGATTTGTGATTGATGGTAGTCAAATCACTAGGACTGCCACTAATGTTAACAAAGGTAGGCTAAGGTGCTGAATAGACTAAGAGGAGCCTGATATGTCAAGGACTTCTATACCCCACCGTGGGTGAGCCTCTACCCCCACCCTGGATAAGGCTCTATCTTCACACCTGGAGGAGTCTCCATCTTTCACCCTGGATGAGCCTATAAACCCCACCCTGGAGGAGCTTCCATCACCCCATACTAGATGGGCCTCTATACCCCACCCTGAATGAACCTATATACCCTACCCTGGATGAGACATTATACCTCACCTTGGAGGAGCTCCATCCCCCACCCTGGATAGGCCTGTAAACCCCACCCTAGATGGGTCTCTATACCCCACCCTGGATGGGCATCTGTACCCCACCCTGGATGAGCCTATATACCCTACCCTGGATGAGACATTAAACCTCACCCTGGAGGAGCCTCCATCCCCAACCCTGGATGGGCCTGTAAACCCCATTCTGGATGGGCATCAATACTCCACCCTGGATGAGCCTCTTAACCCCACCCTGGATCGTCCTCTAAACCCCACCCTGGACTAGCCCCTCTCCCTATCCCCATTTTTACTATTTGCTTTGGCAATGCCAACATGTGCTTCGACCTGTCAATAAAGATATTTTTAATTTGAATTTGAATAGACGCGAAAGCTCAAAAAGGCGACAATGAGTACTGTCCTGAAAATGCACACCATGTGAGCAGAAAGTTGGGTTTAATAATCCAGGGTAGTAAAATGTCAAGAAGAAGTGTGAGTACATGTAAAATGGTCATCACCCAGTTGGGCGGATGCATGCCCTGAGTCATCATTTTTTGATTTTTCATAATTTCTTGATCTTTTTCTTTGCCATTTGTTTTCTCTTGTATTAGGTGTCATTTTTGGTGCCAAATTCATCAAAATGGCTAACGCGACTCATGAATTTGGTGCAAAGTCAAAGATGGACTTTTTTTCTGCCATTAACTGCTTTTTTGACTTCTTGGCGCCAAGATTCACACATTTTGCAAAATGGCAAAACAATTATGGAATGCTCAAAGATACACAAGGTTTGGCCTGCAGTGGAGTTAAATCAAATTTTGAAACTTTTTAAAATTCACAACTGATGAACTGATAAATCAGGTAGAAACATCTGGAATTATTAAACTCTGCCTTCAAAGCAGAAAACAAAAGAAAAAACAAATATATGAGCGCATATCAAATTGCCGTAAAAAAATGGCACAAAAAAATAATGAATTAGGTGCTAACAAAAAAAGGTGCAAAACACAAAACTAAACAAGTAAAGGCACAAAACACACACAACTAGATAAAAAAGGGGCAAAACTAGACAAAAAAATGCACAAAGGCAACGATGAATTTGGGAAATGTAAGTGCCACAAATTTTTACATTTACATTTCAGGATTTGGACGCCCTAGTAACTTGGCAGTTTTTCCCAGTGTTTCGTACTCTTCTCCAGCTCCCAGTTCAGGATTGGAAACTCATTCTGATTGACTTAAATGATGGGATATCAGACATTGGCTGTAGATCGGGGTGGTGCTGTGTAATAAGTAGAGAATATGCAGGACACTCTGAAGGCTGCTTTACACGCAGTGACATCGGTAATGATGTCGCTCGTGAAAGCACCCGCCCCCGTCGTTTGTGCGTCATGGGCAAATCGCTGCCCGTGGCGCACAATATCACTAGTACCCGTCAAACATACTTACCTTCCTAGCGATGTCGCTGTGGGCGGCGAACAGCCTCTTTTCTAAGGGGGCGGTTTGTGCGGCGTCACAGCGACGTCACACGGCAGGCGTCTAATAGAAGCGGAGGGGCGGAGAGCAGCCTCATGAAAGTCACACCTACCTCGTTGCCGGAGGACACAGGTACGGTGTTGTTTGTCGTTCCTGGGGTGTCACACGTAGCGATGTGTGCTGCCTCAGGAACGACGAACACCCTATGTCAAGCACCAGCAACGACATTTGGGAAATGAACGACGTGTCAAGGATCAACGATAAGGTGAGTATTTTTGTTTGTTAGCAGTTGCTCGTACGTGTCACACGAAAAAACGTCGCTATCGAGGCCGGATGTGCGTCACGAATTCCGTGACCTCAACGACATCTCGTTAGCGATGTCGTTGCGTGTAAAGCGGCCTTAAGTCTTTTCCATAGTTAAGGAGTTAAGAAGATGTGTTTCATATTTCCGTACACTGAACGTGGCGGAGGCTCCATTCATGTTTTTAATGGAGCCTCCGTCTAATGTATATTTAATAATACGGCTTGTTCTCTATATACCACATTCCTCAGCTCACTTCTCTTTCATCTTTCAATCGTTTAAGATCTTTCCACTGCTTAAAGTCGAGTTGTTATTTTTTCGTTTTTTTTTCTTTTGGATACCGCTTCATATGACAGAATAAGTCTGGTAAATGGAACAGTCATTTAGGCTACTTTCACACATCCGGTTTGAGCACTGCGGCTCAATCCGGCTGTGAAAACTATGCAACGGATGCGGCGAAAACACCGCATCCTTTGCATAAGTTTTTACATGCGGCCCGTCCGGTTTTTTCCGGTTGTGGCATGCTACTGAGCATGCGCAGTGGAAAAAACCGCATGCGGCGAGCGGATGCGTTTTTTTCCGCATCGCGCCGCATCCGGCCTCCATAGGTATGCATTGAAAAATGTGCCGCAGCGGCCGGATGCGGCGCGATGCGGTGTTTTTTGCCGGAGCAAAAAACATTGCAGGGAACGTTCGATCCGGCCGCCACATTGGCTAAATCTGCCGCATGCGGCAAAAAACCGGGCCGAACGCAAGCCCCTGCGGCACAATACGGCACTAATGTAAGTCTATGCAAAAAAAACTCAACCGGCGTTACAAAAGCCGGTTGCGGTTTTTCTGCAGAACGCCGTATTGTGCCGCAGAGCAAAAATCCGGATGTGTGAAAGTAGCCTTAGATGCCGGTCAGCTATACCAGCTGGCCCTTTACAGTCGTATTGCAAATTCAAGGTAGCAAAAATGCTCAGAAACCTAGCCATTAATTTCAGACCACTACTATTGGCCAGGAGCCTCCTGTTGGCAGGCCATCTTACCAATCAGTCCATGTGGCTTTGATGTATGTCACGTGATTCTTCATGAATTCTTTTTATTAGATATATAGGATATTTTGCTAAATTTACAGGGTAATCTGGCTCCGCTCACTTTCGTATCAGGTGAGTAGGTCCCATGACATTTTATCCACTGATATCTACGTCATGAGCCACAGATTTTGTGATTGTCATAATGCATGGGATAGGTGCATGATACTTATGGCTAACATACATGAAACCCCAATTGCAGTATCCAAGGCACCAAAAACTCCATCAGATAGAAAAATCTTTATTAGTTCCAATATATATCAGGGGATAAAAATAGCAACGTTTCGGCCAATGCAGGGCCTTTATCAAGCCATTAAAAGGTATATGGCTCAATAAAGGCCCTGCATTGGTGAAACCTTGCTGTTTTTATCCCCTGATGTATATTGAGAGTAATAAAGATTTTTCTATTTAATGAAGGAGTTTTTGGTGCCTTGGATACTACAATATTAGATTTACTCTGCAACGTTTGGAGGACTGCACCAAGTAGCATGAATGGTTGGAGTGGTGCATGGGACATACTTGTATACACGAAGCCACAGATATCTGTATCCACCTCCTGATTGGAGGGGATTAAGGGAAGCCACATTACTCCTTTAAAGGCTTCACTAAAGGAGAAGCATAATTTTCTAGTGTGAAGGGGTTGACATATTAGTTGGAAGGCTTGTCTGGCCAAACAGAACCCCTATGGTGGCTGGAGAATAACAAATCAATTAATGTTCTACATGGAGGGTCTCAATCTACTAGATCAAAGGATCTCTAGTCTCTCGTATAATCTATTCTTGATATGGACAGCGGTGGTCCTCAAAGACAAGCCAATGGTTTCCATGATATTTTCATTTTGTTTTATTTCATGTTAAAGAGGTTGTCCACTACTAGGACAGCCATTAATGATTCCTCATGTTTCCTCCAGGTAAAATAATAAAACCTATACTCCTCTGTCATATTGGCGCTGTTCCAGCAGTGCTGTGACTTGCGTTCCCAGGGACCCTATGATGTTGTGATGTCACACTAGCCCCATCAGTGCCAACTTCTCCCGCATTTAGACCAAACAAGTTAATTAACAGAAAGTGAGTGGTGTGGCTGCAGCTCGCTTCCTGTTGATAGCTCCAATGTTCAAAGGTGGTGAGACAGAAACTATGGCTGACGGGATGCGGAGTTCATGTAACATCACAATGTCATGGGATCCCTGGGACCATGAACCATGGCATCTCTGGAAGACCGCCGGTATGGGAGGTGAGTATAGGTTTAAAACTATTTATCCTCTTCAAATCTGTCATTTTCTTAGGAATCTATAGCATCAGTGACAACCTTGAGGATGTGTCGCGCCCAAGGATATGCGGTACTCAGTCCCGGGCAGTGAATAGCTGGGGAATGTCACTTTGGTGGCGTTTCCCGGTTCCATGCTCTGGGGCCTTTTTGTATAGGGGATATATTTACAGGGGATTAGATTAGTGTTCACATGTGACGCCACTTGCAGTGTTGCAGCTATGTGCATGGAGCCGCCGCTGCACAATTTCCACTACTGGGGCTGGTGTTAATGGCAGCCTGGATGTTGGGCCCTCCGCAAGCAGGGCCAGGCCCCAGAGGGTAGGTGTAATGATAGGTGCTGGAAGATGGTAGTCTACACAAGTGTTCAGTGCAAGTGGGTTTTTACTCACTTTTGCTGGTAATAACTGGTTACCCGAGACTGGTTGGTTTCACCTTCAGGTCCCCTTTGTCCCAGTGCCAGTGTAGTAATCTGGTACCTTCTTCCCCTGCACCTGTCTCTGGTTAGTGGGTCTTCGATGCGTAGAGCAACTGGGGGTCCCCGTCCGGTGGTGTTTCTTTTCACTGCTGTCCGTATGATAGTAGCGTGAACCCTGTGGGGTTGGAGTCTCTGGTCCTGTCCCCAGCTCTCTCTTTGCTACTGAGTCTCGGATTTTTAGGGTCAGCGATGTCCTTGATGGACCCCTCGCTGTGCAGGTTTTAACAGGCCAGCTTGGAGCTTCTGCCTGTCCTAGGGTCCTGCCTTGTACCATTGTATGGGGGATTGTTGTGGAAAACTGGGATTACCTGGAGTTTTTGCGTGTGACCGGCACTGGTTTTCCGGGGACCTAGGGGGTAGGCCCTGCATCCTGGTGGGGATGCAGAACCTTGTAGCTCACTGATGACTTCAGGGGCGCTACAGATGTGTGGTTTGATCTCTCAGCTTTGTGTGTAAATGCATACAATTTTACTACATTCTTGGCAGAATTTATTAAATTTAGATCTGGACATTCTGTTATATTTTTTTCTTTTTATGCTTACAATTGTGTAGCACGGAATAAAACTTCTCCTGCGTTAAACTTCTCTTGCAGACAGCAGCCAGTTTTCTCATAATATAAATATACACCTTAATGTGTTATATAACATTTATTGTCTGAATCCAAACTCCAAATCCGCATAGAAATATCGCTATATGGTGACTTTGTAGTTCTCTGCAGCTGCCACCAGAGGGAGCTTAGGAGCTTTCCTTATATTGTATACAGTAAGCTCCCTCTAGTGGTGGCTGCATACATTTTGTAAATTTACCTTTATGTTTATGCAGCAAACTTGGAGCTAGATGCCAGAAAAAAGGAGCTCTCACTGCTGTAAAGATATATTAAGAAATGTATCAGCTTAGAATTTTGAATTCAATTAGTTAAAAACATAAACAAAAACATTCAGATACCGTATTCATTCTAATCAAGTGCTAGCTGAAAAGGAAAGAGTGAAAACATCCCGAGAAACACTAGCAATCGCTAGTGATGTCGCAGCGTGTAAAGCACCCTTTAGTGCAGGCGCCAGGCAGGCTCATAACACTATTAAGAAAAAACAAAAAGCCAGCACTAAATGTGCACTTCAGCACTAAACATTCCAAACTGTACTTATTATAAAAATTTTGAGATTTTTGGCAAAAAATTGCAATTTCTTGAGCTGCCTCGCCACGTCACGGCAAATCTCATTAGAGGCAGTCCTACACTAAAATATTTTTATAAAATGTGCCATACGGCCTCACATATGAATAGTAGAACTGCTCTTAGCAGCACTCACCTGGTCTATTTCAATCCAGTACCCATGACTGAGTCATGGCTGTGGGCGGGACAGGTCCAAGCAAATGCTGCATGAAGTAAATAGCCTGTGGACAAAGCCTGATGACTTAATGTGAACAGTCACCAACCGCCAAAATCTAGACAGATGGAATACATCCCAAATTGGGGTGCATAGCAAGGTGGAGGTCAACCACCGACCAATTCAATGAAGAAAAAACAAAAAGCCAGCACCAAATGTGCACTTCAGCACTAAACATTCCAAACTGTACTTATTATAAAAATTTTGAGGAGTTTTAGCTGATGGTTTTTGTATCTGCTTTATATTATTTTCCATATAATTTTCTAATAACCCTCGATTTTACCGCCTACATTTGTAAGCCCTGTGAGCTTGCCCACAAGTATCACTAGACTGATGCCACCACCACCACCACCACCGGGCTTTACAGCAGGCAATGATATGATTATAATGCCTAAAAATATCTGGTTGTTTAAATGTTGTTTTATTTTTCTTTTGTTTTTAATGAAAAAACAGGTTTTGAAAAATTACACGATTGATTTTATTTTACATTTTTTCTTGCGCAGTTGATCACCCAGTATTTTTTTTTGTATCCAGGATTTATTAATATTGCCCAGAGCTACAGCATTGGACATTTATTAGTTTTCAACATTTCCATTTACACACAAGACATTTCTGATGCTATGAAAAACATAATTCACAATTAGATTTTGCTTTATTAATTTGGTATATTTACAACGTATTGCCACCAAGTATCCTTATTCTGATCCCTGAATGGTTATTACTAAGTGTCTCGTGTTTCACCAAGATTCAGAAATTCATGTATGATATGTAAGATGACGTAAGTGATAGAATTTCTACAGCAGCCGGGGGGGCTCTCTGCACTGATATAAAGCATGTAGCCGAATATTGGTAGTGGTGGCCCTGTACAGAAAACCAAATAGAGGAGAATGCTTAACAGTGTCACTTGAATCTTCTGTGCTCTCTTATAAAACCTGCAACCGAACCTGCCATCTTCATAGTTGCCAACAGTCTTAAATTTCCTTGACTTTCCAAAAAATTTCGGAAATATCAAATCCTGAGCTATCAGTCAGTGCCAAGGGTGCGGTTACAGCCGCCACTTATTATGCACAGAGCGGTGACTGAGGCTATGCTGGCGCCACCCCTGTGACTAAAGGCCAAAGTCTGCCAGGAGGAATAAAGTTAATTTCCTCCTGGCAGTGAAGCTCTAAAGTGTGCTTTACACGCTGCGACATCACTAACGATATATCATTGGGGTCACGGTGTTTGTGACGCACATCCGGCGTCGTTAGCGACATCGCAGCGTGTGACAGCTAGGAGCGATGATCAACGATTGCAAAAACGGCAAAAATCGTTGATTTTTGACACGTCGCTCCTTTTCATAATATCGTTGGTGGTGCATGCCGCTGGTTGTTCGTCGATCCTGCGGCATCACACATCGCTATGTGTGACACCACAGGAACGACGAACATCTCCTTACCTCCGTCCACCGGCAATGAGGAAGGAAGGAGGTGGGCGGCATGTTCCGGCCGCTCATCTCCGCCCCTCCTATGCTATGGGGCGGCTGCTTAGTGACGCCGCAGTGATGTCGCTATGACGCCGAACGCACCTCCCCCTTGAAGGAGGGATTTTTTCGGCAGTCACAGCGACGTCGATGCAAAGGTATGTGCGTGTGACGCTGCCGTAGCGATATTGTTCGCTACGGCAGCGATCACCAAATGTCGCACGAACGATGAGGGCGGGTGCTATCGCTCGCAACATCGCTAGCAATCGCTAGTGATGTTGCAGCGTGTAAAGCACCCTTTAGTGCAGGCGCCAGGCAGGCTCATAACACTATTAACCTGCAGATAACCCCATATCTGCAGGACTACAGCAGTTTTTTTTACATTTAAATATTTTAAATTATGCCATATATCAAAATAATAATTATATATACACACACAGTAATAATAATATTTATTCATTTATATAGCGCTATCAATTCCATGGCGCTTTCCATACATTAGCAACACTGTCCCCATTGGGGCTCACAAATCTAGAGTCCCTATCTGTATGTCTTTGTAGTGTGGGAGGAAACAGGAGAACCCAGAGGAAAGCCACGCAAACATGGGGAGAACATACAAACTCCTTGCAGATGTTGTCCTTGGTGGGATTTGAACCCAGGACCCCAGCGCTGCAAGACTCCAGTGCTAACCACTGAGCCACTGTATATACACATCTTTTCATAAAATGCTTCAGCAGCATTTCTAGAGATCTGCTTTTCAGCAGTCAATGGCACATAAACACCCTAAAGGCCCATTTACACACAACGATATCGCTAACGAGATATCGTCGGGGTCACGGTGTTGGTGATGCACATCCGGCCTCGTTAGCAATGTCGTTGTATGTGACACCTTTTTGCGATCGTTAATGATCACAAAAAGGTGTCACACAATCGTTCGTCATGTACACGTCGTTCATTTTTAAAAAATCGTTCCTCGTTTGGAATGCAGGTTGTTTGTCGTTCCTACGGCAGCACACATCGCTATGTGTGACACCGCAGGAATGAGGAACATCATCATACCTGCGGCCACCGGCAATGAGGAAGGAAGGAGGTGGGCGGGATGTTCCAGCCGCTCACCTCCGCCCCTCCACTTCAATTGGGCGGCCGCTTAGTGACGCCACTGTGACGCCGAACGAACCTCCCCCTTAAAAGAGAGATTGTTCGGCAGCCATAGCGACATCAGTGAACAGGTAATTGCATGTGACACTGCCGTAGCGATATTGTTCGCTACGGCAGCGATCACCCCGTGACGCGCCACCGACGTGGGCGGATGCTATCGCTCGTGACATCGCTAGCGATGTCGCAGCGTGTAAAGCCCGCTTTAGGTTGCATACATACACCTGTGTGATATATCCTGGTATGGTATGTTTTTCTTCTTGGATAACACACTGATCTGAAGAGTTTCACTGATCTATACATACATCGATTTTACAAACAGGCTCATATTTTCGGTCCGTGAGACTAAGGGGTACTTTGCACACTACAACATCGAAAGCCGATTGTAGCGATGTCGAGCGCGTTAGTCCCCGCCTCCGTCGCAGCTGCGATATCTTGTGATAGCTGCCGTAGCGAACATTATCGCTACGGCAGCTTCACATGCACTTACCTGCCCTGCGACGTCGCTCTGGCCGGCGAACCGCCTCCTTCCTAAGGTGGCGGGTCATGCGACGTCACAGCGACGTCACACGGCAGGCGGCCAATAGAAGCAGAGGGGCGGAGATGAGCGGGACGTAAACATCCCGCCCACCTCCTTCCTTCCTCATTGCAGCCGGGACGCAGGTAAGGAGATGTTCCTCGCTCCTGCGGCTTCATACACAGCGATGTGTGCTGCCGCAGGAACGAGGAACAACATCGTACCTGTCGCTGCAGCGACATTATGGAAATGCCCGACACTACACCGATCATACAATTTCGACACTTTCGCGCTCATTCATCGTAGAAAAACGATTCACATACTCCGATGTCGACATCGATGCCGGATGTGCGTCACTTTCGATTTGACCCCACCGACATCGCAGCTGCGATGTCGTAGTGTGCAAAGTACCCCTAAGAGTGTGTCCTATACTCATCCATTTTGCAGATTAAATTTGGACATTAAAATCTATGGGAATCCGTGAGACTCAGATGTAACTAGGAAGACAGACTTTGTACTTCAAAGTTCTGTCGCGGGCGGGGAGGGCGCTGCCGCCGCTGCGCTCGCTAACCCTCGGGTCCGGCGCTGCTGTTGCTGCTCGGTGGCTCGAGCGGTGGGCCGGATCCGGGGACTCGAGCGGCACTCCTTGCCAGTGAGTGAAAGGGGTAGGTTGGTTTGGGGATTTGGTCCGTGACGCCACCCACGGTTTGTGGTGAGGTTGGACACCACCGCTGCTGGTGACGGGGATCCCGGGAGCGTTGTTAGGGAGCAGCTGAGATGTCGTCCCCCTCCGTGGGTAGGGGTTGGTGGTCCCGGGGCCCGGTTGAGGTGACGGGGAAGCAGGGCTGGCAAGGTGCAGGGTCGCTTGGGCTGCGCAGCACTGTGCCGGTCGGCATGGTAGTACTCACTCAGCCACAAATGGAGGCACAGTCTCTGGTAAAACAAACGGCTGGATGGACGGGTCCCGCAGCCGGCTGCTATGGCTCCTCCCGGACGGTTGGTGGTGGCTGCCTTTCCCTGCACCTTTTGTGTGTGTTCGGTCCCGATGGCTTCCCACCGGTAACCCGCTCCCCAGCGTGGATATGTGCCGGAGGAGCCCTTTTGCCTGCAGGCTCTGGCCCTGGGAACTCTAGCTGTGGCGGTAGCTGTATTTCCTTTTTGCTGTATGGACGGTTGCCTTCAATCGGGTCTTGGCTGCTAGGAAACCCCTGGGGTTCTGGTCACTAACGGATTTGACCTGTTTAACGGCGACTCCAAGCCTGGTCGGGGTCCGCAGGCCCTGCCGGTTTGTGCTGGCTTCACTTCGCTCCCCGGTTCGGTAACGGTGGGCCACCGCCCGACCCCGGTCCTACGGTTCCGCGTCGATCGGCCTCTCCTGCAGACGGCCACCATCGTCTGCCAACCTTACTCTCGGTGCCCGGGCCACGTACCCGGACACGGTCAGTTTTGCTCCTTCACTACCACTTCCCTAACTGATCTGAACTGCCTTCCTTTTCTCGCCTCCAGGACTGTGAACTCCTCAGTGGGTGGGGCCAACCGCCTGGCTCCACCCCACCTGGTGTGGACATCAGCCCCTGGAGGGAGGCAACAAGGATTTGTGTCTGGCTGATGTGCCTATCTCGGGGTGGGGAGTGTTGTGTTGTAGTCCCTGTGACAACCTGGCTAGTCCAGGGCGCCACAGTTCCATCCGCATTCTGTCCATGTTCCGTCCACGTTCCATTTGTGTTCCAACCGCATTTCATCTGCTTAAAGAGTCAATGAATAAAAAAGAAGACCAGATTCTATCTGCTTCAGTAAAAGTAAAGGATGACAAACAATGGAAGCAACTAGGATAACTTTGAGAAAAAAAATTAGTCTGTGTCTCACAGAGGTTAAAACTCGGATGTGTGAATGTAGCCTAAGAATCATTGTTAGGGCTCCATCAGACAAGTGTATAATAAAGACGTGTGCTGCCGAAGTTTGGATCGGACAGCACATCAACCAATGAAACTCAATAGAGCTGTTTTTTTCACATGGAAAGAGTTTCCCTGTGACAAAAATCTTAACATGCACTACTCTCTAGCGAGTCTTGGATAAGACTCGCCCATTACAGTCTATGGGTGCGTAAAAAAATTGATCCCATAAGAATTATTTGTACAGCATCCAAATTTACAGATGCATTGCTACTTAAGAAACTGCATTTGATCATGTACATCATAATATACAGTCAGGGCCAGAAATATTTGGACAGTGACACAAGTTTTGTTATTTTAGCTGTTTACAAAAACATGTTCAGAAATACAATTATATATATAATATGGGCTGAAAGTGCACACTCCCAGCTGCAATATGAGAGTTTTCACATCCAAATCGGAGAAAGGGTTTAGGAATCATAGCTCTGTAATGCATAGTCTCCTCTTTTTCAAGGGACCAAAAGTAATTGGACAAGGGACTCTAAGGGCTGCAATTAACTCTGAAGGCGTCTCCCTCGTTAACCTGTAATCAATGAAGTAGTTAAAAGGTCTGGGGTTGATTACAGGTGTGTGGTTTTGCATTTGGAAGCTGTTGCTGTGACCAGACAACATGCGGTCTAAGGAGCTCTCAATTGAGGTGAAGCAGAACATCCTGAGGCTGAAAAAAAAAGAAAAAATCCATCAGAGAGATAGCAGACATGCTTGGAGTAGCAAAATCAACAGTCGGGTACATTCTGAGAAAAAAAGAATTGACTGGTGAGCTTGGGAACTCAAAAAGGCCTGGGCATCCACGGATGACAACAGTGGTGGATGATCGCCGCATACTTTCTTTGGTGAAGAAGAACCCGTTCACAACATCAACTGAAGTCCAGAACACTCTCAGTGAAGTAGGTGTATCTGTCTCTAAGTCAACAGTAAAGAGAAGACTCCATGAAAGTAAATACAAAGGGTTCACATCTAGATGCAAACCATTCATCAATTCCAAAAATAGACAGGCCAGAGTTAAATTTGCTGAAAAACACCTGATGAAGCCAGCTCAGTTCTGGAAAACTATTCTATGGACAGATGAGACAAAGATCAACCTGTACCAGAATGATGGGAAGAAAAAAGTTTGGAGAAGAAAGGGAACGGCACATGATCCAAGGCACACCACATCCTCTGTAAAACATGGTGGAGGCAACGTGATGGCATGGGCATGCATGGCTTTCAATGGCACTGGGTCACTTGTGTTTATTGATGACATAACAGCAGACAAGAGTAGCCGGAGGAATTCTGAAGTGTAACGGGATATACTTTCAGCCCAGATTCAGCCAAATGCCGCAAAGTTGATCGGACAGCGCTTCATAGTACAGATGGACACTGACCCCAAGCATACAGCCAAAGCTACCCAGGAGTTCATGAGTGCAAAAAAGTGGAACATTCTGCAATGGCCAAGTAAATCACCAGATCTTAACCCAATTGAGCATGCATTTCACTTGCTCAAATCCAGACTTAAGACGGAAAGACCCACAAACAAGCAAGACCTGAAGGCTGCAGCTGTAAAGGCCTGGCAAAGCATTAAGAAGGAGGAAACCCAGCGTTTGGTAATGACCATGGGTTCCAGACTTAAGGCAGTGATTGCCTTCAAAGGGTTTGCAACAAAATATTGAAAATAAAAATATTTTGTTTGGGTTTGGTTTATTTGTCCAATTACTTTTGACCTCCTAAAATGTGGAGTGTTTGTTAAGAAATGTGTACAATTCCTACAATTTCTATGAGATATTTTTGTTCAAACCTTCAAATTAAACGTTACAATCTGCGCTTGAATTCTGTTGTAGAGGTTTCATTTCAGATCCAATGTGGTGGCATGCAGAGCCCAACTCGCGAAAATTGTGTCACTGTCCAAATATTTCTGGACCTAACTGTATAACATTGGATGGCACATGGACATATAAAATGGACACACAGATGACAATATGGATGAAAATCAATCAATCATCTTGTGTTCTGATCTTGGTTTCCTGACGCCAGATCATTGTTTGACTCCTCTCTGCCTGCTCTCTCTTTCTGTCGTGACCTCCCGGCTTCTGACCTCGGACCATTACCTGACCACGTTTCAGTTTACACCCTGAATCCATTACGTGTCTCGGATCATGACCTGACTATGCCTCTGTGTACTCCCTGTGTCCATACGTGTCCTCCTGTTACCAGACCCCAACTTTCCTGACTACTCTACCGTTTGTACTACCTGTAAGTAGTGACTAGCATCACACCGGCCTAAATTTTTCAACATTTTGTGAAAATTAGTAATTAAGAAACGTTACAGATTTTATACTGAGCTGAGGCTGTGGCAATATAACTTGACCCATTTAGTTTTCCTTTCCCTATTTCTTTGTTATGGATTCCAACCTGGCTTTTTTTTTTATTCCCGCAGTTCATCACTATCAGGCTGATTTAAGGCTCTGCTGTATAATAATACAGCTTACAGCATCTGGTTCTGACACTTGCCGGGTAATTAAGGCCATGATGGTTTTGTTGATGGCGAATGAAAGAAAATGGCTTTGTTCTCAATTCCGGAGTCTTGATTGCCGGTTCTCATGCTCACCTGAATTTCGGGCATCGTGCACATGATTGGTAGAGTATAAGTAATTGCAGTCCTGGCAGATGACATTTTCATGAAGCACACTCTGTGCTGCTCCAGACTAGAGGGAATTTGCTGAATTTATAGCAGAGGAATCTCATCAAACATGGATTTAGGAAATGCCTGTGTGAAAAGTAGAAGCCCACAACCAAATATCAGAGCTTTTCTTTTGACATTTGCTTAAAATAGGCTCATTGCCCTCAGTCCCTGTTATCTCGTGTGTACAAAACAGATTTAGATATTTTTTTTCCCAACTAACCTATATTTTAATATGCAGTTTTTACATCCACAAATTGTTTTCACAGCTCTTCCAATTATAGAGGCAAAGTGATATAAACCTGAGGATGTGGCACAATTTTACAGAAGGACAGAGATTTATGTAAGGGGAAAAAATAATGGGTAAATTTTAATTTACAACACAAAATATCCTACATCTCAGAGACTCAGAAATATAAAATCATTATTGTTAACAAGAATACAAAATTAGGATCTCCATGATAAACATGGCTATGTATTCCTAATTAATATTCCACATACACAGCTACCTACAGTGGCGGACACAGACAGAAAAGGGCCCCTGTGCAAGAACAGTATATGGGCCCTTTGCAGCCCAAAAACCCATCAAAATGCACAAATACATCTGCTTTGGGGTAGAAATGGGCCCCCTAACCTCCAGGGCCTTTGTGCAGCTGCACAGGCTGCACGAATGATATGTCCGCCCCTGGTTACCTATATTCTTAAGGGTGCTTTACACGCTGCGACATCGCTAACGATATATCGTCGGGGTCACGTCGTTAGTGTCACACATCCGGCGTCGTTAGCGACATCGCAGCGTGTGACAGCTAGGAGCGACGATCAACGATCGCAAAAACGTCAAAAATCGTTGATCGTTGACACGTCGCTCCTTTTCGTAATATCGTTGCTGCTGCAGGTACAATGTTGTTCATCGTTCCTGCGGCACCACACATCGCTATGTGTGATACCGCAGGAACGACGAACATCTACTACCTGCGTCCACCGGAAAAGAAGGAAGGAAGGAGGTGGGCGGGATCTTCCGCCCGCTCATCTCCGCCCCTCCGCTTCTATTGGACGGCTGCCGTGTGACGTCGCTGTGACGCTGCACGAACCGCCCCCTTAGAAAGGAGGCGGTTCGCCGGCAAGAGCGACGTTGCAGGGAAGGTAAGTCCGTGTGATGGGTGTAAGCGATCTTGTGCGCCAAGGGCAGCTATTTGCCTATGTCGCACAACCGACGGGGGCGGGTACGCTCGCTAGCGATATCGATACCGACATCGCAGCATGTAAAGTACCCTTTACTTAATCTACTGGCAGAAAGTTTGCTAGAAGATGTGTTCTGTCTCCAAATTTAGTATAAAAAACTTTGGAAAAGTGTTGGGTTTTTTAGAGTGGAAACCAAAGACTCTAGATCTAGCTCCCTCTAACAATCATCTGTTTCAAAACCTGAAGAAACACCTCAAAGGTACCAAATTGCACACCATTTCTGATGCCATGGCTGCTATGGATGCCTGGTTTGAGGCACAACCGAAACCCTTCTTTTTGCTAGGCTTACAGAACTTGGAATACCGATGTAAGAAGTGTGATGACATCAGTGGAGAGTATGTGGAATACATGTAAAGTTTCATCATCCTATCTTATTTTTTTCTGGGTAAAGCCAAAAACGTATTAGCACCCCCTCGTAGACTGTTCATGTCTTTGTCAGTGGGCAAACTTACAAAATCATCAAGGGATCAAATACTTATTTCGCCCACTGTATTGGACATTCATTGCATATTTATTGATGCCCTAAATGTCCCCTTTAAGTAAGATTTAAGCTGTTCCTGGTTTGTGGGAGAGCTGATGATACTAGTCTGCAAAAATAATCAAGAGTTGAAAAGTAAACATGATGATGTATATTTTGAGGTGTTAGGCTTTAGACGTCACAACTGGACATCTAGGGACCTATAATGTCTCAAGAGTGGCTGGATGAGCTAAGATTTTCTTTGTATTGTGAGTTATGAAATGCTTTGTCTTTATTAGCTAGGATAAAACTGGTTGTGGCCAATGCAAATGAGCATCCACTGCCATTTTTGAACAATTATCCAGCCTGGAAGACAGTAAACCTAAAAGCTAAATTGCCTCCAAGTTGTGACAATGCAACAGAACCCAGGTAATAGCATAATACAGTATCATAACTAAGCTCAAAACAGAGTCCAGCTTAACATATTTAATTTAATATATAACTTCACCCACTGTCATGGTGGTGTCAGGTTCTGTTCAGACAACAGATTCTGACACTGACTTTTCTAGTGTCTGTGATCTATGCAGGCAGACTTGGATGTCGACCTGCAGAGTGGTATTTCATAGACAGGCTAACAGGATTTAATCTCTGCTAATCTGTTTGTTAGTCTCTTTTGATCACATGCTGTAGGGAAAACAATCACATCTGCTCCCCTCCTATGTATGCTACCTTGATCCTTCCACCTATGCCAGCTATCATTTCTCTTACCTGGTCTGGTGAGGTGTTGTCATCCAGACTATCTGGTGGTTGTTATACTTGTTGTTGAGTGCGGTTATGGTGTTAACCATTGTTACCTTTTTGTTGTTACTTTCCTGCTCTTGCTTTTCTTCTAAGTCTCTCATTGTCTTTTCCTATGTGTATGCAGTGTGTCAGAGTTTTGGTGTTGTCTTGACTGTCTTTATCTGTTTTCCATCACTCTCCTGCCTTGTCCTTCCCGGGTGAGGGGGTTTATCAGAGTAGTACTGGTTAGGAGCATAGTCAAGAATAAGACTCAGGCATCTCCGCCATCAGGACTAACCCTGAAGTTAGGGATAGCCTAGGGTTCCCTACAGAAAATGTAAACCCTGACAGAGCCCCAATTGATCCATTCACTGTTTTGAGGTTGAAAGAGTCACTTTGGACACTGTCTTGCCTCTGTCCTTGCAGTACTCATCTTTTTCAGACATGCAAAAAACATGGCAAATTGTGTCTGAAAAAGACCAACACTGCCAGAGTAAGGGCCACAAAGTGATGCTGCTGGCTTAATAATATTGAAAAGCTATGTCAATGCTGTGTCATCTCAAATCTGTTTTTGGTAATTTCAACAGAAACCCAAAGTACTCAACCAAAAGCATTGGATGTGTATGAACCTAGCCCAAAAGTAACGCTTGTAGCATGACCTGAAATCTCGTTAAGACATGTTGTACTGGTACGACATCATATGTGGCTGCAGACTTTACCAGTAAATACAGTGCTGAGCTGACATAGTTAGGAGGATAAATAATGATATTTAGTGACTCACACGAGTCATTTTTCAGGGAGTTTTTTTAATTCAGCTCAAGCTGCCTTGACAATTTATCCAGGTCACGACTTGTCTCGGTAGATTTTGCTGCTCAAGTCTTTGGCTTCTCACTTTTGCAGAACCTTTCCTTGCTCTAGTAAACACCCTCCTTATATTGCCACAAGCGGTGCCCACTGAAGGGAATGTGGCACCTCAATGTTTGTGCTCTCTGACAAAAATTGTGCCACGCACTGTTCCTTCTGTGAATAATATCGATGATCACAACAACTAAGGGTGGCTTTACACGCTGCGACATCGCTAATGTGGCACCCTGGACTAGCCAGGTCGTCACAGATAACACTCACACACCCCCACCCCCACTAGGTAGTAACATTAGCCAAATACAAAACCCTTGTTTCCTCCCTCCAGGGTCTGATGTCCACACCAGGTGGGGCGGAGCCAGGCAGTTGGCCCCACCCACCGAGGAGTTCACAGGCCTGGAGGCGGGAAAAGGAGCAGTGAAGTTCAGGAGGTTGAAGTGAGAGGAGTAAAGTGGAGAGTGTCTGGGTTTGTGGCCCAGGCACTGACAATAAGGTTGGCAGACGGTGGTGGCCGTCTGCAGGAGTGGTGGATCAACACGGAACCGTAGGACCGGGGTCGGGCGACGGCCTGCCGGTACCGACCGGGGAGCGAAGTGAAGCTAGCACACACAGGCAGGGCCATCGGACCCCGACTAGGCTTGGAGCCGCCGTCAACAGTCAAATCCGAGTGTGACAGGAACCCCAGGGGTTTCCTAACAACCAAAGATCCGTTAGAAGGCAACCGTCCGCACCGTGAGGGTATACAGCCACCGCCACAGGCTAGAGACCCGAGGGCCAGCGCCTGCGGGCAAAACGGGCTCCTCCGGCATGCATACACCGGGGAGCGGACTACCGTTGGTGACCCATCGTAGTCAAGACAGTAAACAAAGGTGCAGGGAAAGACAGCCACCATCACCTGTCCGGGGAGAGACACTGCAGCCGGCTGCGGAACTCGTCCATCCAGCCGTTTGGTTTACCGGAGACTTTGTGCATCTCTTGCTGAGTGAGTACACCCGTGCCATACGGCACCGCGCTGCGCTGCGCTGTCCCTGCAACCCTGCACCTCACCGACCCTGCCTCCCCGTCACACCACCGGGCCCCGGGACCACCAACCCCTACCCACGGAGGGGGAAAACAACATCCCAGCTGCTCCCTACCATCGCTCCCGGGATCCCCGTTACCAGCAGCGGTGGTGCCCATCTTCACCACAACCCGTGGGTGGTGTCACGGACTAAATCCCCAAACAAACCACCCCCTTTTCACTCACGGGCGAGGAGTGCCGCTCGAGTCCCCGGATCCGGCCCACCGCTCGAGCCACCGAGCAGTCTGGAACATTCTGTTTATTTCCGTATATAAATGCTGCTCCATTATGTGTCCTCCCATGAACGTCTACACAGTAATGCAAACACATGTATCTATCTATCTATTTATCTATCACCACTGAGGGCACTACAGGGAACTGCATCCTCTTGGGGATGCAGGACCTGCCCCCTTGGACCTGGAGTACCAGTGCCGATACCACAAAGCACAATCAAAGTCCTTGTTCTCCACTCCATATCGGGCATAGAGGGTTCACCATGTAAGGGGATGGTCGCCATGGAAAGGAACAAGTCCCTGGGATTAGCCAGCCTGCTGGGAGGGGTCAGCAGTCAGTCAGTAGAGAGTCTAGAGAGTGTAGCACACACCAGAGGTGTGTGGACGTGCCTGAGCTGGGTCCATGCAGCGGTGACCTGGGGGCACAGGAGAGAGTTCTCCAGGTCGGGTACCGGAGATACCGCTGGGACCGGAGCACGCACGGGGCACAGAGCCCTAGATCAGGCGCCACTTCTACATGGCTTGATAAATACCTGCCCGGCGAGGACATCTTCACGGACTTCACCAAACCAAATAATCTGGGGGCATCAGCAGTAAACTAGGATTGGGGTTCGGACACTTACCTCCCCACAGGGTCCGCACTGCCCACCATATGGAGAAGGAGACTGTACCCCAAAAGGGACAGTCGGGCCCCAAAAGCTCCACGCTATGGGGACCCAAGCAACAGAGAGTGCCGTGGATAGAGCAACCTGGGTCACTACATTGGCACTGATACTCCAAGGGACCTGAACCAGCAACTCCTGGGTTCAAGTGAGTAGAGACTGTTAAAGACAACCTGGTGTAGTCTCCGTTATTACCCCTCATCATCTCCCAGACACGGCCCTACCTGCGGAGGGCCTAACAACATTGCTGCAATCACTACCAGCTGTGGGAGTACCCACATTTAGCAGCGGCGGTTCTCCATCCTTAACCGCAACCCGCAGGTGGCTTCACATGACATTAACTCTATTAATCCCCTTGTAAATAAGCCCCCCCCTTACAAAAGGGGCCCAGGACACGGGACCAGGCAACGGCCACCGGAGTAACATTCCCACTTGTTACCGCCTGGGACCGAGTACCCCCTTCCCTGGGAGCTACAAATGCAACACGTTTGGTTTTGCTCCCGTGTTTCATGAGCTGAATTAAAAAATCTGAATCTGATTAGACTGCATGAGTATAGCACAGGTGTGACTTTGGCTGGCCACAATAAAAGTCCTCTCTGAAATGTGCCAGATGCAAAAGAACAATTGTTTTCCATAACCAAAGAGTTTCTGCACACACTGTCAGAAACCAGCTCAGGGAAGCTCATCTGCTCCATGTCTTCCTCATCGGGGTCTCCACCTGACTTAAGTTCATAGTCATAACTGACTTGTGTGGCCAAATTCTCACATTCTTTTGCATCTGGCACATGTTAGAGTGGCCTTTTATTTTGTCCAGCCTAGGGCACACCTGTGGAATAATCATGCTGTCTAATTAGCATCATGATATGCCGCACCTGTGAGGTGGATGGATTATCTCAGCAAAGGAGAAAAACTCACTAACATGGATCTAGGCAAATTTGTGAACAATATTCCAGAGAAAAGGCTTTTTGTGCACACAGAAAGTTTAAGATCTTTGAGTTTCATGAAAAATGGAGCAAAAACAAGTGTTGCTTTTGTATTTTGTTCAGTATATATACACACACACACACACACACACACACACACACACACACACACACACACACACACACAATATGCACCACCATTACACACAAACACACACACACACACACATACACACATACAGTATATATACAAAGCAAAACTGACACTGCAACACCAAAAAAAGGAAGAGTAATGAAATTCTGAAAATGAAACATGTTAATGATGTGGTCCAGAGACACTGCAGGCCATGATAGCACAATTAGACATTGCAGGCTGCTCACAGTATAATGAGCAACATGCGGCCCGGCATTGTCATTTTGGAAAATGGCTTGTGGGACAGTCTTAAGAAATAGCCAAACTACTGGATACAGAATAAATCACTATATTTTGAATATTTTAATTTTCACTTTTCCATAATTTGCATATAATTAACATGTATATCCATCCAGTGATTTATTTATTTATATATATATATATATATATATATATATATATAAAAATATGTATATATATATATATATATATATATATAAATATATATATATATGTGTATATATATGTATGTATGTATGTGTATATATATATATATAGTAGAGATGTGCAAATTGATTCAATGCAAATTTAACTTGAAATTCACTTTATGAAATTCACGGGTCACAGGAAATCCGAACAATTTGCAGTTTGATTTGCGTTAATTGCTGAAAAGACTCGCTAACGTTTTTACATATTGCATCAACAATAAGAAAGCTGATATGACCTCAGGCGTGACTGTGTGAGTTTCTCCATAATGCCTTTTGCAGCTATCACTTCACATGGTATAGTGCAGTCAATCAGGAGAGACTATCATATCCTGTATAAAAGTTGAGACAAGGAATGCAGCAGCCATTAAGGAGCAATTTAGGATAGTAAGATGATTTCAAAGCTGATAACTCAGAAAGTTCTAAAACATTGTAAAAATTCAACTAGTGATATGTTGTAAAGCTTCAGCAGGGATGAAGATTAGAGTAGTAGTCTGTGGAAAATACAAAGATTTAATTGATAGGCGGAAAGAGAGTCATGAGAGAAGCAAGCAGCAGTGCCAGACCTCACACCTATAATGTTGCCTGCTGTCACATTTTGCTTCCAGTATGTGTACCTTCTGTGACGCCCCAGGGCTGTGGGGTACTCGGTTCCGTTCGCGTGCTGCGCAGTGGGGGACAGTCGTGGTCGCGGCCGATGCCCGGTTCCGTGACCCTGGGGGTCGGTCCTATAACAATTGGGTGAAAAATGGGAGAAAAATAAAATATAATACAATAAAAGAGTTTTTCAACTACACCACTTGCGGTATGCAGCCAGGTTATGGAAGCAGCCGCAGCAGGGTCCTGCTGGGGCTGGTGGAATAATGCAGCTTAGGTGTTTTAGGCCCTCCGCAAGCAGGGATAGGCCCCAGCAGTGGATGATGGGGGTTATAGTAAGAAACAGTCAATATATCTTTACAGAGGCGAGAAGTAAACAGTCCACACCGGTATTGCAGTTTCAACTTGCCTTTTACTTTGGCTTGGTACCTGGACCCGCTGGTGCCGGTTTCAGGTGTTCCTGCTTCCCTTGTTCTCCGTGCCAGCTGTGACCTGGGGTAGCTGTCCTCCGTGCACTCTCGTTTGTATTGGGCTCCCGTGGCTTAGAGCTTCTGGGGGAGCCCCTCTGTTTCAGTCTTGGTCCAATTACAGGCAGCCAGGACTATTTAAGGGGTTCAATCCCCGGTTCCCTCTTTGCTGCTGATGCTTCAGACTCTTTGGCTGGTGAGGGACCCTGAAGATCCCCTCACCTGGCAGATTTAACAGTTGACCATAAAGTTTCCCACTGTCCTAGGGTCTGCACCCCGCATCATGCTGAGTCCTGTGAGCCTTGGTTCCAGACTTCCACAGGTGCCTCACGATTCCTGGAGTCTTACACTTCCACAGGTAACCCACGGTGCCTGGAGTCCTGGTGCCTTACTCCACAGTCCCTCACTCCTGTTACAGCGTTCCGTCGGTACTTCAGGTCTTTACACTTTTCCTTTCTTTACTTCACTCCTCCTGATACCTCAGGGGTGCTACACTTCCAACCTAGCAGTCCTATTTAGAACAGCAGTCCTATTTGGTACGGTTAATCAGTCAGGTTTGTAAGGATTGCTAAATTTTAATTATCATTTTTTTAAACAAAATATATTGTAAAAGAAAAAGTGGATAAACCAATAAACGAGGTAATGTAAAAGACAGTATAAACCATTCATTGGCTAAGAATGTGGGATCTACTAGCAGCACAGAAGCACCAACAAAAGCACCATAGTTAGTACCGGTACTTCCACACAAGAATTAAATGGCCTCCTTTGCCTCTGATAAGCATATTAGTGGGGAGGAAACAAAGGGCATTGTGAAATATATGGTACATCTCTCATCTCAGCCACTGTAGAAAAATGCTAACTCTGACAGCGACAACATCAGTTTTTTTTAATTTCAAAAACATGAAAAGTATTTCGATGCACTGATTTTTATTTGCTTCCAACTGAATACCATATGATTGTATGTTGAGGTAACTCTGATATTACTAAAGCCTGCTTTACACGTTGTAATTTCGCATACGATATCGTATGCGATTTGCAACCCGCCCATTGTATGTGTGGCACGTTCAATTTGTTGAACGTGCCGCACAAACGATTAACCCCCGTCACATGTACTTACCCGTCCATACGACCGCGCTGTGGGCGGCGAACGTCCACTTCCTGGAGCGGGAGGGACGTTCGGTGTCACATCGACGTCACGCGGCAGCCGGCCAATAGAAGCGGAGGGGCGGAGCTGAGTGGGACGTAAACATCCCGCCCACCTCCTTCCTTCCGCACTGTGGGCCGGGAGCCGCAGGACGCAGGTAAGATCTGTTCATCGTTCCCGGGGTGTCACACACTGCGATGTGTGCTACCCCGGGTACGATGAACAATCTGACGTGCAATTCTAGAGACAGGTACGATGTGTATGTGATGAACGTTTTAACTTTCAATCGCAATCGCACGTACCTGTCACACAATACAATGTAACTTACGATGCCGGATGTGAATCTATTCACTGTGTATTGAATTGTTTTTTAATTTGTTGAACCTGCAATTTTGAATTTCAAAAGGTTTGATCATCTTCAATGCATATAAGTTCATACAATCATAGAATGTTAGAGTTTCATGAGACCTCCAGTGTCATCTAGTCGAACTTCCAGCTCAATACAGGATTCACTAAACCCTCCCAGACAGATGTCCGTCCAGCTTCTGTTTGAAGACTTTCATTGAAGGAGAACTCACCACCTCTCCTGACAGCCTGTTCCACTCATTGATCACCCTCACTGTCAAGAAGGTTTTTTTTATAATATCTAATCTGTATCTTCTCTCTTTCATATTCATTCCATTGCTTCTCGTGTTTCCATGTGCAAATGACAATTAGGGCCACTTCAGGGGCACTTAAAAATTCACTTTATAAAACACAATCATATTACAATACATTTGATCTAAAATACATCAGACATCATGTAAATACCTCAGGAGTGGGAATAAGCTGACTACGTCCTACATAGTCTGCTCAGTCTGCTCACCATCTTGGTATCTCTTCTCTGAACTTGCTCCAGTTTTTCAATGTCTTTTTTAAAATGTGGTGCCAAGAACTGGACACAGTATTGCAGATCAGGTCTGATGAAAGAAGAGTAGGGAGGCGGATAATTACTTCACGTGATCTAGACTGTATGCTTCTCTTAAGAAATCCCATAACTGTGTTTCACTTTTTTGCTGCTGCATCACACTGTTGACTCATGTGCAGGCTGTGATCTATTAGTATATAGAAGTCTTTTTCACATTTTTTACTTGTGATTCTGCTTAGTTCTATTCCTCCCATTCTGTAGATATTATTTTAGTTTTTTTTGCCCAGTTGTAAAATTTTGCTTTTCTTCCTGTTAAATATCATTCTATTAGTCACTGTCCATTGTTCCAGCTTATCTTGATCCTTCTGAATCCTTTAGGCTCCCTCACACACAACGAGATCACTAACAAGATCGTTGCTGAGTCACAGTTTCTGTGACGTAGCAACGATCTCGCCAGCGATCTAGTTATGTGTGACACCTACCAGCAATCAGGCCCCTGCTGTTAGATCACTAGTCGTTGCCGAATGGTCCGGACCATTTTCTTCAAAGTCGATGTCCTGCTGGGCAGGAAGCATCGCTATGTTTGAGGCCTACCAACGACCAGTGACAGGGTTCCAATGACCGCTGACATCGTTATACAGGTCACTCATCGTTACTGCGTCATTGGTAAGGTCTGACTGTGTGACAGTCAGCAACCTCCCAGCGACTTACCTGCGATCCCTATCAGGTCGTATCATTGTCGGGATTGCTGGTAAATCGTTGTGTGTGACTGGGCCTTTTCTCTGTCTTATTTAGTGTTAACTATCCCTTCTAGCTTTATATCTTCTTTAAATTTGATTAGTTTACCTACATTTCCCTTTTCTAGTTCATTTATAAAACTGTTGAACAACACTGGGGCCAAGACAGAGCCTTGTGGTACCCCACTTGAAACACTCTTCCAATTGAATGTGCAACCATTTATTACCACTCTTTGAGTATGATCACTGAGCCAGTTAGGAATCCACCTACCCATAGCCTTGTCAATCCCATACTTAAGGCCCTGTCACACACAGAGATAAATCTGTGGCAGATCTGTGGCAGATCTGTGGCAGATCTGTGGCAGATCTGTGGCAGATCTGTGGCAGATCTGTGGCAGATCTGTGGTTGCAGTGAAATTGTGGACAATCAGTGCCAGGTTTGTGGCTGTGTACAAATGGAACAATATGTCCATGATTTCACTGCAACCACAGATCTGCCAAAGATTTATCTGTGTGTGTGACGGGGCCTTTAGTCATTTATGTGTATACTAGAAGGTGGCCCGATTCTACGCATCGGGTATTCTAGAATTTACGTATTGTGTAGTTCATGTATGATTTTTGTTATATATATATATATATATATATATATATATATATGTTGTTGTGTGTAGTTACCAAGTGTTTGTGTAGGCGCTGTACATGTTCTGGGTGTTGTCTGGGTGTGACGGGGGGTGAGAGCGGTGTTGTATGTGTGTTGCGTGTGTTGCGTTGTTTGTGGAGCGCTGTGTGTCTGTAGCGTTGTGTGTGTGTTGCGCGGTTTGTGTGTGTGTGGTGTGTTTTGGGGGGAGGTATGTTTTGTGCAATGTGTGTGTTGTGCGGTATGTGCGTATATTTGTGTGTGCCGCGGTGTTTGAGTGTTGGGTGTTGTGTGTGTGCAGCGTTGTCTGTGTGTGTGGGTGTCTGTGTAGGGCAGTTGTTTGTGGTTCCCAGTGTGTGTGTGTGTGGTGTGTGGTGTGTTGTGCAGTGCGCGCGCGTGTGTGTGTGTGCATCAGCCTCTCTTCTCTCAGCCTACCTCTCCCAGCCTCCCTCCTCCCAGCCTCCCTCAGCATCAGCCTCCCTCTCCCAGCCTCCCCAAGCATCAGCCTCCACCAGCATCAGCCTCTCTCCTTCCAGCCTCCCCCAGCATCAGCCTCCGCCAGCATCAGCCTCTCTCCTTCCAGCCTCCTCCAGCATCAGCCTCCCTCTCCCAGCCTTCCCCAGGATCAGCCTCTCTCCTCCCAGCCTCTGTCCTCCCAGCCTTCCCCAGCATCAGCTTTCCCCTCCCAGCCTCCCTCAGCATCAGCCTTCCCCAGCATCAGCCTCTCTCCTCCCAGCCTCAGCCTCTCTCCTTCCAGCCTCCTCCACCATCAGCCTCTCTCCTTCCAGCCTCCCTCAGCATCAGCCTCCCCTTCCCAGCCTTCCCCAGGATCAGCCTCTCTCCTCCCAGCCTCCTTCCTCCCAGCCTCCCCCTCCCAGCCTCCCTCAGCATCAGCCTTCCGCTCCCAGTCTCCCCCAGCATCAGCCTCCCCAAGCATCAGCCTCCACCAGCATCAGCCTCTCTCCTTCCAGCCTCCCCCAGCATCAGCCTCTCTCCTTCCAGCCTCCCTCAGCATCAGCCTCCCGTTCCCAGCCTTCCCCAGGATCAGCCTCTCTCCTCCCAGCCTCCTTCCTCCCAGCCTCCCCCTCCCAGCCTCCCTCAGCATCAGCCTTCCCCTCCCAGTCTCCCCCAGCATCAGCCTCCCCAAGCATCAGCCTCCACCAGCATTAGCCTCTCTCCTTCCAGCCTCCCCCAACATCAGCCTCCCCAAGCATCAGCCTCCACCAGCATCAGCCTCCCCCTCCCAGCCTCCCCCAGCATCAGCCTCTCTCCTCCCAGCATCAGCCTCTCTCATCCCAGCATCAGCCTCTCTCCTCCCAGCATCAGCCTCTCCTCTCTGTCCCCAACATCAGCCTCTCTCCTCCCAGCCTTCCCCAGCATCAGCCTCTCTCCTCCCAGCCTCCCCCAGCATCAGCCTCCCCCAGCATCAGCCTCTCTTCTTCCAGCCTCCCCCAGCATCAGCCTCTCTCCTTCCAGCCTCCCCCAGCATCAGCCTCCCTTTCCCAGCCTTCCCCAGGATCAGCCTCTCTCCTCCCAGCCTCCGTCCTCCCAGCCTTCCCCAGCATCAGCTTTCCCCTCCCAGCCTCCCTCAGCATCAGCCTTCCCCAGCATCAGCCTCCCTCCTCCCAGCCTCAGCCTCTCTCCTTCCAGCCTCCCCCAGCATCAGCCTCTCTCCTTCCAGCCTCCCTCAGCATCAGCCTCCCCTTCCCAGCCTTCCCCAGGATCAGCCTCTCTCCTCCCAGCCTCCTTCCTCCCAGCCTCCCCCTCCCAGCCTCCTTCAGCATCAGCCTTCCCCTCCCAGTCTCCCCCAGCATCAGCTTCCCCCTCCCAGCCTTCCCCATGATCAGCCTCTCTGCTCCCAGCCTCCTCCAGCACGCCGTGCTCCTCTGCCGACACTCACACACCCGATCGCATCCACTCACACACACCCGATCGCATCCACTCACACACACCCGATCGCATCCACTCACACACACCCGATCGCATACACTCACACACACCCGATCGCATACACTCACACACACAGACACTGACGATATCGCACATACGCGCTCACACTCACAACATCCGGAGATACCACATGCCTCTGGCCATGTGATCCTCCGTCAGGTCCTGGAAGGTCACAACAGCACAGTATCGAGGCCGAGAAGCAAGCGATATCGCCGGATGCTGTGAGTGTGTGGATGCGATGTGAGGTATGTGTGAGGTGTGTGTGTGAGGTGTGTGTGTGAGGTGTGTGTGAGGTGTGTGTGAGGTGTGTGTGAGGTGTGTGTGAGGTGTGTGTGAGAGTGAGTGTGATCTGATGTGTGTGTATGTTTGTGTGTGTGCTGTTATGTGTGTGCGTGTGGATCTTCCGCTGCAGCAGGACCTTGATGCGCTTGTAACCATGCGAGCATGGTTACCAACGTATCCACACCACTCCCGTGCGAGCGGGGGCCGGGGGGGGGTGGGGGTGGGGGAGGAGTACAGTACTCACCTCCGTGACAGCCGTGTCAGTTCGGGGAATGCGCGGGGGGAGGGAGGGGGCGGGGCCAGAGCTAGCGTGCATTGCGTGAGGGGGGCGGGGCGTGGCGTGGCCGAATTGCCAATGCCTGCAGGGTGCCGGGGCGAGAGGCCAATCTGTGGGGGGGGCGGAGCCTGGGCGAGCGGCTGGCCAATCCGTGTGGGGGCGCAGCCTGGGCGAGCGGCCAATCGGTGTGGGGGGGCGGGGCCATGGCGAGCCCAGCGGCCAATCAGCTTTGTGTCACCGTAAGGACACAATTTTGGAGCATGACAGACAGACAGATAGACAGACAGACAGACAGACAGACAGACAGACAGAATAAGGCAATTATATATATAGATACTTTACAGGTGATCAAATCTCTTCTACTGTGCTGCTGTTTTCTTGGAAGGAGACACATTTTTTTGCAAATGCGCAATTTGAGAAAATTAGTATAACTGTTAAACTTCATTTATGATATCAGGAACAAAATTATTATACTATATCTGTGTTTACTTGGTTTGGAAAAAAAAACTTTTTAAATCACCTGAATTATAATTCAGGGTTGCATTTAAAATTCTTCAGGTTTCAGCTTGGTTAGTGTCTGTGTGCCGCCCCCATGCCAGCAGCCGGCGCTGCTCGGGTCCGAGCCTTCAGGGGAGGTGGCTCGAGGGTCTCCAGACCCGGGGGTCTCGCGGACACGCCAAATAAATGGGGGGACGTATATGTACGGGCTGGGGCGTATTGAGTTCGTGATGCCACGCACGGTGTGTGGTGAGGTAGGACACCACCGCTGTTGTGACGGGGCACCCGGGGGAGATGTTGTGCAGCAAGTTGTTAAATCCTCCGTGGGCAGGGATGCTGGCCCCGGGACCCGGTTGGTGCGTGCAGGGGATGGCGAACGCAAGGGATGTTTGTGTAGTCACTGTTAGAAACACACACAAGTCTCTGGTAAACCAAGGTGATGGTGGCCGGTGCCGTGGCCGGTTGCGTTCTGGTCCCCCACCCGGCTGGTGGTCTCTATCCTTTTCCTGCACTGCTTTCAGTAGAAATTACTTCCTAGTTTGAAACGTAGGAGTCCGCTCCCGGCTGGATGTGGCCTAAAGACCCATGCCCGCAGACACTGGCCGTGGGATCTATAGGCCTTGGTGGTGACCTCTTATCCCTAATCGGTGGGCTGTTGTCTTCTATGAGGGACTTTGGGTGGGACAGAACCTCTAGTCCTGGCCTCAGTCGGTTAATTAACTCGCTCCAGTCGATTCTGGCTTCTGGGTCCGAGTACCCCCTTTGTGCTACGGTTTCCGGGTCGGTTCCCCGTGTCGGTACCGGCGGGCTACAACCCTGTCCCGGTCCACCTCGGTTCCATCGAGCCGTCTTCCTGTCTCCTGCAGGCGGAGACCACTGTTTGCCTCCTAGCCAGTGGCACCAGGGCTCCTACCCTGGTACATGTCAGTTTACTTCAGGCCTGACACACAGGCCTGACCTCCACTCTCCTTGAACTCTAAAACTGAACAAACTGTTTCTCCCACCCTGGGCTGTCCAAACCCCTGGGTGGGCGTGCACAAACCACCTGGCCACGTCCACAGGTGTGTCTATCTGTCCCTAAGGGGGTAACTAGGGTTTAATGGTTGGCTGAGTGTTTCCTAATGAGGGAATGGTGTTGTGCAGGGGCCTATTTGTGACTACCTGGTTTTGCCAGGGCGCCACATCTGCACCGAGCATGCTCTGTACTGTGAAATGTCATCTTTATGTGTGTATATATATATATATTTTTTTTATCTTTATGTGTGTGTCCCATTACATGTACAAAGATAAGTTAAGCCCTTGGGACAATAATTCTGGTGACTGTTACCAATGGCGGCCAACAGAATTGGGACTGCAATACAAACTGTAACACGATATACAGATATGTCAATTCTTACCTTTGCTCTTGGCTGGAATGTTAAGATGAGATGACTAGATAAAATAAGAGATGGAGGGGCGCTCCCAGTGTGACACCTGGTGGTCCAATGGGGGAGGGTAAAGTTAGAACCACTAACCTGTTCGGGTTGTGCAACCCCGCACAACCCCGGTGATCGCTGCTGGTGTATATTGCCCACCACACGTCCGCAGGAATCCGGGTTCTGCAGTTGGCCGGTCATGTGACGTGGGATGCCAAAGTAGGTCCTTGGTTTGCAGGTCTTATAGTTAGGGAAAGCTCCTCGCTAAGTCAGCTCCGTCCACTAGCTCTCCGATGAGGGATTGTAAATAGAGAAAATAGGATGCAGTGGTGTTTATCGGGCACCAAAGCTTGGAAGCAAGGGAAGCAACCATGGTTGTGTTTACTTCTTTAATCAGAGATCAGGAACATCACTTCACAACATGTTTCGGCAGAATACTCCGCCTTCATCAGGTGGTCTCCTGGAGTATGCTGCCGAAACATGTTGTGAAGTGATGTTCTTGATCTCTGAATAAAGAAGTAAATGTAACCGTGGTTGGTTCCCATGCTTCCAAGCTTTGGCGCCCGATAAATACCGCTGCATCCTTTCTTCTCCAAGATGAGAAGAGTGGCATGAGCTATAAAAATAACATGATATTTTGATATTCTTCTAGGAAATTATAATTATGCTAAATGTGTCTTGAAGTTGTCAACCAGTGTTTTTGAGGTGAATTGCAGCCCGTCATGGGTTTAGCTAGCATGTCAAAATATTATTATGGATTTGTGTACTCCTTTAATATGAGAGCATCATAATATAGAGAAAGAGTCCCTGATCCCAATGATGTGTCACTTACTGAGCTGTTTAGTGTAGTTTTTATAAAATCAGTGTTTTATCAGCAGGTCATCACTAGAGGACTATTTGGCGTGCTGCCAGGTATTCTTAGGGGTACTTTGCACGTTGCGACATCTCTACTGCGATATCGTGGGGGTAAAATGAAAGTGACGCACATCCGGCGCCAGTAACGACGTCACAACGTGTAAAGCCTAGATGCACCGATAAACGATCGCAAAAGCGTTGTAAATCGGTGATCTGTGTAGCGTCGGTCATTTTCATAATATCGCACCAATAGGAGATACGATGCTGTTCCTCGTTCCTGCGGCAGCTCACATCGCTGTGTATGAAGCCGCAGGAGCGAGGAACATCTCCTTACCTGCCTCCACCGGCTATGCGGAAGGAAGGAGGGGGGCGGGATGTTTACGTCCCGCTCATCTCCGCCCCTCCGCTTATATTGGCCGCCTGCCGTGTGACGTCGCTGTGACGCCGCACGACACGCCCCCTTAGGAAGGAGGCGGTTCGCCGGCCAGAGCGACGTCGCAGGGCAGGTAAGTAGTGTGAAGCTGCTGTAACGATAATGTTCGCTACGGCAGCTATCACAAGAGATCACATCTGCGACGGGGGCGGGGACTATCGCGCTCGGCATCGCTACAATCGGCTTGCGATGTCGCAGCGTGCAAAGTACCCCTAACCCTTCCCTCCCTATTGATTGGCAGCTTTCTGTCTATGCACAGTGTACACAGAAAGTTGAAAATCAGTGGTGTGGAGGCAGGGTTATACAAAGCTTAGCAGAACAGAACTGGAAGATCTGCAGCAGAGAAAACAGTTTTTAATCAAAACTGCAGCAAGCAGCCTATTAGATTGATGGAATCAGGGTCTCTGCCCCTACATCATGATACTCTCAGAGGTAGTTAGAAATAACTGGTGGCAGATTTCCTTTTAACAGAATCACTTAAGGTTTAAGAATTGACATATGTGCATTCAAACCTGTTTTAGTTCTCATGGGAACATTCATCTGCATTAAATATAGCATTTTCTATATCAGCTAAACAGAATCCAGTAGCGTGTTTGAAGAAGTTTACTTGGAGCCGACAATCCATATATACTAACAAGAGTTTGGCATAGTTTCTAAGTGTGGACAGTACCTGATGTACATCTCAGGAGACAATAGGCACAAAATGTATGGCATTGCAGACACATTTTTTATTTTTATTTTACATTTCACCATGTCTGTTCCAGCTCAAACTCTGATCATTTACGCCAAGTGTCATTCAATATGATCCGATTCTCTCGCTTGTCAGAAGACAGGTGAGGAGAAGATGGAGAACTTAATTTCTCCAACTTCTCCATTGTCTGTGTAGGTGTAAATGTTATCGAAGTGCAGTCCGATGTTTCACACGCACCCATAGACTTGAATGGGTGAGCGCCGTCCGATACAGCCTGCAATTTCTCATCATGACAAATCGACATGAGAAAAAAAATATTGATCTGAACTGCCCCATAGTATAAGATTAGAGCAAGTGCTATCCGATTAAACATCAGATGGCACGTCCCCGATTTACAAGAGCATCTCAATAAATTAGAATATCATCAAAAAGTTAATTAATTCAGTAATTCAATACAAAAAGGGAAACTCATATATTATATAGAGTCATTACACACAGAGGGATCTATTTCAAGTGTTTATTTCTGTTAATGTTGATGATTATGGCTTACAGCCAATGAAAACACAAAAGTAATTTTCTCAGAAAATTAGAATATTAAAAAAGACCAACTGAAAAAATGATATTAAACTCAGATATGTTGGCGCCTACTGAAAAGTCTATACAGTAAACACCTCAATACTTGGTTGGGCTCCTTTTGCATGAATTACTGCATCAATGTGGCGTGGCATGGAGGTGATCAGTCTGTGGCACTTCTGATGTGTTACGGAAGCCCAGGTTACTTTGATAGCAGCCTTCAGCTCGTCTGCATTGTTGGGTCTGGTGTCTCTCATCTTTCTCTTCACAATACCCCACAGATTCTCTATGGGGTTTAGGTCAGGCGAGTTTGCTGGCCAATCAAGCACAGTGATACTGTGGTTAGTACACCAGGTATTGGTAGTTTTGGCAGTGTGGACAGGTGCCAAGTCCTGCTGGAAAATGAAATTTCCATCTCCAAAAAGCTTATTGACAGAGGGAAGCATGAAGTTCTTTAAAGTTCCCTGATAGACGGCTGCACTGACTTTGGTCTTGATAAAACACAGTGGACCTACACCAGCAGATGACATGGCTCCCCAAACCATCACTGATTGTGGAAACTTCACACTAGACCTCAAGCAGCTTGGATTGTGGCCTCTCCACTCTTCCTCCAGACTCTGGGACCGCAATTTCCAAATGAAATGCAAAATTTACTTTCATCTGCAAACAACTCCTTGATCCACTGAGCAACAGTCCAGTTTTTTCTCCTTGGCCCAGGTAAGACGCTTCTGGCGTTGTCTATTGGTCATGAGTGGCTTGACACAAGGAATGCGACACTTGTAGCCCATGTCCTGGATACGTCTGTGTGTGGTGGTTCTTGAAGCAGTGACTCCAGCAGCAGTCAACTCCATGTGAATCTCCTCCAAATTTTTGAATGGCCTTTTCTTAACAATCCTATCAAGGCTGCGCTTATTCCGGTTGCTTGTGCACCTTCTTCTACCACACTTTTTCCTTCCACTCAACTTTCCATTAATATGCTTGGATACAGCACTCTGCAACATCCAGCTTCTTTAACAATGAGCTATAGTGGTTTACCCTCCTTGTGGAGTGTGCCAATGACTGCCTTCTGGACATCTGTCAAGTCAGCAGTCTTCCTCATGATTGTGTAGCCTACTGAACCAGACTAGGGGAGACCATTTTAAATGCTTAGTAAGCCTTTGCAGGTGTTTTGTGGTAATTATCCTAATTTTCTGAGATAATGATTTTAGGATTTTCATTGTCTGTAAGTAATTATCATCAACATTTAGAGAAATAAACATGTGAAATAGATCACTCTGTGTGTAGTGACTCTATATAATATATGTGTTCCTCTTTTTGTATTGAATTACTGAAATGAATTAACTTTTTGATAATATTCTAAGATTATCAAAAAGTTAAATTATTAATATATTATATTAATATAATATTCATACAATATCAAAATTAATATATTAATACATTATATTAATATAATATAATAATATTCGAATGCACCTGTATACACTTGACTGAGCAAAGTTCCTTTAGTAATAATGTTAAAAACTTGAAAAAAAATCCTAATACTATTCAACATATTAAGAAGTGACTGACAGTGACTGGAACAACATGGACCTGACCGGAGACAATGAAACTATAAATTAAGGCATAAGTAGGGTAAGACGGGTAAAATGCTTTTACTTTTAGCTCCCATTACTGGTCTGTTGTGATTGAGGAAAGTGTGGGAAGTGGGTATGGTTAACAAAATGTGCGCGGTTCCTTATCACAACAGAAAATGTGTTGTTAAAAATTTGAATCCCACTCCTAAAGATATTGGCTGAATAGGCGATTAACCAACAGACTTGGAAGATGTACGGACATGTCTATACATGCCACAGACTAGTAATATTAGTCTTAAGGCCGCTTTACATGCAACAACATCGCTAACGAGATATCGTTGGAGTCACGGATTTCGTGACGCACATCCGGCCTCGTTAGCGACGTCGTTGTGTGTGACACCTACGAGCGTCCGCTAACGATCAAAAATACTCACCTAATCGTTGATCGTTGACACGTCGTTCATTTCCCAAATATCGTTACTGGTGCTGGACGCAGATTGTTCGTCGTTCCTGAGGCAGCACACATCGCTATGCGTGACACCCCGGGAACGACGAACAACAGCGTTCCTGAGTCCTCCGGCTACGAGGTGGGCGTGTCGTTAATGCGGCTGGTCAAAGCCCCTCCGCTTCTATTGGCGGCTCGCTGTGTGACATCGCTATGACGGTGCACGAACCTCCCCCTTATAAAAGAGGTTGTTCGCCGCCCACAGCGACGTCGCTAGGAAGGTAAGTATTGTGAAATGCGTACTAGCGATATTGTGCGCCACAGGCAGCGATTTGCCCGTGATGCACAAACGACGGGGGCGGGTGCGATCACTAGCGACTTCACAGCGTGTAAAGCGCCCTTTAGTGTCACCAGACTAAACATATAGGTCAGTTATTTCTAGGTTTCATCGATACCTGTCATGCCAGAGCTGTGTAGTCATTTAGTCGCCATTGTCGGCTGTTTGTAGCTATTGAACGCAATGTCAGCTCTCATCATAGAAGTTAAGGGACTTATTAATCCTTAAAAGTACACTATAAATTACCTTATCATATTTTATACGAATTCCAACTGTTAAAAAAATATTTTTTTTTATATGTAGCACACATGATTCTCCGTCCTTCCTCTAAATACTAGAAAATCCTTCCCAACACCGTCTTAATGCGAGACGCATCTTTTGCTCATTAATTTTAAATTGACATCTGGAAAGAACTTACTCTTTGAATTATTGATTATGTTCGAGCTAAACTTGTCATCAAGAGTGAGATGTCTACCCTGTTTCTATCTGTAGTGCCAAGTTTATCATACTTCATTGCACTACTAGGTCTCCATGACACTGCAAGAGTCGTTATTTTGTGCCGTTAATGTTGACATGTTGGATTTTGTTTGCGTGAGCAGTTTAGTGTAAAATAATGTTATTTTTCTAATTTTTCTGTATTTATACTAAACTGTTTTCATAAACTCAATGATCTTCACCTTTAAAGAAGTTGTCCGAGGTATTATGAAGTTTCTTGAATGGCATTCAATGCGATAATAAAATTATCTTAATAGTTCTACATATAAATTTGTTTTTTTTAATATTGAACCCTATGAGTATGCTTCTGTATCAAGGGCTCCACAACTCATCTTCTATTTTCTTGAGTGACTGTTGAAGTGGGCTGTTGGAAGGATGTTACAACCAGCATTCAACAGCAGAGGGTGAGGAACTGTAGAGCTCTTAAAGGGGTACTCTGGAGAGATAAAAAATTATTCTACTGTCCCTGCTCTCATAAACTAAAAAGATGAGATCTATAGTTGTGTTCCTGTATCTGTAAGTCAGTGTGACATGGGAGTTGCTCCTTGATGCTCCCCCTCCTCTCTGGGATAGAATCATAGAATGGTAGAGTTGGAATGGACCTCCTGAGTCATCTAGTCCAACCCCCTGCTAAAAGCAGAATTCACTAATCATCCCAGACAGATGTCCGTCCAACCTCTTTTTAAAGACTTCCATTACAGAATCATAGAATGGTAGAGTTGGAATAGACCTCCTGGGTCATCTAGTATATCACACATCAGGGGACCTGCGCCATACTCTTTGTAACAGCCAGCCTCTTGATAGTAGCTGCTGCTGTTCTGTCCAAGAGTAGGGGGCGTGATGGTGGCATGACCATGCTACTGGTTCTCCAACACAACAAAAGCAGCTATCATCAGTGGGTTGGTTGTTACTAATCGCAGGGAGCAGGCCCACTGATGTATGATGTAACATCGCAAAGGGAAGGGGGTGCAGAGAAAGCAGCTGCAGCATCACACTGAATTACAGGTACAGGAACATCACTAGGCATCTCATCTTTATAGTTTATGAGGACAGGGAGAGTAGAACTATTTTTCATCTCCCTGGAGTACCACTTAGTGGCAGAAATCTGGGAGCACTTTGGTGTTAAGGTTCCATACATATTGGACTACCTTTGGCCAAACCTGATTATTTCAGTGGATTTGGCCCACAGACTAAGGTGCTTGGGGACATCTGACAGATGATTTTAGGGATCCAGTATTTCCAATTGTGGACTCCAAATCTTTTTGTGCCCCTGAGATACGCTGCCACCAGAGAATGGCTGGCAGCATACCTGAAAGCAGGAGCACTGGGCCCAGTAGTGTCAGTAGAGTCTGATGCAGCACTCTGCTAAATTTGAACCTGCCCCCCCCCCCCCCCCGCATGCTGGTCAGATGTATGAGCCCTTGTAGTAATCTAAATCATATAGAGACATACAGTAAGTGTCGTCCCCCCTCCTCCATAATTATGTAGTAATGTTCCCCATCCTGTACTACTACACTGTCCTCCATCCTGGACCCTTTCCTGGCAAATATGCCCCCTATCGTGCTATATATATTTCCCATCCTGGGCCTCTTTTTGGTAAATATTTCCCCCATCCTAGTATATATGTCCCCTATCCTGGGCCCCTTCTTGGTAAATATGTCCCCCATCCTGGTATATTTCATCCATGTTGGTATATATGTCCCCAATCTTTGTATATATGTCTCCCATCCTGGGTCCATCCTGGTATATATGTCCTCTATCCTTGTGTATATGTCCCCCATTCTGAGCCCCTTCATGGTAAATATGTCATCCATCCATTTACATATGGCTCACTTCTTGGGCCCGTCTAAGTATTTATATCCCTCATACTGAGCCCATCCTGGTCTATATGTCCCCCATCCTGGTAAATATGCCCCTATCCTGGTATATATGTCTCTCATCCTGTTATATATGTCCCCCCACCCTGAACCCATCCTGATGTATATGTCCCACATCCTGGGCCCATCCTGGTAAATATGTTCCCCATACTGGTAGATATGTACCCATCCTGAACCCCTTTCTCTCATATATATCCTCTTTCTTCCTCTAATGCATAAAAAACCCCCAAAACATATTACTCACCTTTCCCTACATCCACATTATGCAACATTTTGTTCTGTAGCCAGCACAGTGGCCGGTAGCTGACAACGATGTGCCTACTATGGCAACACATAATGTCACAGCCATACAACACCAATGCCTGGTATGTTGACTTCAGCTGCTGGCGTCTGTTTGGCTGGCAGTGTGTATTGCGGGGCAGGGACCTGACGGGTCACTGTGCCGCAATGAATTTTAGCTGAACTAGGCCCACCCCAAAGAACAGTTGCGACCTCTGTGACAGTGATCATTACACCCCTTGTCTGGCTGAAGACATAATCCTCAGTATAGGAGAATTGGGCAAGCACTGGTGGGAGCATACCAGAATTAAACCTCAGTTATTAATTCATCAGTGGCACAGTGTGCAGATGCAATTGCAACCCCTACATCTTGTATAGATGCATCCCTGTCTTTAATGCTGCTGCTAAAATAATACAATAGTGTTTGTTCAAATAACTCTACCCCTCTCCTATCTAGCGCTTTGAGCAGCTTTGCAGGGTCAAAACTGCTGAAAACTGCCTTTAATGTCTCAATATTTCTTTTTATAGGCTGGATACTTCTAGATTGAGCAAAGGAGCTTACTTAGATACAGTTAATGCATTGAACTTACTATAGATCTCTATACAGTAACCCTTCAGCCTCCTCTGGTGGTAGCTGCAATCTGCCAAAATGTAGTAATTAATCGCCATTTCTTTCCAGAGAAATTGGGGGAAAAAAAGCTGTAATGATTCAGTAGAAAAAAAATGTAAAAAATATTAAATCTAAAATCTTACCATGGCAAATGTGTCAGAATAATCTATCACACAGCGTGCGCCACTCAGGTATATTTTGCCCATTTTTTGTCTTCAGTCTTACAGCTCAAGACAATTTATTCCTTTTTTATTGTAGAAAAAAATTATTAAATCTGCTCCGTTGTTTTAAATTTCTTCTTAAATTTTTTACTTGTTTTTATGTTTATAATAATTATTTTTATTTAGTCCTAATTACGGTACCCCTTTTTTGGTGTTTTTATTATCCTACTATTTTTTATTTAATTAAAAAAAAACCTATCTAATTGAGATGAACTGTGATCTCTAAAGCAAATAAAATATCTATTCAAATATTGAATAATTTTTTTAAAATTTTTAAGAAATCGATTCAATGATGTTCCACTTGATCTCCGTGTGGTTTATGAAGACGTAATAAGACTCATCAAAAGCGTCCATTGAAAGGAACCTTTATTGTGTATTTTATTTAGTCATTCCCCATGTGGATCCTAATAATCATCCACTCTATCAATCTTGCCTGTAAGAGCATGGTAACCTGACTGTCTTTCCGGTGACCCACGTAAAGGACAAATAATTGTAAGCCACGATATTCTTCTGAGCTTCTGACATAGACAGATAACACTCTGGCTGCATCTAATATATGCAGCTGGTGATTCCTTGGATTACCTGGGGATTAGTTGGCCAAAAGATGCCGCAATAATATCCTCATTAAAGTGACACACATAAATAACCTTTGGCTGCAAAGGATGAGCCGTTCTTCAAGTGACCTTGCCCAGGTAGAGATGACATGAGATGGATCAAAGGATTGAAGAAGGAAGCCTCTCCGTTCTCAAAGCTTACAACTGAGAAAAGAAAATTTCCGCTACGGCCGCACAATCTCTCCGGTATTAAAAGATGGATATTATACATTGAAAATTCTGTAGCAGAGAAAACAGGCGGCGGTGATGAATGTTATGTAGACCATCCCCTGGTTTCTGTGGTTTTGTCTGCTGTGAAGCTATTCTTAGGACATGATAGGTCAAGGGCTTTCCATTATGTCACGCTTCTTCAAAGCATTTGACAGTGAATGAAAAGTAATATTTTCATAAACTTCAAGCTTGAGTCATCAGAAAGAAAGATAGACGTTCGTCTCTGATTGCCCTTTTCACATAGAATAATGACCCCACAAATGAGACATCCACCATGGTCCACCATAAAAAAGCAGCCACGATAGCCACATAATGATAATAATAATAAAAATGATAACATCCTCAGTAACCTCACATTGTGTGCACAATTATTATCCAATCTGTATTATCAATGATTAATTTTATTATTTAGCAACTGTCACGCTAGGTACTGGGAAGTACCAAACGAATGGGAAGGGAAACCCTGTGTCTAAGGGCCCCTTCACACGTCCGTGATACACGTGCGTGTTTGGTCCGTTTCCGTATATACCGGAGACACGGCCAAACGTGCACCAATGTTAATCTATGATTGTGGTCACACGTGCATTATTTCATTATGTCCGTGTGTGCGTGTCCGTGATCCGTATGTGTTTGCGTTTTGCACGGATGCATGTCCGTTATCTGCACGGAGCACGCACACGTGGACACAATGAAAGTCTATGGGTATGTGCACACACGTTAGTAAACACGTATGCATCTACCTATAGTCCGTGTCCGTTTGGTGTTTTTATTTCTAGTGATGTCGGCTATTCTTTCTATTTCTGTGTATGTTGGTCAATCTCCCTGAGTCCGTCGGTCGGTCTCTCTGTCTGTCTGTCCCTCTCACACAGCCTGTCGGTCAGTTTCCCCCCCTCTCTCATACTCACCGTTCCCCGATCACCGGCGCGGCGCTGCACGGCATTCACACTGCTGCGGCGGCTTTTACTATTTTGAAAAAGCCGGCCGCTCATTAAACAATCTCCTATTCCCTGCTTTCCCCGCCCACCGGCGCCTATGATTGGTTGCAGTGAGACATGCCCCACACTGAGTGACAGGTGCCTCACTGCACCCAATCACAGTAGCCGGTGGGCATGTCTATACTGTGCAGGAAAATAAATAAATAAATAATTAAAAAAAAACGGCGTGCGGTCCCCCCCATTTTAATGCCAGCCAGATAAAGCCATACGGCTGAAGGCTGGTATTCTCAGGATGGGGAGCTCCACGTTATGGGGAGCCCCCCAACCTAACAATATCAGTCAGCAGCCGCCCAGAATTGCCGCATACATTATATGCGACAGTTCTGGGACTGTACCCGGCTCTTCCCGATTTGCCCTGGTGCTTTGGCAAATCGGGGTAATAAGGAGTTAATGGCAGCCCATAGCTGCCACTAAATCCTAGATTAATCATGTCAGGCGTCTCCCCGAGATACCTTCCATGATTAATCTGTAAATTACAGTAAATAAACACACACACACACACCCGAAAAAATCCTTTATTAGAAATAAAAAACACACACATATACCCTGGTTCACCACTTTAATCAGCCCGAAAAAGCCCTCCATGTCCGGCGGAATCCAGGATGCTCCAGCGTCGCATCCAGCGCTGCTGCATGGAGGTGACCGGAGCTGCAGAAGACACCGCCGCTCCGGTCACCTCCACACAGCAAATGAGGTGAGAAGCGCGATCAGCTGAGCTGTCACTGAGGTTACCCGCTGTTACTGGATCCAGTGACAGCGGGTAACCTCAGTTACAGCTCAGCTGATCGCGCTTCTCACCTCATTTGCTGTGTAGAGGTGACCGGAGCGGCGGTGTCTTCTGCAGCTCCGGTCACCTCCATGCAGCAGCGCTGGATGCGACGCTGGAGCATCCTGGATTCCGCCGGACATGGAGGGCTTTTTCGGGCTGATTAAAGTGGTGAACCAGGGTATATGTGTGTGTTTTTTATTTCTAATAAAGGATTTTTTCGAGTGTGTGTGTGTTTATTTACTGTAATTTACAGATTAATCATGGAAGGTGTCTCGGGGAAACGCCTGACATGATTAATCTAGGATTTAGTGGCAGCTATGGGCTGCCAATAACTCCTTATTACCCCGATTTGCCAAAGCACCAGGGCAAATCGGGAAGAGCCGGGTACAGTTCCAGAACTGTCGCATATAATGTATGCGGCAATTCTGGGCGGCTGCTGACTGATATTGTTAGGGTGGGGGGCTCCCCATAACGTGGAGCTCCCCATCCTGAGAATACCAGCCTTCAGCCGTATGGCTTTATCTGGCTGGCATTAAAATTGGGGGGGACCGCACGCCGTTTTTTTTTAATTTATTTATTTATTTTACTGCACAGTATAGACACGCCCACCGGCTGCTGTGATTGGGTGCAGTGAGGCACCTGTCACTCAGTGTGGGGGGCGTGTCTCACTGCAACCAATCATAGGCGCCGGTGAGCGGGGAAAGCAGGGAATAGGAGATTGTTTAATGAGCGGCCGGCTTTTTCAAAATAGTAAAAGCCGCCGCAGCAGTGTGAATGCCGTGCAGCGCCGCGCCGGGGATCGAGGAACGGTGAGTATGAGAGAGGGGGGGAAACTTCAGTCACTCGGGGGATTAGCGGTCACCGGTGAATCCTTCACAGGTGACCGCTAATCAGTACACGACACAGACAGAGCCGCGGTATGAGGATGAAGTCGGGTGAAGTTCACCCGAGTTCATTCTCATCGCGCAACTCTGTCTGCTGTCAGCCGACATTTATAAACGACATTGTGCATCACACACACGGACATTACACACGGACATTACACGTACACATACACGTTAATTCCACACGCACACACGGACGTTCTACACACAAACACGGCTAGCATACGCAATTCACACAGATGCCACACGGACCATAAAAACGGACACAAAAACGGGACACGGACCCGAAAAATGGCCCGTAACACACGTGCGTGTTTTTCACGGACGTGTGAAGGGGGCCTAAGGAAGAGGACCCCTGACCAAACCTACTGCTGGTCCCTGGGGTTCCTCACCACCCTAGATAGGTTCCGCACCTATGCGCCGAGCCGTATTCCTGACCCTAGGTATCCCTAGTGCTGGACCCTAAATAGGGAACGGATCGGATGAGCTCTTCGTCAACCTCACTAAACACTATAGATGACATAAGGAGGACACACGGGGGGGAATATGCATGAATTACTTATCTACAGTTGACTAAAGCCTGCTTTACACCTTACGATATCACATACGATATTGTATGCGATCGTACCCACCCCCATCGTATGTGCGGCACGTTCAATTTTTTCACCGTGTCGCACAAACGATTATTTCCCGTCACACGTACTCACGTACTTACCCTTCCATACGACCTCGATGTGGGTGGTGAACATCCACTTCCTGGAGTAGGAGGGACGTTCGGCGTCACAGCGACGTCACGCGGCAGCCGGCCAATAGAAGCAGAGAGGCGGAGATGAGCAGGACGTAAACATCCCGCCCACCTCCTTCCTTCCATATTGCCGGCGGGAGCCGCGGGATACAGGTAAGATCTGTTCATCGCTCCCAGGGTGTCACACACTGTGATGTGTGGTACCTCGGGAACATTGAACAACCCGACGTGCAATTTTAAGGAAATGAACGACGTGTATGCGATGAACAATTTTACGTTCAATCGCACGTAGCTGTCACACGCTACAACAACACTAACGATGCCAGATGTGCGTCACTTACGACGTGACCCCGCCGACACATCGTTAGATTTGTTGTAGCGTGTAAAGCCCGCTTAAGGTAGAAGCTCAGCAAAGTTTTCAGCAATGATACACAGAGGAGTACAAGCCTCTTGCTTGCAACCAGGGCTTGAATGAACTGAATAATATCACCAGCATCAGTCCAAGGAAGGAAGGAGTATTTAGGCACCAAGAGAATACTGATGATCAGCAGCAGGATGGAAAGCGAGCTCCTGCTGGGTCCAAAAGGAGGAGTGATGAAAATGTAACCGAAAAGCTATCTATTATAATGAATACGGACAGCAGGAACAATGGAAAATCAGGGAGCATTCTGCGCAGCCAAATGCTGTGACCTTCTATGGCCAGAAACCACATGACTGTCTGTCACCCGTGACAACAACACAGCACTGTCACTAAATTCAAAAGGTTAATAAATCTGAAACCTGATTATTTAAGAAAGTAAAATTGAGGTTTTGTTTTTCTCAGGAGAATATTTATGTGTGCAGAATTATTATGCAACTAAATGAAAAATGAAATTTTCCCATCTCCATGTGTTTATTTTCATCTGTTAAACGGAGAAAAAAATTACCAAACAGTTCAAAATGTACAAAAGTACAGGATATTTCTGACATTTCATAAAAAATATCAGTGACCAATATGGCCTCCCTTCTTTTCATTGACAGTAATGAGCTCCATCCATGGAGTCTATTAGTTTTTTTATTTGTGATGATCGACTTTTTGTTCAGCACCAACCACAGCCTCCGAGACACTGTAGAGAGGTGACCATTTTCCTTCACCGTAGATTTTCCATTTAACCAGGGCCCACAAGTTCTCAATAGGGCTTAGGTAAGGCGAGGAAGGGGCCAGGTCATTATTCTTTCTTTAAGGCCTTTACGGACAGCCAAGCATTCTAGACTTTGATGCTTCCATGGAGTATTGTCCTGCATAAAAATCATGACTTTCTTGACGATGCAGACTGCTTCCTATACCACGGCTTGAAAAAATTGTCTTCTAAATATTGGCAGTAAGTTTCTGCGCTGATTTTGAGTTCAACTTCAATCAGAAAAGGTCAATATAGTTCATCTCTAATTATGCAAGCCCATAGCAGGACCGCCCCCTTGCTGCCATCTAAATCGAATTGGAGGTCTGTGCCCATTATTGATCCAGACAAGGTCCATCCATCTGGTCCATCAAGAATCATTGTCATTTTATCAGTCCATAAAACCATTGAAAAATCTGTCTTCAGATATTTCTTGGTCCAGTCTTGATGTTTCCACTTCTGTGTCTTGCTCAGTGGTGATTGGTTTCAGTTGTCCTTACCTTGGCCATGTCTCTGACCACTGAACACCTTGTACTTCTGGGCTCTCCAGGGAGGTTGCAGTTCTCGAATATGGCAGCACTGGAGGATAATGGGCTTTTGGTTACTGTTATTCTTCTCAAATCTTTGGCAGTTATGGTGCTTTTTTTCCTCAACACGTTTTGTGACCCTGTTCACTATTTGCAACAAAACTTTTGATGGTTCTGTGATCATGCCCCAACATATTCGTAATTTCCATAGTTCTACATCCTCTGTAAGACTTTTAACAATTTTTGACTTTTCATAATCAGTTAAATCTCTTTTTTGCCCCATTCTACCTGAGAAAAACAAGATGCCTAATAATTTTTCTCACCTGGATAAAGGGTGTTTCCTTAGGCTGTACCCTCCTCATTACACACATACACGTCACCTGATCTGCTTCATCCAATAAACATTAACGCTTATACAGATTGGAGTTGGAAAATCTGCATAAATATGGGAGATGCCGGTCACCGCCGTGATGGGCCCCAGCCGATCCCGAATCTGTTGGAGGTCAGAACCGGTACAGTGGACGGTGGACCCTTCCTCCTCACGCATCTAAATGTGGATCCTTATGGCTTAAAGCTTCTTGGGGACCCAGGTTCTTGGAAAGTGTTTACGCCCGTCCCGTATGCAGGTGCCATGGGTCTGTTGTGGGGCCTGCCTTGGAGCACGATCCCCGGATCCTATGTAGCACTGTGCTCCGGAAACTGTGGGGGCCGGAGGGACATGCAATCCCCCTGGCCTGCAGATTTTGGTGGACAAGCTGAAGTATATCCACCCTAGGATTCTGCTCCCTGCGCTGCGCCGGTCCCGAGGGAGCAATGAAGCTCTCCCCTCGGTGACCGTATTAGCTCTTGCGTCCCAAAAGAGCCACTGGTAAAACCCGACTGCTTTCTTCCTCTCCTGCTGGAGAAGTTTTTCTAACTTCTGTGTTGCGCCTCACTCCCCCTGGTGGCTGTTCCTCCCCTGGTTCCCTGTCGCTAGTGGGTGTCAGCCCCCCATGTTTGGTGACTGCCTTAAGACCCAAACCTAGCCCGTCCCCAGTGGGGAGGCCAACCTGGTTGTGTGTATTAGTTGGTGTGTTGTGAAACCGGTACCAACCTCCTCTGGATCCAGGATGAGTACCGCACCTTAAGTGAGGTGCAGTACCCTGTGACGATGGGCGCCACACATGCTCATCTGGGTACCATTTTATTTGGGGGGGAGGATAGGGGTGAGACAAAGGGTTTCACAGTTACTGGAACTGATCCCATAGTTATCATTAGGATAATTTCTGGTACCCAGCTCATCCCTTGTGCAGTGTTGGTTCTTGCCCATTTTTCCGCTCACTTTGCATTTCTTCTGGAGGGACTTTTTAACTGGTTATCGTCAACTAGTAACACTAGTAGGAACACTATGCAGGTACCCCATTTTTCTAAGAACCCATAGTGCTGCCTTATGGTGTGTATGCTGTTTTCAACAACTACCAGAACACTATCTTGCATTCCTATGTTTCATAAGAATTAATGAACACACCTCCTGCAGATTGGACACGACAAACTCTAACCTTTGCCACCCATGATGATTTTAGTAATAAAAACGTAATGCCTCTGATCTTTAATTTCAGTAGTACACAACCCACACCGTTGTGCTGAGCTCATCAGACGGTAATTTCACACTCCACAGCTCACATACGGTATTACAGATCAGTGTTATAAACTGTCCTAGCCACAAAGGCTTCTACTCATATCGCGACGGCACCATATGTACGTAAAACATGTTAAAAAATGTGCAAACAATTTTAAAGACTTGAGCATGTTATCACTTTATACACTCCAATTTATTTTCATCTTGAGTTCTCCTTAAAGGAACCTTTAACAGTCTTCATTCTCATTAATACGTCGTATGCTATTGCTATAGATGCATTTTATTAGCCTCCTTAAATTTTATCCTCCTCATGAGAAGGAATCATTGAAGCAGCTAATCAATCCACCTTTATGTTTCCCAATATTCATTTTTTTTGCAAGGCAGACATAAAATTGTCTGCAAATGATCTTTTCTTCGGTTTGCAGCCGAAAGGAATTATTCTAGAATATTGTTGGTGCTTTCATTCTTATGAAGTATCGAGCAATGCTAGAAGTGATGAATTTTTATGGAGAAGGTTCTCAGGAGTCTGACTAGACTCCGCATGGTAGACAACTAACATAGACTGTAGGACAGGAGAAAGTTTGATGCCTTTGACCTTGGTTTGTTGTTTGTGAAGGTTTCCAACTTGGGTGGCCAAGAGAATAATAAAATGAATCCTTGGCCAAAAATATCTAAACTTTTACACTTCCATGATTGACTATGTTGATCAGACTGAAGCTTTATACTGTTGCGACATTCATAGAAGATTTGATTAAGTGTAAACTTAATGTTTGGAAGATGGGCTTTTCACTTACTTTTTGAACTTGCAGACATGATTTGTTAAAAAAAGAACAAAATCAGCCTTACGGTGTTATCTCTTTACCAGTGACCCCAATCTTTGTTGACAGCAGTGATGTCATGATTATATCATATAACCCCTGCAGTCAATCATTGTGATTAGCAGTAGTGATAAGCGAGCACTACCATGCTCAGGTGCTCGGTGCTTGTTTAGAGCAGTTGAATGCTCGGAGGGGAGCTACTCGACTGTCCAAGTATAATGGGAGTCAATGGGGGGACTCAAGCATTTTTTCAAGAAATCTTTCGGAAAAATGCTTGAGTCCCCCATTGACTTCCATTATACTCGAGTCACGAGGCTCGAGTCATTCGAGCATCCAACTGCTCATTACCAGTACCGACCACCTGAACATTTTAGTGCTCGCTCACCACTTATTAGCAGTCTTGTGTCATCTGCATCCTCAACTCTAAGGGGGGCTTTACACGTTGCAACATCGCTTCCGAAATATCTTCGGGGTCACATCGTTAGTCACGCACATCCGGCACCGGTAACTACATTGCAACGTGTAAATCCTAGATGCGCCGATAAACAATCGTAAAAGCGTCGAAAGTCGGTGATCTGTGTAGCGTCGAGCAACAAACATCTCCTTACCTGCCTCCTGACGGCAATGCGGAAGGGAGAAGGTGGGCGGGATGTTATGTCCTGCTCATCTCCGCCCCTCCGCTTCTATTGGCCGGCCGTTTAGTGACGTCGTGGTGACATCACTGTGACGCCGAACGCACCGCCCCTTGAAGGAGGGATAGTTCGGCAGTCACAGCGACGTCGCCGAGCAGGTATGTGCGTGTGACGCTACTGTAGCGATAATGTTCGCTACGGCAGCAATCACCGCATATCACATGTGCGACGGGGGCGGGTACTATCGCGCTCGGCATCGCTAGCCAATGCTATCAATGTCGCAACGTGTAAAGTACCCCTAAGCCCTGCAGTTGACTGCAGCAGTCTGTGATGCCAGTAGTAATGACACCTCTGCTTGCTATTTAGCCATCCATTTTTCTTTTATTTGTAAAGGATCCATTTTTTGCTTACAGGATAGGATAGCAATCCGTTAACTGATCCGTCCTTCATAGACTCCAATATTAAAAAAAACGGATTCCGCACACATCAGTTATTTAACAATGGACAAAAAAAGTTTTGTTTGCAGAATTTTTTGCCAACAAATTTCAGCAGGATCCGTTCTAGCATGATTACAGGACATGAGAACTCATCCTACGATGGGAGATGGGTAAATTCATTTAACTCGTCACTTCTAAACCACCATTTATAGATGCAATATAAAATGTTTCCTGATTTTATTGACCATTTAACAATTTTAATAAAATTATTTTATTTTATAGAAAATGAAATGAAATTAGAATAGGGGAAAACAAGAAACCCAGGACTGAAAATTGACTTCATTGATTCCCGAAAATTGAAATCTGGACGAAAAGAAGAAATATATTGCCACCGGGACTTCTCAGGTAGTGCATGACGATAACCTGCTATTTAACACTATGACTGAAGTATTGTGGTTTATAACATATATCCCAGGGGTTGTCACCAGGTTTTTCACACCCTGGCACTGTTGTGAATGTCCTAACCCAGGCCAAGAACACCCACTGTTTGGCAGGGTACATAACACCACCCTTTTCCGCACAGATGAGACAGATGGAAATGTGCAGTGGTCACTGATGAGTGACTACAAGCAGAGATCTTAAAAATTGTGAAGAAATATATTGGAAAGTATTACAATTATTTAATTTTGCAAAAAGTATTCTATATTTTCTATAATCCCACATGCCAGGTAATACAATTTAATAGATACGTTATAGAATATATAATAGCTAGCTGATAGATTTGGGTTCTACTAATGTCAAGATTTGGTGCCCAAATTCTATTTCTCCTCAATCCTGAGCTGCAAGAGAGAAAGGGGAGAAGGAGGGTCATCCATATATGAGTAGCCCTATCAATGATAGCTTATGGGTAATTACCGATCCAAACCCCATTAATATGAGGAATTTGTATTTCATCTCCATGGCTGCAGACTAGAGTCATGTGACCCTCCTCTTACTTTTTGGAATTTCCAGTTCCTCTTCTGATTTGTAAGCCTGGCACAGCATCAATGTTATGAGCCTACGTGTCAAAGGGCCTACTAATCAGAAGATACTCCTGGAATTCGCGCAAGTAGGAAGAAGTTCGCAAGACTCTGGTCAATGGCTGTAGACTATCAACATGGCCGCTGAACCAGGGTCCTGAAAATGTTTTTTTGCCATTGCTATTAACCCTTTTGACTTATTTTTTTTTTTATGAGGCTTATCACTCATTAGCAGGTAGTTGCTAATTATTTGCCTTTTCCGCCAGGGAATGATCTCTCCAAGCTAAGACTGGTTAAGGACCACTATTGGTGGCCATTTTACTACTTCCGGTGGTGTCATGTTGACATAGCAGCATCTTCTCATTAGCTCTGCTCTGTCGAGAGGGCGTCTCTGTCAACGTAATGTTGATTAACAGCTAGCTGTTAGGCAAAGTTATCTCTTAATCAGGATGACATCAGCAGTAATGCCCGATTGGCAAAGCAGAGCGGAAGAGAAGGAGCTGCTCTGGTGACTTGACATCCCAGGAAGTAGAAGAATCACCTCAATGAGCATCTGTGACCTCTCTGCCGAACAGGCAACTACCTACCGATAAGTGCTAAGTCTCATAACAATAAAAACTCCCAGATAACCCATTTAATGGCCACTGATATGCCATTCCAGCATGACACCCCACCAGAGAATGAACCCATTGAGGAGACACTGAGGAGAAAGCTGCCAATCCTCTACCCATGTGACTCACATGATACACTGTAAGTCATTGACATTTCAGAAAAGAATGTACTGGGAAAATCCATAAATATCTGCATGTCTCAGAAACCTCTGACAGTCCCATCTTAGACTTTGTTTATAGTATTGGTAATTTATGCAATGTCGGGGAACACTTCTGTACAGAAATGACATATTCTATTTTCCACGTCGCTCGCTCGTAAGTTCTTTTGTGACGAAACCAGTATTCTTCCTTTGTGGGCTTGTGCGAAGGCTTTTGTCCTTGTTGTACACCGCTCTTTAAAATACCCAAATACAGAGAAAGACGGATGAATAACACAGCAAGCAGCAAGGACTGCAGTAAGTGGTAATTAATGTTGGCAGAGGCGGCGCAGACTTACAACTTACAGTAAATGCATAATGAAGGTTTTACTGTGTTCGTCGGCTCAGGGTGATCATGTGTTTCTCTGTGACGTGCAATATATCATTTTAGGTTAGCATCTTCACCTTATATCTGATGTCTAACTATATACTCTATGTAGCTATCTGTCATCTACATATGTATTTATTGTTTTTCTATCATCTTTCTAATTTCAAAAAAAGCAGAAGCAGCACTATAAGGCCAGAGTCACACTTGTGAGTGCCTCGCGTGAAACTCGCGCGAGTCTCTCATTGAATCACCCGGCACGGACTCACTCTCCGGACAGGAGCATTTCAGCTGCATAGACATACATGCCACCGACCCGCTCCTGTCAGGAGAGTGCGAGTCCTTGCCGGGTGATTCAATGAGAGACTCATGCGAGTTACACGTGAGGCACTCGCAAGTGTGACTCTGGCCTAACAATAAATGATGCTTGCAAATTCTAGGATCTTCAGCCAAGCCTTCTCAAAAACAGGCAAAACATGCCAGGATTCCAGTAATCCAGCGACAAAAGGTGATTAGTACTTTATTCTCCCATACATGCAATGTTTTAGTTTCACATGGGCTTGAAAACATTTTCATGTAAAACTTAAAGGGAATCTTACCCCCTAACTATGTATATGTGCATGTAGCTCTTTCAAAGACAAGTCCAGCAATACCTTTGTATGGCTAGTCCGGCCCTCCATCACTGAGAAATCAGCATTTGAATAAATATGGAAGTTAGACAGAAAATCTGAAGCCTTTGTCACTCCAGCTCTATTCTCCACTCAGCTCAGCCTTCTCCTGCTTTTCTGACGACCCCTTTTATGTATACCTATACAGAAAATGTGCAAGGCTCAAACTGAATAAAAAATATACCTTATTGGATAACATACTAATTTAAAAGATGTTACAGGGCATTCCAAAATTTGAGTACTTGAACTGTAAAGAACCCTTTTCGGCAGCTAAACAGGAAAGGGTTCTTTACAGTTAGAGCAGCCAGACTGTGGAATGCCGACCACAAGAGGTAGTAATGGCTGACACTATAACAACTTTTACAAAAGAACTGGATGATTTCCTCAGTACACACAACATTGTCAGTTATGAATGATTTAGTGATAAAATGTATAATTGGTGGAGGAAGGTTAAACTAGAGGGACATAGGTCTTTTTTCAACCTAAGTAACTATGTAAAAACATAAAAATAGACATACAAAAGTCAGACGTAAAGTAAGCAAGTGATAGTACCAAACTCCCTTGTGTGAATACTACAAATCAATACAGGGTTATTGTTTGCATTCACAGTATTGAGGACAGATATACAAAAGATACAAGCCAAAATAGCAAGTGCTGTGTAAGATATGTCCCTTTAAGGTACATGAAGGTTACAAGAAGAGAATATGACATGAAAATTCACATATTGATAATAATGTGCGGTAATATGAAATACACTTTACCTATCAAAGAAAACACACCAGACGCGCATGTCTCATCAAGCTTCATCAGGGGGTGTCCATTTGATTTAGAAATGATACAAAACTATTTGAAGATCTGATGCCTCTGTCATTCCAGCTTTATTCCCCACCCAGTACCGTCTCCTCCTCCTGATTGATTGATTGCTCTTTTTCCTGTAGTCACACAGCATAGAGGCCATCATCCAAGCAGTATGAGGCGGTGCTGGGTGAGGAATAGAGCTGGAGTGACGGAGGCTTCAGATCTACAAATAGCTCTTCAGTCTCACTTGCAAATCAATTCAATGCTGATTTCTCAGTAACGGAGGAACATACTGTCAATGCAAAGATATTGCTGGACGTATCATTGAAAGAGCTGCATGTGCTTGTAAATAATTTGGAAGGTGAAATCCAGCTGACATATTCCCTTTAAACTTTGCATAATTCTGTGATATGGGAGAATAAAGTATCGGTCACCTTTTTCACTATATTACTATCTATCTGTCTATCTATGTATCCAGGGGCGTAACTAGAGTTTGATGGGCCCCGGTGCAAAGTTCAGACCTGGGCCCCCCCTCCACGTACATCGACATTTAGGGTACAGGATAATGACACTGACACTCGGGGTACAGGATAATGACGCTGACACTTGGCTCTTACCCACAGCACCCAGATTTCCCATGATCTGAAATCCCTCTATCAGCACCCAGCTTTCCTATTTTCTGATATCCATCTTGTCCTCGGCACACTGCTTCCCCATGCTCTGCTATACATCTTTGCCTCAGCACCCAGCTTTCCCATATCAGAGCATGGGAAAGCTGGGTGCTGAGACATGATGTATAGCAGAGCATGGGAAAGCTGGGTGCTGAGACATGATGTATAGCAGAGCATGGGAAAGCTGGGTGCTGAGACATGATGTATAGCAGAGCATGGGAAAGCTGGGTGCTGAGGGAAAAGAGCCTTTTTCCCTCAGCACAAAACGTTCCCATCCCCTGCTTGTATCTTTGTCCCCCCTTGTATATAGTTCTCCAAATACAATAATGGCACCCACATAGCCTTCCAAATAGTATAAAGGGTCCCACATAACCCTTCATATATTAGAATACACTTCCATAGTCCTCCATGTATTATAATGCATTTCCCATAGTTCTCCATGCATTATAATTCACCCCATAGTACTCAATATATAATACTGCACCACATAGCTCTCCATATATTATAATGCACCCCCATAATCCTCCATGTATAAAGTAGCCCTTCAATTATTATCTTGAATTTCTCATAGTTCTCTATGTATTATATTTCACCCCATAGTTCTCCATGTATTATACTGCACCACATAGGCCTCCATATATTATAATGCAGCCCTATAGTCCTCCTTGTATAAAGTAGCCCTCCAATTATTATAATGAATTTCTCATAGTTCTCCATATATTATAATTCACCCCATAGTTCTCCATATATTACACTGCACCACATAGTCCCCAATGTTTTATAATGCACCCCCATAGTCCATGTATATGGTAGCCTCCATAGTCCTCCATATATTATAATGTAGCCCCCATAGTCCTATATGTATTGTAACGCAACCCCATAAAACTTCATATTGCATTATGCAGCCCCATACTCCTCCATGCATAAGGCACCCCTATATTCCATGTATAAGGTGTCCTTCATTTTGTATTATGCAGCCCTCCCAGTCCTCCATATATAATAATGCAGCCAGCCTCTCCAGGCCTCCATGTATAATAATGCAGCCAGCCTCCTCAGGCCTCCATGTATAATGTAGCAGCCAGCTTCTCCAGGCCTCCATGTATAACAATGCACCCAGCCTCCTCAGGCCTCTATGTATAATATAGCACCCAGTCTCTCCAGACCACCTCCATGTATAACAATGCACCCAGCCTCCTCAGGCCTCCATGTATAATATAGCAGCCATCCTCTTCTGGCCTCCATGTATAACAATGCACCCAGCCTCCTCAGGCCTCCATGAATAATGCAGTATCTCCAGGCCTCCATGTATAATAATGCAGCCTCCCCAGACCTCCATGTATAAAGCAGCCTCTACAGGCCTCCATGTATAAAGCAGCCTCTCCAGGCCTCCATATATAATGCAGCCTCCTCAGACCTCCATGTATAAAACAGCCTCTCCAGGCCTCCATATATAATGCAGCCTCCTCAGACCTCCATGTATAAAGCAGCCTCTCCAGGCCTCCATGTATAATAATGCAGCTACCCCAGACCTCCACATATAATGCAGCCTCCTCAGATCTCCATGTATAAAGCAGCCTTTCCAGGCCTCCATGTATAATAATGCAGCTACCCCAGACCTCCACATATAATGCAGCCTCCTCAGACCTCCATGTATAAAGCAGCCTCTCCAGGCCTCCATATATAATGCAGCCTCCTCAGACCTCCATATATAAAACAGCCTCTCCAGGCCTCCATATATAATGCAGCCTCCTCAGACCTCCATGTATAAAGCAGCCTCTCCAGGCCTCCATGTATAATAATGCAGCTACCCCAGACCTCCACATATAATGCAGCCTCCTCAGCTCTCCATGTATAAAGCAGCCTTTCCAGGCCTCCATGTATAATAATGCAGCTACCCCAGACCTCCACATATAATGCAGCCTCCTCAGACCTCCATGTATAAAGCAGCCTCTCCAGGCTTCCATGTACAATAATGCAGCTTCCCCAGAACTGCCTTCCCAAGCCTCTGGCCACCGTTTACTCACTTATATTAAAAAAAACCCCAAGTACTCACCTTCTCTCTTCCTTCCACCGCTGCTCGTCCTCCCCGCTGCTCGTTCTCTCGGTGCTGCGGTCGGCGTCCTCCTGTCCTGCACTCTGTGCACTCAGCACAGCAGTCGCTCGGGAGTGATGTCATCGCACAGGGGGAGAATGGTGATGCATAGCGCGGCACCGGCCGCGCTATGCTTCATCATTACTGTGCGCGGTGACTGGGGAGACGCTGCAGCCGCTGACACCAGGTAGGGGGCCCCGGTGCCGCCGCTGACATCAGGCAGGGGGCCCGGTGTCGGCGGCGGCAGTGGGTCAAATAGCGGCTGCGAGGTCTGTGACAGATCAGCGCAGCTCCTCTCACACTGACAGGAGCTGGCTGCTGATCTGCCTGGCGGCCGCCGGGTCCCTAACCTCCCGGGCCCGGTCGCGATCGCGACCACTGCGACCGCGGTAGTTACGCCACTGTATGTATCTATCTATCTATCTATCTATGACAGTGACTCCAAAATGTTTGTAAAAATGTTATTATTTCAGATTTACAGTAAAAAATTTAGAATTCAAAATCCCATTGACTTGTGGAAAAAAACTTCCATCCAAGCATAATCCAGTGTCTGTAATCTGTGTACATGGGGATATAGACACGCTGTGGTTTGCTTATATGGTGCTTTTGTTTTTAAAATATAATTTCACTCACAGTACCTGGTGCTGCTCTTGCACAGTTTTTGATTGTTGGAGCTGAACATGCACATTACTGGTTATGATCGAAAACTGCCAACTCTACTGTAAAGTGTCTCATTACCATACTTGTAATTTTTACTGCTTTAATGCATTGGGAATAAAAAAAGAAACAACTTTTATTAATGCACCACTCCAGCATTTTGTTTCAGTGCTGGAGTGACTATAAATGTAAGACCCCTGTCCTCTGTCATATACTGAACTTATGGCATCTTCACCTCTTACCACTTCGGTCCCGCAGCAACATATTGTGACAGTAAAGCCTGCTTTACACGGGACGACCGATCGTGCAATTTCACGATTTATCGTACCCGCCCCCGTCATTTGTGCATCACGGGCAAATCTCTGCCCGTGTCGCACAAAGTCGTGAAATCCCCGTCACACGTACTTACCTGCTGAGTGACTTCGCTGTGGGCGGCGAATGTCCACTTCCTGAATGGGGAGGGATGTTCGGCGTCACAGCGACATCACACAGCGGCCGGCCAATAGAAGTGGAGGGGCAGAGATGAGCGGAATTTAAACATCCCGCCCACCTCCTTCCTTCCGCATAGCCGGTAGGTGCCGTGGGACGCAGGTAAGCAGAGTTCATCGCTCCCTTGGTGTCACACGGAGCGACGTGTGCTGCCACGGGACCGATGAACAACCGGCACAAGTAAAAATAAACGATATTATGAAACTGAGCGATGAGTACATGACTCACGATTTGTGAGCGATACTGCGTCACTCCGAGGTTTCACACGAGACAACGTCGTGTATGATGCCGGATGTGCATCACGAAAACCGTGACCCCGACGATGCATCGCACGATCCGTCGTCTCGTGTAAAGCACCCTTAAGTTCTGACTGCCGTGCTGCCTCCTCGTAATGACCTGTAGCTATGACATCTAGAAGATTATTATACCTCATACACTAGTGGTCAGTGCCTGGGCTGTCACAGATCAGCGGTTCCCAGAGGTGCACAGTTCGTACAGCAGAGTCGTTTTTCATCTCCAGAGTCACTGGGTCAGTCTCTCTCAATCCTGCAGAGTATCAGCTCTTCTGGTCTCCGTGGCTCTTTCTCTCTTTCCTCTCCCCCAGGTGTATTTTCTGAGCAATTACAAGCCTTCAAGTAATAAAATTTATCCAAATTCTTTCACTGCAAATCAAATTTTTGGGGAATATTCGAAGTTGGTGAATTTGAATTTCAAAAGATTTGCTCATCTCTGACTTCCGTTTATCCACTTCTCATCTACTATCTCTTAATAAGAAGAAGAGGAAGTGTTGGTAGTAAAGTGTTATCTGGTAATATCAATCTCACTTTATGCATTTGTCATTTCAGAGCACAAATAAATCACAGCTCCAGTTCTGCAGAAAATAAATCCATTTAATTAAATTGCTATACTGTGAAAGTTATCTTGATTTATTCTATGTGCAAGTTTTACAGCCAGTGATCTAGAGCAGTATGGTCCGGGGTATGTCTGCTGACCAAGGTTACCAAGGGTATGTCTGCTGACCAAGGGTACCAAGGGTATGTCTGCTGACCAAGGGTATGTCTGCTGACCAAATGTACCAAGGGTATGTCTGCTGACCAAATGTACCAAGGATATGTGTGCTGACCAAGGGTACCAAAAGTATGTCTGCTGACCAAGGCTACCAAGGGTATGTCTGCTGACCAAGGCTACCAAGGGTATGTCTGCTGACCAAGGGTACCAAGGGTATGTCTGCTGACCAAATGTACCAAGGATATGTGTGCTGACCAAGGGTACCAAAAGTATGTCTGCTGACCAAGGCTACCAAGGGTATGTCTGCTGACCAAGGGTACCAAGGGTATGTCTGCTGACCAAGGGTACCAAGGGTATGTCTGCTGACCAAGGGTACCAAGGGTATGTCTGCTGACCAAATGTACCAAGGATATGTGTGCTGACCAAGGGTACCAAAAGTATGTCTGCTGACCAAGGGTACCAAAAGTATGTCTGCTGACCAAGGCTACCAAGGGTATGTCTGCTGACCAAGGCTACCAAGGGTATGTCTGCTGACCAAGGGTACCAAGGGTATGTCTGCTGACCAAGGCTACCAAGGGTATGTCTGCTGACCAAGGGTACCAAGGGTATGTCTGCTGACCAAATGTACCAAGGATATGTGTGCTGACCAAGGGTACCAAAAGTATGTCTGCTGACCAAGGGTACCAAAAGTATGTCTGCTGACCAAGGCTACCAAGGGTATGTCTGCTGACCAAACTATGTGGAAAATGATGTCAACTAGACGTTGTTATAGGAAGGGAACCAACATGGAAAATGGCCGCATCGCTCCATATATCACAATACTGCTTTAGTCACTAGACAGTTGTATAGCAGCAACGTTTCCACCTCTCTGGGACTTTGGCAGTATTTACCTTATTAAACATTTAATGCAATGTGCTATTACTTACGTCAAAGCGAGGGTATCGCCTATATCTTTTTCACTTATATAAATTTTATTCCGTGGGCATAGATTCTGTGTTGGCATGAACATAAGTGGGCGGTTAGCTGGGATTGCTGAAAGTGACTTATCACGACGACACATGACAAAGTTACAGAACGGATCTGATCATCTCCAGTGCAGACACATCATGAGTTTTGAGATTGTAGGGACGTATCTTGCCCTTTTATAAAGTACTGTACATCTATGTATACTGAAATTAATGATTAGAATTTAAAGTGAACCTGTCAGGTGCAATATGCACCCAAAACCACAAGCAGTTCTGGGTACATATTGCTAATCCTTGGCTAACAGTCCCTGTATCTAGTAGCATAGATAAAGAGAACTTTAGAAAAAGTATTTCTAAAGATCCTTTATTAGCAAAGGGAACTAATCACAATGGCGTTAGTTCCCCCAACTAGTCCGCCCTCTTAGTATGTTAGTACAGGGGCATGCTAACATGCTATTCAATGTCCATTGCCCAGCGTCATCAACGGGGAGGCACATGCCTATGTCTATTGCCATTGCTTCAGACGCCGGGTTTTTTCTCAGTGCTCATGATCAGAAGTCCCAGTACTTCCGGTCATGCACACTTGACCTCTCTGAAGCTGGGATGCGTACACCCAGCTTGATAGTGTGCATGACCAGAAGCACTGACCCTAAACCTGGCGTTCTGAAGCTGTAACTTTTGATCATGCGCACTGAGCCTAAAACTGGCATCTGAGACAGTGACACAGGCACATGCGTCACCCAGGCCTGGATTTAGGGGGGGGGCCAAGGGGCCCGGGCCCTGGGCCACCTACCAAGTGGGGGCCTCCACCAATATAGGGATAAATATATCAAAACATGTAACATACACGTCACTTTGCTGTGAACTGTTTCTAATGATAAGGAACATTTAACAAAAGAGAAACTATTGAAAATGTAGGGACCTGGCTACGGTCCTACATCTCAGTAGCTGGCACATAGTCATGGCACCTGCATCAGCATCCACTGACCTGGCTAGCTAGACTTTCTTAGTACCTGTACCTAATGCTCAGCTTATGGCATGCGGCAGCCTTCTCCAATCCCAATAGAAGCTTCTAGGCTGCTGATGGCAACCTATGGCACGTGTGCCAGACAGGGCACGCAGGGCCCTTTCTGTCGGCATGCACGCTGTTGCCTCATTCAGCCACTTTGAACTGCCGGTGTGATTGCGCCGGTAGTTCAAAGTTGTGTTGGAGCAGAGGAAACATTTCTCCTCACTTTGACACTCCTCCTCTCCTAGACCGCAGGCCTGTTGCCTAAGAGATGGCGGGAGCATCAATAAGTGGCACCGGCGTAATGACGACTGGTAGCAGCGCGGAAACTGAGGACCCAGCGGCGCGCAGCAGTGGAACGGGTGCAGAAAGGTGAGGGGGGTTTTTTGTTTTTTTTTTAAACTGTGTGCGGCAGCGGCTGTGTTAAGGTGGGGGGGAAACATGGCAGCACGGGAGAAACATGGCAGTATGGGGGAAAACATGGAAGGATAAGGGAAAACATGGAAGGATGGGGGAAAACATGGCAGGATGGGGGAAAACATGTCAGGATGGGGGAAAACATGTCAGGATGGGAGAAAACATGTCAGGATGGGGGATATATGCCATGATGGGGGAAACATGCCAGGATGGGGGTACATTTATCAGGATGGGGTAACATGCCAGGATGGGGGACATATACCAGGAAGGGGGATATTTACCTGCATGTGGGAACATGCCAGGATGGGGTACATTTGGCTATCATGAGCATTGAGTCAGATATACTGCGTGAATTGGACAACACCTTGAAAAATGGGCCTCCCTCCAAAATGGGCCCCGGGCCACCCACCTCTTAAATCCAGTCTTGGAGTCTTGGCATCACCGCTGATGAAGCTGGGCAATGAGCATTGAATAGCATGTTACTGCACCCCTGTTGGTGTGCTAACATGGTAAGAGGGTGGACTAGTCGGGGGAAACAATGCCCTTGAGACTACTTGCTGGGCTTATTAGCATATCATAAAGGATCTTTAGAAATACTTTTTCTAAAGATCCCTCTATCTATGCTAGTGTATACAGGGACAGTTAGGCAGGGATTAGCAATATGCACCCAGAACTGCTCATGGTTCTGGGTGCATATTGCACCTCACAGTTTAACTGACACTTTAAGCAATTAACTTTTTTTTTTTTTTTTTTTTTTTTTTAAATGTGGAATGCTTTGTTTAAATAGCACATTCAGTGACAACTATAAGTAAATGTGGGCACCATAATAAATAAAAACTCAGGTCTTTACAGTTACTGCTTGATGTTAGGACATTCCTAATCTCATTGGGTAAGAACATTTGCTGCCATCATCCACTTTTCATGACTGGTGATGGGCGAACACTTAAATGCTCAAATGCTCCTGTAGCGCCCCGGGGTTCAAGGGGTCAATCTGACTCGTTGCCGGGCCGGTGGTGCAGGTAACAGCCGCCATTGCTGTCGCTGTCCTCTGGGGCGGATGTCTCAGTAGCTAGGGTAGATTCGCTTCCCGCAGGTGAAGCTAGGCCCCAGGGAGAGGATGACTGTGGAACGGAGTAATACGTTGTGGGTGCAGGGCTGTGGGCGACAACAAGAACTGGACGACACAGGTTGGAATCTCCTTTCACCTTTTACTGGTATCAGGTGAAGTCCAGGAGTTGGTGGCCCGGTCAGCCTGAAAGCAGCAAAGAAGTCTCTCTCTGCCCAGTGGGTATAAGCCTCCTTCTTTGCGCAGTTGTAGGTCGCTGTGGTCTGAAGCTGCACAGCATCCCTCTTTCTAAGTGTTTAAAGTCTGACGGGTAGCGCGAGCCGGTGCTGGGTCCCACTCTGTAGCAGTGACCCCAAGCTTTTTTCTTGCCACTTCTCCTCCAGATTTTAGGTGAGCTAGAGGAGGTGAACTTTTCTGCCCTTCAGCGTTACTATTGGACCGTTAACACCCAGTAGCCTGGGACGCCGGTGTACCGCTCTATGCGCTCGGTCCTGGAGAGCTGGGCAGCAGCTCTCAGACAACGACCGTTCTCTTTGCTTTGTCCTACTGTTCTGAGGTCTGGCTTTCTGTTGCTCACTAATCCCTCCTCTAAGTCAGTATGTCCAGAGAGGCTCCCTTCAACACAGGTTATGAGCTCCCCCTACTGGTCCGGAGAAGGAAGTGGTGTTGCATGTAAGTGTACCTGGCAGAGATTTCCCCACTGTTTCCAAGCATGGCATTGCTCCCAGCGATGAGAACAACACCACTGTGGCTCCCAGGACCACTGGGGTGCCACTTGTTACTTAATTTGAGCTAGTCAGACGCTCGGATGAACTTGACACGAGTAACGAGCACTATGGAATGTCAGTGATTAGCCTGGTCAGCTCTCCACCAACATACAACCAGCCATATACAGAGCATTTCTGGCAGGAGGGAGGACTGAGGTTTTTTTTGGTCACACTATATCCGAGAATGTTGCTTTATCCTGCGGGAGAACCATTGAGAGCCCGCAAATCATTACATCAGTGCAGTGAAGCAAGACTTTGCGTTGTGGTCATCATTACAAGGACAAAATATCCAAGCACCCACGATACTCTGCCGACCTCCACGAGAACCTGCACACCCCTGTTGTGGGGGTGACAGGGAGCTGTAGTCGTGGGCACAGGTGAGCCCTTGCTTCTAGGCAGCGTCTGTCTTCGGTGCTGCACTCCTACCACCTCCACAGCGCAACCAGGGACACCACAATTCTTCCTCTTTAAGATCAATTCAGACACAAAGTCCAGGATAACGTTTAACACTTTTTTACTGAAGAACTCGCACAGCTTCTGTGGAGCACATGCACTGCGGGCACATAGCTTAAACATTACAGGCATGTTATGGTTTAGTTTCTTTTCACATTTTCCTGCACACTGCTCCCTTCTGCACATCTCTCCGGCTACTATAAGACTGTCTGTTTCCCTTGGCAACACCACAGTGACAGTTAGTAAATTAATGGTTTTCCACGGATCTAATCGCGTCCTCTCCCACATGGATGTGATACACCACCGAACGGAGTTCCTTCACCACTGTCTGTGTGGTGACCCATTCGCCCAGGTCTATGTTACCTCACGCCTAGACTTGTCTTATTGGAGTCAGTTACTACCCAGAAGATCAACTAAATCAAGGCCCACAACTTCAGGTTGGTCTGTGCCTATTTCTGCACCCGGCTACTGAAGAGTTTCCTTTGTCAACTTGATAGGGTTTTCCTAGGGTGAGCCGGAGGGTCTGACCGAATTACTCTGGACTTCTCTTGCTATACCTCCCATAGATACAGCTTCCCCTCTCTACTTCATGGTGTCCCTATCTGACTAGAATCAGGAAGTGGTCTCTGCCTTAACCCCTACTATGGGCCAGCCTCCTTCCCCTTGAACTCCTTTAGCCCTAATACACCATCCCACCCCTAAGCTCTACCCTGAGCTAAAGGACCACAAAGCTTTGACCCCTTGTGGTGGTTGAATAACAGTGCATCTGAAAAGTACATACATATAAACAACATTGCACACATATAAACATACACAAATAAATCATCATGACGTCTTTAGGGGAGGGTGCAAGGCAGGGGTCACCCTCCTACACCCTGATGCTCAATCGCAGATTCTGTGATTGGGGCGTTGATCCGGGGAAGAAGTCTGATTGCCGTATGTGGAGTCGGGAAGACATTTTTTCCCCTGAAGTTTACTGTCTGCCAGTTAGGTTTTTTGCCTTCCTCTGGATCAACATGTAAGGTTAGATCATGGGTTAAATTCAATGGACGCAAGTCTACCTTCAACATCAAACACTAAAACTATGAGCACGCTCGCTCATCACTATTCATAACTCAATTACATTTTCCACTTTCGCGTTTTCTAACGTTTCAGCACATATGGAACTCTCATTCTTGTGCATGTTCTCTGCACCCATAATAAAAGTTGTCCTGTTAACAACATATACAGTATATCCCTTGTCCACCAAAAGATAATAAATGTATGATTTTTAGGGATCCAACTACTCGGATTTCCACTCATAACAAGAATCCGAGTTCCAAAGTCTCCACTGTGGATGAAGTTGTAGTGAGCATGTGCGACCCCTCCTTCATTCACTGTCTATAGGAGGTGTGATCACACATGTGGAACCATATAGAAAAAAGTCCAGCAGCACACCGAATCTCCGGTAAAAAACTTTTCTTTTTTTTATTAAATTAAGCGGTGCATTTTAAAAAGGCAGTGAAGGAACAGGGTGCAGGATCCCTTACGGACAATGGCCATTTCGCGTTAAACACGCTTCCACTGGTCCAATGGCCATTGGGCCCATGGAAGCGTGTGTAACGCGAAACGGCCGTTGTCTGTGAGGGATTCTGCACCCTGTTCCTTCACTGCCTTTTTAATATGCACCGCTTAATTTAATAAAAAAAAGAAAAGTTTTTTACCAGAGATTCGGTGTGCTGCTGGACTTTTTTCTATATGGTTCCACATACCTACAGCTATCCTGTTTCATCAGCGAGCACCCAGGACTGGAGCCTTAATAAGGGAATACTGCTTCTAATCCACTCCTCCCCAGGATTGTAAACAGGTCATACTGCAGTGGTGCACAACCACATCTATGTTTTGCACACATTGTGATCACACACGCTCACTACTGTATCATGCACCGTCGAAAATGGATCTTTGTGATTAGTGGGGGGGTGTCACGCTGTACTCTAAGATGTACAATAGCAGTATAGCGCAGTAATGTGGGACTGAGAGGATTCCTGAAACTATCTGAGAAGGTAGTTAGCTGGTAAACCACTAGGGGGCGTAAAAGTGGAGGAAAAGTATGAGCAGGGAATTCCCTAGCAGAGGTAATACTAGTCAAGCCCACCAGATGGCAGTAGAATCGTCAGAAAGCCGTGTCACAACATGAGGTCTTGTAAGTACACAAGGGCAAAGTCTAAACGTAGTCAGGGGGAAGCAAATAGTCAGTAGCCGGGAAATCAGAGCCTAGAAGCGAGGGGGAGTGGGAAGACAAGACAGAATAAAGGTAAACAGATAAGGAACGAACAGGGAGACAGCGGGAGAGACACTGATGGAAACAGACAACAGAGGAAGTTAACAGGTCAGGTGAACACGGAGGTCAGGAGGAGGCAGGGCAGACAACAGGTCACTCAAGAGCAGAACACAGCAGAGCCAGAAGTATCACTGGCGAAGTCCAAGAGAAACAGTGCCCTAATAAAGCAGCCTGACCTCCAGAACGAGGCAGAAAGGATTAACCCCTAACGTGACTTGCATCAGAAGTGAAACTCAAAAAAAGGCTCAGCTCCAGCTGAGCCAGGAGTCAATCATGACAGGGGGGCATTAGAATCTGGATCCTCAGTGTTCATACATTTATCATTTACATGCAGTGTGGATAAGTATAACTGTTTTTTTATGGTACAACTCCATCATGTCAACAGCTCACATTACTACTGCAGACGATCACTGAACTCGACAGCTCTGTTCATGTAGATGGCTCGAGCCACCAAGTGACTGACGACAGCTGTGAAACCAAAACATAAAAACTGGAGCAGCAGAAGGGAGCTGGCACTGTATCAGAGGAGGGTTCTAGCTGACTTTGTTATTTTACATGTCAGCAAATGTTTGGCAATAATTTTTCAAAACGTGAAAACCCCTTTAAAATAAGGATCATCTTACGGTGTTTTAAAGAGGTCCCCCTCTCTGCTGAGCTCTTTTAGCAGCCATATGGGCATCCTCCCTATTGTTAGTACACCTTTGGGCATATGATCCTAGGGCTCTAGTGTGTATACTGTTGTGCTAATGCTCTTTTCATGCATTAGTACCTGGGTACGGCACTGTGGGTATATAGCATCTGACATATCCTTCATGCCTTTGTAATTATTGTCTGATTCCAGAAACAGTAAAAAAAAATGATATTCATAAATATTCACAGCATTCAGAGAGTAAATCTGTGTTTTCATACAATTTCAATGTATGTTTACCTATACTCCAGCACTTGGAACTTGAATCTGAAAATTCTTCCCACTCATTTACATGCATATGCCAGCTTTATGGACGCAATTAATTTCCTCCGGTCTGATTTACCGCTTCCTGAGTGTGCTTAGAATTTAAGCATTGGTTTCCATGTAGTGAAGGACAGGAAAGGTACAATCAAAATCGAAATTCTGCAGCAATCCTCAATTTATAAACCTTCATTAGTGGCCAGAGTTTCATCAGGAAATACAATTTGTGGCACTCCATGAGCACGATTATAAAATGAAAATTTTAATAGAAACTCTAAAAAGAATAAAAAAAAATAACTGTCAGGAATAGCTGATAATAGTAATAATTATAATACAGAACATAATTGGAATTGTTTGTCCAGACACAGAGGAGGATGTGCTTAATATTGCCCAATATTTAGTAAATAGAAAATCCCTTTTTGGTAGAGGGATCACTCCCCAAAAAGCTGTGTGTAGCTGAATCCCCTGAAATTGGGCCTTATCTGTGGGGGAACCCATCAGAAAATATTCAATTCTCACTCAGCACCAGACAACAGAATTCATAGAATCATAGAATGGTGCAGTTGGAAGGGACCTCAAAGGCCATCGGGTCCAACCCCCTGCGAGTACAAGTTTTCCTAAATCATCCCAGCTATATGTTTGTCCAATTTCCGCTTGAAGATTTCCATTGATGGAGAGGTCACTATAGAATTATAGAATGGAAGAGTTGGAAGGGACCTCAACAGCTATCGGATCCAACCACCTGCGAGTGTTACATAACATTAATTCCCATGAAGACAATTTGTAGCTCCTTTGGGTTATTTCTTTTGTCCAATGAGTGTCAAAAGTAGGTAGTGCATTACATTTGCTCCAAGTCAGACGAATTTATTAAAGTTTTGGGATATTTTTCAAAATGTTTGACTTTACCATAAATGTCTTTTTTTGGAGGCCCATTCACCCTCGTTTCACCTGGTAACTGGCCCATGGGTCATTGCTTCTACTGTAGGTGCAGAATTCAAATATATGCGAGATGCTCCAACTCTTAGGGTACCTTCACACTTAGCGATGCAGCAGCGATCCGACCAGCGATCTGACCTGGTCAGGATCGCTGCTGCATCGCTACATGGTCGCTGGTGAGCTGTCAAACAGGCAGATCTCACCAGCGACCAGTGAACAGCCCCCAGCCAGCAGCGACGTGCAAGCGACGCTGCGCTTGCACGGAGCCGCCGTCTGGAAGCTGCGGAGACTGGTAACTAAGGTAAACATCGGGTATGGTTACCCGATGTTTACATTAGTTACCAGTGTGAGCAGGGAGCAGGGAGCCGCGCACACTGAGCGCTGGCTCCTTGCTCTCCTAGCTACAGTACACATCGGGTTAATTAACCCGATGTGTAATGCAGCTACATGTGCAGAGAGCAGGGAGCCGCGCACACTGCTTAGCGCTGGCTCCTTGCTCTCCTAGCTGCTGTACACATCGGGTTAATTAACCCAATGTGTACAGCAGCTACATGTGCAGAGAGCCGGAGCCGGCAGCACAGGCAGCGTGAGAGCTGCGGAGGCTGGTAACTAAGGTAAATATCGGGTAACCACCTTGGTTACCCGATATTTATCTTGGTTACAAGCTTACCTCAGCTGTCAGACGCCGGCTCCTGCTCCCTGCTCGCTTCATTTGTCGCTCTCTTGCTGTCACACACAGCGATCTGTGTGTCACAGCAGGAGAGCGGCTTTGAAGAAAACGAACCAGGGCTGTGTGTAACGAGCAGCGATCTCGCAGCAGGGGCCAGATCGCTGCTCAGTGTCACACACAGCGAGATCGCTAATGAGGTCACTGCTGCGTCACAAAAAGCGTGACTCAGCAGCGATCTCGGCAGCGAGCTCGCTGTGTGTGAAGCACCCCTTAAAGGAGTTGTCCCAAAAATAACATTAATCACCTATTCAGGGATGGTCAATACATGCTACTGGGAGTCCAGCTTCAGAGAACACCATTGACTGGAGAAGAGCAAATAAATTCTCAGAACCCTTGTCCAGAGGTGAGGTCAGTAATCTGTGGCCATTGGAAGAGAGCTGTCATGGCTGTCTCTCTGCATAGTGAGACTACTGACAAATTCAGGACTTGAGAGTCATTGTTCATTTTTTACTCTATATATTAAACTGGTTTTCCTATCTTTTGGCAATTGTAGGGTTAATGTCAGTATTCCTTGCCAGCAAGCAGTCTCATTAGCAGCTCTGGTGTTTTTGGTTTGGGACCACTCCCAGTCCCTTTGTATGCTTTCTGCTACCAGCCGAGGGTGCCGGTTATTCTTTGATCTGAGTAATTTGGATGCTGGGGCTGGAGGTGCAAGGAGCTGGAGGAGCCCTCTCTTGAAATTGCTGTAGTGGCTGCAGTATTGGATCTGACTGCAGCAGATATTTGTTTTTTTTTCCCTTCTGTCTTCCTTCCCTGGTGTGTTGTTTCAGTGCAGCGGTGGGACTAGTAATCCTTACCTACCCACACCCTAGCCAGGGACTATTGTAGGGGCTTTACAGGGCTTCAGGTTCCTGCTCCTGTCAGGTGAGAAACCTGTATAGGGACTGGCTAGGAGTGCAGGGTACAGTGGTAGGTAAGTGTAGGAGGTGTCCATCTTCCCTCTCACTATCGCTTAGGCTCACCATTGTTAAAGTGTCCCCGGTGTACCCCTTGTTTGTTGTGGTTTTACCCCTGTTTAGTTGTATATTTGGCCTCATGTCGGACCTTCCTCAGTCTGTGCAATGACCAGATCCTTGCTAACCACCTCCTACCTGCCAGCATCTGCTGCTCCTCTTTTGATTACCTGACCTGGAGCTTTGTTTGAAGATCATGCAGAAACATTAACATCACAATGGGCTGGCTAATAAAATGAGCAGTCGGGGATGCCAGCCGGTTAGAGGTGCTTCACCGGGGTCCAGGTCAAGCTGTCATGATCTACTGACCTGGTTGATGCTTCAGGGTCCTGCAAAATAATTTACTTATCTCTACTAGTGATCAAGATCACTGGGGTCTCACATGTAACCACCGCTCTGTTAACTATCTATAACTTCTATAAAAAGGTAGCTGTCAGCTAAAGAGCCATTTCAGCTGTCTCTCATTCACAAGAGCACTCATTTGGCTAAACGATCCTATATTCTCTATGGGGAAGCTACTGCCAGATATCTTTGGTGGCAGCCTATCTCTAGAATTGAACATGACAAATCCTTAAATTCCCTCAAATCAATTGTCCAAGGGCCCACATTAGACAGTTGTTCGAATATGTCAATGTTGGTGGGTGTGGTTGACATTAGTTTAATCTGTATTGGGGCAGAGGCATAATGTTCACAGTCGCAGAGATCGCAAATGCGACCAGCCCCAGTGCCTGTCTCAGCTGGATGTGCATCCAAGGGTGCGCATCCAGCTGAAATAGATCGTAGCACAGAGACGCGTTGGGTCCCTGCACTGCCATGTACCAGCCTCTGATTAAGGCTGTTAATATCACTGCTACCCACACCCATAATCCAGCGCATGAAGAGCAGATAATATTCCGGCACCTGATACTGTAGCTGAATGTGCTGTAAATGAGTGAAGTGAAGTTGCGTCGTGCCATCTTCAGAGGAGGACAATGGGGGAGTCTGGAGAAGGTGAGTATAATCGTTTATTTTGTTTACTGTGTGCAGCACCTGGAGGTATAATGTGTTCCAGGATGTGGCCAGGATAGGGACAAAAACCAGCTGGGGCCATTATGGGGACATGTATGCCAGGCTGGGGCCATTATGGGCACATGTATACCAGGATGCGGTCATTATGAGGATATGTATACTAGGATGGGATCATTATGGGGACATGTATACCAGGATGGGGCCATTATGGGGACATATATACAAGAATGGGGACATATATACAAGTATGGGGCCATTATGGAGACATGGATAACAGAATGGTGCCATTATGGGGACATCTATACCAGGATGGGGGTCATGATGAGGATATATTTACCAGAATGGGGACATATATAAAAGGATGGGGTCTTTATGGAAACATCTATACCAGGATGAGGCCATTATGGAGACATACAGTATATACCAGGATGGGGCCAGGATGTTGACATATACCATGATGGGCCCAGGATGTGAACTTTTCATGAGAACGGCTAATATAAAGTGTCTGGGAAAGGGAGAATAGGAGGACAATGATTATAGGATGTCTAATAGCATGATTTATTGTTCACTGTGTACATGTTTATTGGTCCTCATGATGCTATAGAAAAAAAAATGAAATGATAAACTGTACATTTGCACATTTGTACTACACTGCATTATATTTACTGTGGTTTAAAAGGATAACAGCTCCTGTTGAGAATGAATTAAAAAAATCATAGAAAGTCATGGCATAGGACTAGTATATATGACTTTCTGCAAAGTGGGGTTTCAAATGCTGGGGGAATTCACTAAAAAAGTCATCTAATCCAAAACAAATTACAGAAAAAAAATTGCGATACATACTGCAGGATGCAGCATGTGCTTATGATAAGAGGTGGAGGCAACATGGGTACAGAATACTGATAAAACAATCCTTCACCCGTCTACTATACATAGGGGTGCGGATGGTTACTTAGTATTGTAGATGCACACAGATAAGGCTTGTATAGGGCGCTAGTCACATAGGTACATATGATGTACCATGTCGGCTAACAGCGTATTGGTCACACCTATATTATTAGATCACCCGGGCTACCCAGCAATATATAAGTGCCGTCCAGAAACACAGACACCCCAATTCTCCCCCTCTACACTTCATCCAGCAGTTATATAAAAATATGGTATTAGTGGATATTTGCGCCAAAACATACAAGCCTGCAACCCCACATCAAGGGTCCTCAATGCCAGTTATACACTAAAATAAAAGACATTCATTGAAGAGGATATCAAACCAAACCCAATCATTGGCTTAACAGAATATTGGTAGGACCAGGTACTGACACGTATGGACTGAATTAAGGGGCTTCAGTGCTGGTTATGCTCTGCTAGCATTTTTCACTTTTCTCTACACATTGAAGCTCCTGTTCGCCTTCTGTACCTTCATCTTCCTTTCGCTTAAATGGAGCTGTGCTGTAGTATCTCGCACAGTGAGTAGCTAAGGCTAAGAGCATTGCTATGTAGGAGGAATGCCCAAGGGGCTTCTGTACCTTCATTCTAAACAGCAGCGGGAACCTCTGAGGTCAAGCCTAGATCTAATTGTTACGGCTTTTCAACCAATATGGCATACCATATTTGTAGCAGAATTTTGTACAGGAAAATATGGCTGAGCTGGCTAGATGGCATCTAGAAATATATCAAAAAAAAGCAAATTTTTCTAAGTCCTGCAAGCTAGAGACTGGTCAAGTAAGAGGTCATCCCATGATTTTGACTTCAAGTCAAATGGCAGTTTTCCTTCTTTATCTTCAGGGTTGTCATTGTCCAAAGGTCACACCTTGTACATACCTTGGCCAAGGTGAAGAAGGTTGTTGTTAGCTTTCTGACACTGAGCACCCATTGCGTAGCACCCTCTGCTACCACTTGGACATGCTCTTTTCATTACTTACTTACCAGTATTGTTTCTGTGACACCCTGGCAAATCCAGGTTGTCACAGGAGACTGCATCCATCCTACAGATGCAGGACTCTCTGCTCCTTGCCCACCAACACATCCCACATACAGGTACAAACACCAGCCACAAAACCCTAGTCACACCCCCAAGGACAATAGAGACACACCAGTGGACGGGGCCAGGCAGATGCTGACGCCCACCTAGGGGTTCTGAGGTGTCCGGGGAGGGAACAAGTGAGTTGAAGTCAGTCTGAGTCAGACAGTGAAACACTTTAGTCTGGACAGTGGAAGTGAGAGGAGTGAAGTGACAGGGTGGTCAGGGGTCGGAGCCCCTGGACTACCAGACTACTGACTAGGTGGCAGATGGCAGAGCAGGGCCACAGGCGACGGAGATCCGGTCACAAGAGACCTTAAGTGGACCGGGGCAGGGTTGTAGCCCACTGGTACTGGCAGCGGGAATCCGGTCCGGAGGCCGTGCACAGTTGGGGTGCCTGGACCCTAGGGCGAGGACAGCTTCAAACCCCTTGTCAATTAACCAGCAGGGGACAAGATTCCACGTCTTGTCCCACCAGTAAGCCCAGAGAGCGAGACAGAAGCCCATTGCAGGGGATATGGCATCTGCAAGTGCCTGCAAAAATCCCAAGGGTCAGATCTCGCGGACCACAGCTCCCACAGCAAAGACACTGGGAGTGGACTTACCTCGTTTCATGTGGACTAGTCAACACAGGAGACAAAACACAGAAGTGCAGGAGGAAGGGCCCCTGTCCTGTCAACCGGTGTGCGGGACCCGAGCACACCCCTCTGGAGGCTACGGGTTTCCGGCACTTGGTTTACTACTTGGACTTGTGTGGTTTATTTCTAAACAGTGAGTACACCGGTGTTATCCGGTCCAGCCAACAGACAGCACCCCAGAACTGCACACCACCTACACCTGGGCCCCGCGACTACACCTCCCCTTCCCGTGGAGGGGAAACCATCCTGCTGCCCCGCCGCTCCATCAGCCCCGGGCGACCCACACAAAGGCAAAGGCGGTGTTAACAACAAATCACCGCAACCCACGGGTGGCGTCACTGACAAACCCTATAAATAACCCCTTTATTACGTTGTGGGCGGCGGACTGCTGCACGAGCCCCTGATCCGGTCACCACTTGAGCCTTAGCCACGATCCCGGATTCAAGCGCCTCAGGTAGCCTCCCCTGCCGTGGACAGTCACTCCTGCCCGCAACATTTCTTGAGAAAAGCACATTTTTAATGCAATGCCATATTGAAGATATCTATGGCTCCCTACAGCAAAGCCCTAAGGATTCGGTGTACAAATGTACTAGCTAGAATAATAGATGTTCGAGTATGTACATATAATGCCCCAAAATTGGGGATTATGTTACGGGCATGAAAAAGTTTGAACACCCCAGGTCAAAATTACTGTTATTGTGAACAGTTAAGCAAGTTGAGGATGAAATGATCTCTAAAAGGAATAAAGTTAAAGATGCCACATTCCCTTTATATTTTACGCAAAAAAAAATAATTATTTTCATCTTTTACATTTCAAAATTGACAAAAAAAAAGGAAGATGGGCTAATCCAAAAGTTTGGGCACCCTCCATGATTAGTACCTAGTAGCACCTCCTTTGGCAAGTATCACAGCTTGTAAATGCTTTTTATAGCCAGCAAAGAGGTTTCAGGTCTTGTTTGAGGTATTTTCATCCATTCTTCCTTGGAAAAGTCCCCCAGTTATGTGAGATTCCTGTTTTCAAGCTTTTTTACAAATGGTATTATGTTTGTGTGACACCCCTGGACTATTCAGGTCGTCACAGGGTACTGCACAAACTGCCCTTCCCGTGCAGTATTCCAAATGCCTCATGGTTCTGGGTCCCCATCTTGCACTACTGCCTCCAACAGCAAATCAAAATCCTAGATACACCCTGCACCACACCCACCAGGCACACCAGTGGACGGCTTGAGCGGAATAGGGTCGCCCACCTAGGGGTAAGGATGGGAGGTGGAAGGTGTTAGAGCAGAACAGAAGTAGCTCCCAGTGTGAGAGAAGCTGGGAGTAGCAGCTCCCTAGAGAACAGTGGTAACCCTCGAGCTGAGAAGACCTCTGAGGAAGCTGGGAGTAGTGGCTCCCAGGGGAAGCTGACTAGGTTGCAGACGGTGGTCTGGGCCTAGAGGAGTCAGACCCCCGCTCGCAGGGGATTGAGGCTAGGTGCCTGGGACTTGTCAGCGAGGACGGTCAGCAGCCTGGCACTATCACTGGTCCGGGACCGAAGACACGGCGGGGTACACGGACCCTAGGTCGGGGAGAAGCTTCAGGCAACCCGGCAATTATCTTGCGGAGAATAGGGCCTTTATGGACTGTTCCCACCAGCTCCAGAATCGGGGCACTAGCGCAACGAGGGGGATAGGGCTTTCCAAAAGCAGCCCACTGAAATCTCAAGCGTGAGCCCTGAGAGCAGGCTACTTCACTTAGCCACAGTGGGGAGCGGGGCCCGGCAAGTTCCAAACTACCGGGCCACTACGAAGAATCTACAGTTTTGTGCCAGGAAGCAGGTCACGGATCCCCAGGCAGTACTGCAGGGGATGGGACACGGACGAGCTCCCCTCTGAGAGACAACGTCAGTCAGAGACTTGGTTTACCCGGTTGTCAGCATCTGCTTAATGACTGAGTGAGTTACAAAGTGACCCCTGCATCCCACGGCATCCCACCGAGTCCCGGAGCCTTCCCCTACCGTGGAGGGCAACAACACCTTACTGCCCCACTCCATCACCCTGGGTACTCCCAACGGCAGCGGCGGTATCCCTTCATCACCGTACACCACGGGTGGCATCACAAACTATAATTCCCCTGTAAATAACTCACGCCTTTACATTTAGAGTGTCCCCAAGCCCCCGGGTCCGGAGACCCTCAAGCCACAAATAAGCACACGGATCCAAACGGTTCGATCTGTTGTCGGGGCGGCACATTTGCATCAAGAATTTGTTGAAATTTCATTGAATCCATTCTTCTTTCTACCCACAAAATGTTCCCTGTGGCATTGTCTGCAACACAACCCCAAATCATGATTGATCCACCCCCATGCTTAATGGTTGGTGATATGTTCTTTTCCTGAAATTATGTTCCCTTTTTTCTCCACACATACCATAGATCATTGTGTCCAAAGAACTACTTTAATCTCATTGGTCCACAGCACTAGTTTCCAAAATGCATCAGCTTGTTTAGATTTTGTTTTGCATACTTCTGATACTGAGTTTTATGGTGATGACGCAAGTGAGGTTTTCTACTGATGACTCTTCATGTAGGCTATATTTGCACAGGTGTCTCTGAACAGTAGAACAATGTACCACAACTCCAGAGTCTGCTATATCTTCCTGAAGGTCTTTTGCAGTTAAGCAGGGGTTCAGATTTGTTTCTCTAGCAATCCTATGAGCTGCTCTCACAGATATTTTGCTTGGTCTTCCACATCTTATCTTGAACTCTACTGTTCCTGGTAACTGCCATTTCTTAATTACATTTTGAACTGAGGAAAGGGCAACTTGAAAATGCTTTGCTATCTTTTTATAGCCTTTTCATGCTTTGTGAGCCTCTACCATTTTTATTTTCAGAGTGCTAGGCAGCTGATGTTTTTTGGGATAAGATTAGAGGAGGTTGGGATTTTGTAAAGCTGTGAAATTTGCATCACTTAGTCTTTCCTATGATAGTGAACAAGCTATAACCCTAACAAGCTAATTAAGGTCTGAAACCTTGGTCAAAGTTGTCTGAGCACACAGAACTGCAAGGGTGCTCAAACTTTTGCATCTACCCATTTTCCTGTTTGTATTTTTTCAAGTGTAAGAGATAAGTAAATATATATTTTGTGGGGGTGAGGGAGCTAAAATACATAGGAAATTTGTCATCTTTAACTTTTTGCCTTTTAGAAATCATTTCATCTATAACTTGCGTAACTGTTCACAATAACAGTAATTTTGACCAAGGGGGCTCAAACATTTTTATACCACTGTATATGTGGATCCCAGGTTCAACATGAGCCAACAATGCGGTGCTGCAGCTAAAAAGACCACCAAAAATCTGGAATGTATCAAGACAAGCATTGAATCTAGATCAATAGAGGTAATTATTCCCCTATACTCTGCCCTGGTCAGACCCCACCTGGAATACTATGTACAGTTCTGGGCGCCCCAATTCAAGAAAGACATCGATATATTGGAGCAAGTCCAGAGAAGATCCACCAACATGGTAGAAAGTCTGCAAACCATGTCATATGAAGAACGGCTAAAAGAACAAGGGATGTTTAGTTTGAAAAAGAGAAGGCTGAGAGGAGACTTAATAGCGGTCTACAAATATCTGAAAGGAAGTCACAGTGCAGAGGGAACCACCCTATTTTCATTAGCACAAGGAAGTACAAGAAGCAATGGGATGAAACTTAAAGGAAGGAGATTCAGATTAGACCTTAGGAAAAACTTTCTGACTGTGAGGGCAGTGAGGGAGTGGAACAGGCGACCACGGGAGGTAGTGAGCTCTCCATCAATGGAAATCTTCAAGTGGAAACTGGATAAACATATAACTGGGATGATTTAGGAAAGCCTGCACTCACAGGGGGTTGGACCCGATGACCCTTGAGGTCCCTACCAACTCTACCAATCTATGATTCTATATGCCTTTAATACATGACGTTTTGCAAGGTTTATATGCAGTGTGTAGCACACACAGGTACTCCAAGAATTAACTCCTCACTGAGCTAGTAGCTAGGAGAATAGCTTGGGTGCATGGAGATTTAGTGCACAAAAGCTACTGCAGTGAGTTTTGCAAACCAGATTAGGCTAGTTTCACACTTGCGCTATTTTGACGCAAACGGAATCCGTCACTAATGTAGTACAGTTCATTTATTTACAGTGGAAGCGCGTTACTATGGCGCGTGTGTGTGTCATGCAGTACCCGCTTGTGTCCACACAATGTCGCGCTTCCACTGTAAATAAATGAACTGTACTATATTACTGACGGATTCCGTTTGCGTCAAAATAGCGCAAGTGTGAGTGGGCCCTTAGTCTGGGCAGACAGACAGAGAAGAGCAGAAATAGCCAACAGCAACTATGTCACACCTGTTCCAGCAGGCCGGATGGCTAGTAGACTGATCTGATGACTCGTACAGGGAGGAATGTGGACTTTTTGGTAGTAGAGGAATGCCTTGGTGTTCTAGAGCACACAGTCTAATAATAAGTATGCCGTGGATGAAAGAGGAGTACTCACCCACACTGGAGAGGGGAACGTTAGCCCCCTGAACACAATGAAGATGAGTGGGAGTAGGAACTTGGCGGATGTTAGAGAATGCAGTCCTGGAAGGCAGGAAGACCTGTCATAGTACCAGTGCTGAACTTCAGCTTAGACACCTGAGGGAATTGCTGTCACGCACTCCTCATAAGGCCAATTCTCTTTATCTGTTGCTAGAAGCCTGTTTTATGGAACCTGCCGTACATGCTATGTCATCTGGTGTAACCATCTGCTGCTGTTCAGTACAGTTTGTATCAGGTTTAATAAAACATCAAGCCTGTCTGCTGACTCTCTCCTGATGCACAACATCATCATGGGGAACGGCACTAACCACTTAACCAAAGGGAAACTGGAAAATAACAGTGTTAGCCCTCTCACACCCAGAGACAGAGTGCCCTATCCCCTGCATTGGAGCACCAGGCACTGGGCACGGCCACCACCGGCGTTAACAAAAATAATCCAACCCTCTGCCTGGTGTAATGTGAACCTTATGCACCAAATACACAGATTTTTTTTAACTTGGATTTGGAAGCTGATGTGTTTCCAAATCCACAAAATAAATTAAGAACATGCACTAAGGGGTACTTTGCACACTACGACATCGCAAGCCGATGCTTGCGATGCCGAGCGCGATAGTCCCCGCCCCCGTCGCAGCAGCGATATCTTGTGATAGCTGCCGTAGCGAACATTATCGCTACGGCAGAGTCACACGCACTCACCTGCCCTGCGACGTCGCTCTGGCCGGCGACCCGCCTCCTTCCTAAGGGGGCGGGTCGTGTGGCGTCACAGCGACGTCACACGGCAGGCGGCAATAGAAGCGGAGGGGCGGAGATGAGCGGGACGAAAACATCCCGCCCATCTCCGTCCTTCCCCATAACTGTCGTGAGCCGCGGTGACGCAGGTAAGCTGATGTTCCTCGCTCCTGTGGCTTCTCACACAGCGATGTGTGCTGCCGCAGGGGAACGAGGAACAACATCATACCGTCGCTGCAGCTACATTATAGAAATGTCGGACACTACACCGATGATACGATTACGACTCTTTTCCGCTCGTTAATCGTATCACAAAGGATTTTCACACTACGATATCGACAGCGGCGCCGGATGTGCGTCACTTTCGATTCGACCACACCGACATCGCAGCTGCGATGTCGTAGTGTGCAAAGTACCCCTAAGAGTATGTGCACACAAGCTTTGTTCAGGTGGGTGGCACCACCTAGTTTTTCATTAGGAAGCTGCTTCAGGAAATGCAGCTGTTTTTTTTCTTGAATCATAATTTTTCCAAGCTGCAGCAATTTTGCCAGTACGCTGAGTCTTCTGTGTGTAATTTCCCCATAGACTTGCATTGTATGTATAAGTTCTGCAGGTAAAAAATGCACATGCGGTTTTGGTGCATTTACAAAGCGGAAGATCATCAAAATTACATGTAATCCGCACGTAATTATGTCAATACCAGGAAGTTTCAAAAACAAAACATCTTTATTTAAAGGGTGTGTCATGGTAGTATCTCTATTTTTTGAGACTAGTGATGGAGTCAGGGTTGAAATGCTTCATTTCCATCTTGGACTCTACATTTAAACATGGTTTCATTTCTTCCAGTGCCTAATGAGTTAATGTCAATTTTGTTGCCCAGCAGTTACTTGCTGACTGTTTCAGCTGCAGCTGCTTTGTAGCCACGCCCCTTCAGGTTTAAGTAGTGGTGTTCTCCAGCAATCTTTGCTGAAGATTCAAACTCATTGTTCTCTGGCTGCCTTGTTGGAAGGTCCTGCTGAGGATTGCTCTAATTTCAGGCTTTATCCTTTTGTTATTGGTATTTGCCCGATTTGTCTTTACTTCCCTTGTTTCTTATTAGTGCAGCAGTAGGTCTAGTGAACTTCACCTGCCTCTCACTAGCCAGGGCATCTACAGGAATTCTTAGGGTCTCAAGTTCCTGCTCGGCGACAGTTGCGGAAACTGTATAGGGACTGGAAAGGACAGCTGCAAGTGAAGATAGGAGGTGTCCATCTACCCTTTCACTAGCTCCAGGGCCCTCCGTTATTATCATGTCCCCGGTGTCCTGTTTGTTGTGTTTTTTTGTTGTGCATCAGACACCTGTAAGTCGTCTAAATGCACATGACATACTCATCACACTTGGCAAGCATGACAGGATGGCATACCAAATAGACACAAATAATGCAGCATCAAAAATGTGCTAAAAACGCAGCATCAATAACGCACACAAAAATGCAATTAAAAAATGCAAGTAATGTGCGGAGAGAGTGCAGATATTTTGCAGTGTCAAAAAACACAGTGGATCCTGATTGTTGGAACGTACCCTAAAGGCCGCTTTACACGCTATGACATTGCTAGCAATTGCTAGCGATGTCGAGCGCGAAAGCACCCACCCCCATCGTACATGCGATATCGTGTGATTGCTGCCGTAGCGAACATTATCGCTACGGCAGCGTCACACGCACATACCTGCTCTGCGACGTCGCTGTGACCGGCGAACCGCCTCCTTTCTAAGGGGGCGGTTCGTTCAGCTTCACAGCGACGTCACAGCAGCGTCACCGAACCGCCGCCCAATAGAAGCGGAGGAGTGGAGATGAGCGGGACGTAACATCCCGCCCACCTCCTTCCTTCCTCATTGCGGGCAGCCGCAGATAAGGTGAGGTTCTTCGTTCCTGCGGTGTCACACATAGCGATGTGTGCTGCCGCAGGAGCGACTAACTACACCGAGCAGCAGCGATAATCGAGAATAGGGGGGCATGTCACCGATGAGCGATTTTGACCATTTTTGCGACGATTCAAAATCGCTCATAGGTGTCACACGCAAAGACATCGCTAAAGCGACCGGATGTACGTCACAAATTCCGTGACCCCAACGACATCGCTTGAGCGACGTCGTAGCGTGTAAAGCGGCCTTTAGGAGTGCTTTTGACTAAATATAGTAATGTCCGCTGCAGATGAAAGCAAAAACGTTTATCTGGTGGTGAAACAATAAGCGAATCATTCCTAAAGGAAATGCTGCGACCCGCACTTCAGCTGCTGTAGGATTATACCGCAACCATACAGGTGCAATAAGTATTTAAGGTTTATATGTTTGTTTTTATTCCATTTTTCTATACAAAGCTATTTTGTTTTCATATTCCTCCCTGTCTCCTATTTAATAGCCCACAGTACGTGAACATTGAGTAACGTAATGGGTGTTGTTGCTTAGCAGGTTATTTTCCTCTACTGATTGCACCGAATGTTGTCCCTCTATTAACATGAGCGCTTTGTTCTGCTGATGTTGCACATTTTATCTAGTTTTACCGGGTTCAACTAATTAAACTTGAAATCAATGGAGGAATTAATGGTGGAGTAAAACCATTGCTGAGGGCAAGTCTAGGAAGAAATCTGTCGAACCCCACTCGACCAGACGCTGACGGACTACAAGTGTCAGCAGAGTTCGGTATCCAGAATGCTGTTATTTTTAGTTTCGGGGAGAACGACGCTCTATGGGTTGCCTTATCTAACCCACGGTAATCATTAGAAGTAATAGCCATAAGCCAGACGCAGAGAGCTTCAGCTACAGATGTTCCACAATCCCTAAAGGAAAAATGTAAGTTTTGTGTGGACTCTCCTAGAATGTCAACTACGAAAGCATGGCACGAGAGGAGAGCCGGGATGTTTTATGGGCATTTATACGTCTATAAATCCTCGTCTTACCTTACATTTAGAGATCTCTCTGGGTTTTTGTTGTCTTTGTTTATGTGAGCTATTTATCAATGAAATCCTTTGCAGCAGAGTTGTCTGGTTTGTGCCATTCAGAGGTAATTGAGCCAGGAAGGCATTGCGGAAGAAAGATCCTCTGACACATTCAGTACCAAGGAGATTTACAAGGTTACATGATATTTAACCAGCGCCCAGGATGCCTGATCTGTGAGTGACCTTGGCAGTTAAGTCATGATGGCACCTCAGGGTTTGTTATTTTTTTTTCCGCTTGGCACAAAAACAAGTTTTTAGAACTTATAGGTGCATTCATTCTTTCCGCGGATGAAAAATACTAAGCACTCAAGGCCAAATCATACTCAGACAAATCAAATCACTAAGAAGTGGCGTTAGTTCTGCCTCTTTTAGCGCAGTGCTTGATTTATGGTGGTCCTAAAGCATAAGGCTACGTGCACCGTATTTGCAGAATATTTTTCCGTTTCAAAAACCAGAGTGTTGGTAGGAAAAACGCTGTGTAAACATACCGCACAATGAAATACAGCGCATCAACAAATCGCTGTCCACTTATTGGTATTTTAACAGCCATGTCCGTCAACTTTCCAAAAATGGTACACAATTGAAGTAACATTTTATTTTTATTTTATTTTATTTTGCTATTTTAAGCCTTTTTGAATTTAGAGTTAAAGTGCGATTACAGCCGTTAAATGGATGACATTTGGCTACGTGTCAGCTGGTTATCATGGGATGGTCGTTTAGGCAGGCCAACAGCACTTCACATGTGCACAGAAGGAGCGATAGATCGTACTGAACACATAAACTGTCATTGTTCTCGCTGACGCATGTCCTGTTTACACAGGGTGATGTGCTGCCGAGAAAAATTATTTTTAAAGAGGCTCAAAAATCATTTCGCTCAACAAAGTAAGATATTATTCAGCCTGTGTACAGTGGCCAATTATTATAACCACAGTGTTCCTCAGGTGCACACACATCATTGGTGCAACCTGTGAATGTCCTGTTTACACAGGATGATGTGCTGTCGAGAAAAATTATTTGTAAAGAAGCTTAAAAATCATTTTACTCCATGAAGAAGGACATTGATTCATCAGTTGATTGTCAGGCTGTTTACAGTGGCCGATAAACATTAACACGATTTGGTTTCAGTACCATCTCTATGCTGATGACACCCAAATGTACACATCTTCTCCTGACATCACCTCTGCATTATTACAAAATACTACCGATTGTCTGTCCGTTGTCTCCAACATGATGTCCTCCCTCTATCTGTAACTGAACCTGTCAAAAACTGAACTTCTCCTGTTTCCTCCCTCTCCTAACCTTCCGAAACCCAATATTACCATTTCTGTGTGTGGCTCTACCATTACAACCCAGCAGTACGCCCGCTGTCTTGGGGTTATATTTGACTCCGATATCTCCTTCACTCCCCATATTCGTTCTCTCGCTCGTTCATGTCAATTCCACCTCAAAAACATCTCTAGAATTTGTCCTTTTCTTACCAATGACTCTCCAAAAACTCTTACTGTCGCTCTCATTCATTCTCGCCTATATTACTGTAATTCTTTACTAATTGGTCTCCCTGTTACTAAACTCTCCCTTCTCCAATCCATTCTGAATGCCGCAGCCAGGTTCATTTTCCTCTCCAACCATTTCACTGATACCTCTGTGACACCCTGGACTAGCCAGGTAGTCACAGATAGCACCCCGCACAACACCAGTCCCACACAAGGTAACACCAGCCAAACCATAAACCCTAGTCACCTCCCGCAGAGCTTAATGTACACACCAGGGGTGCGGAGCCAGGAAGTTGGCATGCCCACCGAGGAGTTCAGAGGGCCTGAGGTAGGAAACAGACAGTCAGTTCAGTTCAGTCAGTTCAGAGAGAAGTTTGAGTGTTGAGGAGTGGAGGAGGTCAGACCTTTGGTATAGGCCTGTGTCGGACTGACAGGTGTGAGGGTCGTAGCCCGCACACCTTGGCTAGGAGGCATACGGTGGCCTAGCCTGCATGAGCTGGGAAGACGGCTCGGTGGAACCGTGGTGGACCGGGACAGGGTAGTGGCCCGCCGGTACCGACCCGGGGAACCGACTGGAAACTGGAGCACACAGGGGGGGTACTCAGACCCTGAAACGAGGTCCAAAATCCACTGGACTGAGTTAATTCACTGATTGCGGTCTGGACTATAGGTCCTTTCCCACCCAAGTCCTGACTGAAGACAACAGCCCACCGAGGGGGATAGAAAGCTACCACACAGGCAGAGAGATCCCACGGGCCAGCATCTGCGGGCAAACGGGCTCTCCCGACAGACACACAGCCGGGGAGCAGACTCACATCGCTGAAGCGCAGGCAGTCTACACATACACTACACGGTGCAGGAAAAAGGCAAAGACCATTGAACCGGGTGGGGGACCAGACGCAGCCGGCTGCGGGCACCGACCACCATCAACTTTGTTTAACAGAGACTTGTGTGTGTCAATAACAGTGAGTACAACATTGCCATCCGGCCGCGCACCGCCCTGCACTGCCCAGCTACTTCTCCTTAACGGGTCCCGGGGCCATCATCTCTGCCCACGGAGGGGTTAACATCTTGCTGCATAACCATCTCCCCCGGGTGCCCCGTAACTCCAGCGGTGGTGTCTACACCTTCACCACATCCCGTGGGTGGCGTCACGAACTCAAACCTAGCTCCGGCCGTACACCTACCACCCCCCTAAGTAGCGCCAGCACCCTCTCAGAGCGAAGCGACCCCGGGTCCGGAGGCGCTTGAGTCACCCACCAACGAGCCCGGATCCAAGCGGCTCGGCTGCGGCCGAGCCTGGGGCGGTACACCTCTGCTCTGTGCCAGTCATTGCACTGGTTGCCTATCTGCTAGAGAATCTAACATAAACTTATCACTCTCACTCACAAAGCTCTCCACGGTTCCACACCGCCCTACATCTCCTCCCTCATCTCTGTCTATCACGCTACCCGTGCCCTCCACTCTGCTAATGACTTAAGACTGACATCCTCAACAATTCGAACCTCCCACTCCCGTCTTCAAGATTTCTCACGAGCTGCGCCTATGCTCTGGAACGCACTACCAAGAATAATCCGATTTAATTCCCAACATCCACACCTTTAAGTGGGCCCTAAAAACAGATTTCTTTAGACTAGCCTATCACCTCACCGCTCTGATCTAATCTAGTCCCTTTCTGCCCTTCATAAAATTTAATTCCAATTCTTCTCCCCCTGTATCTTCTGATTCCATTACTCTCCATGTACTTTTTTACACTCTGTACCTGTGTAAATTCTGGCTGGTGACCGGTCCACGCAGCTGGTTTTGAATCCCCTATTAAATCAATGGCTGGACCATATATGACAAGCTCCCCCCTCCCCCATTCACCTTTTGCGCCTCCCCTAGTCCTTCATAGACTGTAAGCTTACGAGCATGGCCCTCACTCCTCTTAGTATCATAATTTTGTTATTTGTATTGTCTCATGTTGTCTGTACATGTCCCCTCTGAATTCTAAAGTGCTGCGGAATATGTTTGCGCTATAGAAATAAAACTTATTGTAATTATTATTATTATTATTATTATTAACACAGGTGAACACATCATTGGTGCAACCTGTGCATGTCCTGTTTACACAGGATTAAATATTGGATTACAAAGCGCCAACTAATTTGTTGTTGCACAGTTGCCCTCTCCTGTCTGATCCTAGTAACCCTCCTTCTTGATAATCAACTAGTGGAAAACGTATCTTTAGGGTTTCATACCCCTTTAAATCATTTGCAGTCCATAGGCACTAAAAGTTTATAAAAAATCAACAGATTTGAGGAAGGACTATGGTAACAACAAAAAGAGCGCATAATTTCAAAAGTAAGTACTATATTTTACATTATTTTTATTTGTTTTACTATTTGAGCTTATTCAAGCATATTGTTAGTGCTTGCTACCCTTAAAATTGGGAACTATGACTGTAAGTAAAGTGGACTTTGAGCATACCTGTCCTACATATCACAAACTAACATGCTCTACCTACATTGTTCTCTATGGATCAGGGCAGTGGTGGCATGTGGGGAGTAGGCGTGTATTAAACTACTCTTCATTTAAATTCATTTAAAGTTTCTCATTCCAAAATATATGTACTTGGGGAAGAGTCAGACATTTTGGAATATCTAATTTTAGACCTCTGTCAGTCCTCCTGGATGATGAACACATTGACATCTTGGTGCTACTACTTCCCTTATAAAAGGGGTGTGTCCATTCACAATGTGACACTGGCAGCACTAATTAGACAAAATCACTGTGTGTCTCTAGAGACACACCCAGTTGTCAATTTTTTTTAAATTTTTCAAGAAGAAATAATATAGAAAAGGAACAACTTCGAAGGCCCATGGTTATTTGGCCCTTCCTAGCCTAAAAATACCAGCCTGCAGCCGTACAAAAAGAGGCGCATTCATTAGGATGTGCCAATTCTGGTTCCTTTCCATGCTCTTCCAGATTTCCCTGGTGCAGTGGCAATCAAAGTATGGTAATATTTTTGGGGTTGATGTCAGCTGTGTAGTGTCAGCTGGCATCAAGCCCACGGGTTAGTAATGGAGCGACTGACAAACTAGAAAGGGTGCTCCAGAGAATTGTTAGTTCATGAAGAAAATAAGACTTTGCTAAAATCTAGATGTCAGTGGTAGGGAGATTGACCCATCTGACTGGTTTGAATCAGAATAACAATAACCCTCATAACATGCAGCTAATGACAAGGCAAAATGATGCCTTTTATATAATGATATTTTCCAGATTTTTACGAGTTTATGAATGTGAGTTTACATTGACCTTGTCAATATTTTAACCCATTTTTCCAATATCTAGGTAAAAAAAGGAAATTCCATATCATTACGATGAATGAATGAAGCTACTTTTCTGCACAAGTGGACGTCAAATTGGCACATTTGCCATTATCACATTTGATCTCCATGATCTAAGAAGCAATACATGCAGGGTAATTTCTTATTAGTTATTGATAATTACTAAAATAATGTCCAAAGTGACAAACACTAATTACAAAAGTTAAATGTGTTTATTCAAGTGCCTGACAATGTCAGCCGTGGGGCTTGTGCACATAGACAGTCACCTCCCAAAGTGCTTACTGGTTCTAGAGCGGTAGCCAGAGGCTGTCTACAGGCACAGAAAAGAATTAGTGATGGTGCTGGCTATCTGTTACTCAATAGGGATCAATTAATCCTTTTACTGCCTCCAGCAATGGCTTGGAAACCAAACAATCATTGGGAGGATAGGATCCCGCTATTACACACTGGCCCTTCCTGACGGCCCGTAAAAACTCACATTCCTGCACTCAATAATTTATTTCAGGGTATAACTTTATAATGGAGACTGTCTAAAGACAGCAATAATTTACCATGTTTAAGAACTAAAACTGTAATAATGACTATTCTGCTAACATTTAGCTTAGAAAATATCCTTGAAATTTGCATAAATGATGTGTGCCAATTTAAGGGTAAACCCCATTGAACTAAGAAAGGTTTTTGAGCTCCCAAGTAGGGATGGGTGGACCCGTGGATGTTTGGGTTTGCCGTTTCTACCATACTTTAGTTAAAGTTCTGTATAGTACCCAGACTTGACCTGAACTTGGCCCCAGACTCCGAACCCCATATAAGTCAAAGCAGGCCTGAAGTTTATTGTAACTGTAAAATAGTTGTAATAAGGGCTGCAAAAGGAAGCAAAATGGGGCTAATAGCAGGATAATTGTCCTGCAAACAAATGTGAAAAATAAATAAATAATTTAAAGAAACAAAGTGCAATCCCCCTATTTTTGAAAACTAGCCAAGGTAAAGCAGAGAGCTGGGGGCTGGTATTATCTGTCTAGGAAGGCCCATGGTTATTTGGCCCTTCCCAGCTTAAAAATAGTAGCCCGCAGCTGCTCCAGAAGTGGCACATCTATTAGATGCACCAATTCTAGAGCTTTGCCATGCTCTTGCCTGGTGCGTTGGCAATCGGGGTAATATTTCTGGGGTTAATGTCAGCTGTGTAGTGTCAGCTGGCATCAAGCCCAGGGTTTAGTAATGGAGCGGCTTCTATCAGACATCCTTCCTTACTAACCCAGTAAATGAAAAGTAAAAAAAAACACATACACAGGGAAAAATAGTTTATTTGAAGAAAGGCTCTCCCACACTCCTTTGTACATCAATTTTATTATTAAAAAAGATCCTCGAAGTTCCGACGTAATCCAATGGTGTAGTGTCCCATGACGTGTGACACGCTGATAAGAAATTCTTTTCCTGATGCTGACTTCAAGTGACCTATGGGGTCTCATTCTGAGAATGAGGCTCCATAGGATTCTATGGATTCAGCAGAGCCTCTTCCCTCTTCTTTGTTTGGTCTACATGATATAACCTTGTTAAGCCCTACCCATTTTGATAACAGGGTATGACGTCAGTCTGCCACCAGCCAAAGATAAAACTGGTCAGCACATAAACCCATTTATTCTCTGCAGAATTTCTACAAGACTTTACACGCTGCGACATTGCTAGCGATCTCGTTATAAATGTAACATGCCAGATCGCACATACGATTTGCCGAGATCGCACATGTAACCGGCGCTATAAAACTGACCTATGTGCGATCTCGGAAAATCATACCTGCGATCTGGCATGTCACATCGCTAACGAGATCGCTAGCGATGTCGCAGCGTGTAAAGCACCCTTTACTTTCTCGATCATGCAGAAAACGCTATAGACTAACAGCGAGGAAAACCAAACATCTGGTTTAATTTAATTTTTCATTTTTGGATTGTTTTCCTTTAAGAATGTTATTATAATTTGCTATTGTTAATGGCCTTTTAAAAAAAATGTACTTTATTCTGAAAAGCTTGCTAACATCATAGTCATCAAGATAGCTTTTTTTCTGCATAAACTCCATCCTTATTGATAGGGCTTTTCAAAAAGTGATATGATGACTAGAGATGAGCAGATCTGTAGAAATTCAAATTCAGCGTTTACACCAAATTTTCCCCAAAAGAACTGATTTGCGTCAAATTAATTTGTGAAAACCTCAATACTTAGATTGTAATTGTTCAAAAAGTACACATGGGGGAGGAAAGGAGAGAGATAGAACTCCATGGACTACAAGAGCTTATGCTATGAAGGAGACAGAGTGGACTCCACTGACCATAAGAGCTTACACTCTACAGGAAAGAGAGAGAGAGGACTCCACTGACCATAAGAGCTTACACTCTACAGTAAAGGGAGAAAGAGAAAGAGGATTCCACTGACCATAAGAGCTTACACTCTACAGGAAAGAGAGAAAGAGAAAGAGGAAAGAGGATTCCACTGACCATAAGAGCTTACATTCTACAGGAAAGCCCACTAACCATAAAAGCTTACACTCTATAGGAGAAAGAGAGAGAGAGAATACCCCACTAACCATAAGAGCTTAAACTCTACAGGGGAGAGAGAGACAGGACCCCTCTTATCACAAGAGCTTCCACTCTACAGTAGAGAGACAGTACCCCTCTGACCATAAAAGCTTAGACTCTGCAGGAAAGACAGCGAGAGAGAGGACCTCACTGACTACAAATGATGAACTCTAGAGGAAAGAGAGAGAGGATCCCACTGACTATAACAGCTTACACTCTACAGGAAAGAGAGAGAAAGAGAGGAACCCTCTGACCCTAAGAACTTACACCCTACAGTAGAGAGACAGGACTCCTCTGATCATAAGAGCTCACACTCTACAAGAAAGAGAGAGAGGACCCCACTGACCATAAGAGCTTACACTCTACAGGGTAGAGAGAGAGAAAGAAAGAGAGAGAGAGGACCTTTCTGACCATAAGTGCTTACACTCTACAGTAAAGACAGGGGACCCCACTGACCATAAGAACTTAGACTTTACAGGAAAAAGAGAGAGGGGACCGCACTGATCATAAGAGCTTACACTCAACAGAAGAGAGAACCACACTGATCATGAGAGCTTACATTATACAGTAGAGAGAGAGCAGATCTCACTGACCATAAGAGCATACATTATACAGTAGAGAGAGCAGATCTCACTGACCATAAGAGCTTACACTCTGCAAGAGAGACAGAGAGGACTATGCTGACCATAAGAACAGGAGAGCGAGACTTACCCAGTAAATCTGGAGATGGAAAACAACTCTGCCTTACAAACTGTTCTCCACTAGGAACCACTGATCTGTGATGGTCCCGGTACGGAGCACCACTGTTCAAGGTGTGTTAATCCGTAAGATACCATAGCTGCAGGGTTTAATGTGGAAAGGCAACACAAAATGACATTTGCCCCCTCCGATTCTTCAGCAGTATGTGAAATGTTGCCAAGCAAGGGATTTGTTTCCTGCCAATTGTAAATCGAATCACACATTGTTCGATTTCACATGAAACTGTGAATTTCGAGATCTTAATATTGGACTGGATCCTCTGCAGATCGATCCTTTCATGTCTAATGATGACCTAACTATGAGAATTCCCTCTCATCGACCTTTCAGTTGCATTGTGCATAATACGTGATAACAAGCATTAACACTTGAGTGTTAGTATCAGCCGGGGTACAGTATAATCTAACAATATGGGGCACACTTACAATCCGAATAACCTCTAACAATCCTATTAGACACCAAGGATCCTTTACCGATCTAAATGGGCCCCACTAGAGGTGATGGAAATCCGAGTATCTAGCTTCCAGCCCTCTCCTGGATATTATAAAATGGGATATACTGGCTGCTACAAAGAGGCAACAGAAATAGATTATTCCCTAACTGCAAACCTAAAGACTCATATTGCAAGCTGCGCATTTTACAGAGCGGTACAAAGACTCTTAAGCCTGCTTTACACGCTGCAATATATCTTACAATGTGTCGGTGGGGTCACGTCGTAAGTGACGCACATCCGGCATCGTAAGTTACATTGCAGTGTGTGACAGGTACGTGCGATTGCGATTGAACGTTAAAACGTTCATCGCATACACATCGTACCTTTCTCTAGAATTGCACATCAGATTGTTCATCGTACCCGGGGTAGCACACATCGCAGTGTGTGACACCCCGAAATAGATGAACACATCTTTCCTGCGTCCTGCGGCTCCCGGCCAGCAATGCGGAAGGAAGGAGGTGGGTGGGATGTTTACGTCCCGCTCAGCTCCGCCCCTTTGCTTCTATTGGCCGGCTGCCGTGTGACGTCGATGTGACGCCGAACGTCCCTCCCACTCCAGGAAGTGGACGTTCGCCGCCCACAGCGAGGTCGTATGGAAGGTAAGTATGTGTGATGGGGGTTAATCGTTTGTGCGGCACGTTCAAGAAATTGAACGTGCCACACATACGATGGGGGCGTTGCAAATCGCATACGATATCGTATGCGAAATTGCAACGTGTAAAGCAGGCTTTAGAGAAGTCAGTGGTTACTGTCCTCAATAACTGTACAATAATACATTATAGCATGGATGACCGATGGTAAGTCTTCTTATAGTATTCATATCAGCCCATTTTCTAAGAAAACTCAAAGCATGAGGCTACATGGCAACATTAGCCACGACACCTCTCAAGCTACCAAAGCTGGCTAGGTGCTCACCATCCACAGCCACATAGGCAGAAGCCCTCATTTGACACACAGCAACTCTGACCATGACTATGATCTCCACATTGGAGGAATGACTATACCCTGTGGGTGGACACAACAAGCAGGCATCATTCCATTACTGCGTGACAGGCAGATATTTGACAATTTGCCACTAAATGCCTACTGATAATAATTGAGGACTCCTTATTGAAGGATGGATTTAACCCCCTGATACTTTGAATATAATTCTACCATATAAATGATCCCAATTATATGAACAGCCCCTGAGGAACCTCCTTTTGATTGAAAGTCCTGGAGGGGAAACGCGTTGGGCAGAAAAACCGCCATGAGCGGTGAAGGACGGGCTACTAAGCTGTTTTTGATGAATATGGGCATAAGAAAATGATTGTACCCTATGGTTACCCTTGAGCAGTATTATACCCCAGATGCAGAACAAAATTAAAAATACAACAAGGGGATATTATTGGCTTAACTGATACCAATATATTTGCATAATGAGTGGTATGAGTGTGAAACACTATACTTTTTTGTAAGGCCCCTCATTAAGGCTAGCAGCACGATACAGAGTATAGTAAAGGGCCACCTAGGATCAGTCAACGGTTGAGTGGGGGCACCACGGCGTATTATACTAGGGTGCCGACCTCCACTGGAAGGAAGGGAGAAGATAGGGAAGGTGCCCAAGGACCCTCCCCAGCCTTATAGTATGCACTAATAGATTGATTTTTAACCTGCACTTTTGTCAATTATGTGTTTTGAATAAAATTTATACTTTTATACAAGATAAGGGGTAGTTACTTTGGTTGAAATAGGTGTCACTCCGGCATTGCAACACAAACCAAGCAAATGGTGTCACATTGCAACCCCACGAGTGCTGCGACTACAAACGGCAAGTCACAAAAACTGATGAGGTTGCACCTTGCTAGTTATGGTTGCAGAACCCTCTGGGTTGCAATACGGCTCCATTCACTTATCATGATAGGTGTCAGGGACAATGTGTCCGTGAAGCCCAAACCTTAATCGGATATGAAATAAAAGGCAAAGGGCAGAAGAAACTGAGACATCATCATATGTGCAGAATTAGGGTACACTCACATGTGCCCCACAATTGTAAGTAGGAATCTACTCTAAACCTACAAGACGTCTACTTAAAGGGGTTTACAAAGTTAATTTTCTTCAATAGATCTTGGAATAATAATAATTTCTACTATTGGATGTATTTAAAAAAATGTTCTTGTGGTGAGATAATCTTATAAATATGTCCTTGCTCTGTACTGTTTAATAGCTGTGTCTGACCCTACAGGGACAGGGTGTGATCACTGCTGATTCTTTTTGTGAGGTAAAACATTTCCCTGCCTAGTTGAAAAAATGTTTTACCTCACAGAAAGAATAAATTATGATCCTATGCTATAATGTCTGTATACTCTTTTGCATATTCTCTAGCTGACAGTCAATCTAAACTTCTAGGACCTCAGGTGGGAGCACCTGCCCTTGTCACTGACAAAGCTTCTTCAGCTCTGTTTGGATGCTATTGCTTCTCAAACTCTAATGCCGGCGTCACATGGTACGATCCATCATGCGATCGCACGAGCGATCGTACCCGACCCCGTCGTTTCTGCGTCACGGGCAATTAGTTGCCTGTGGCACACAAAGTCGGTAACCCCCGTACTTACCTCCCAGACGACGTCACTGTGGGCGGCGAACATCCACTTCCTGAAGGGGGAGGGACGTTCGGCGTCACAGCGACATCACACAGCGGCCGGCCAATAGAAGCGGAGGGGCGGAAATGAGCGGGACGGAACATCCCGCCCACCTTCTTCCTTCCTCTTTGCCGGCGGGACGCAGTTAAGCTGTGTTCGTCGTTCCCGGGGTGTCACACGGAGCGATGTGTGCTGCCACGGGAACGATGAACAAACGGCACGCAGGAGGACCAGTATTTTGAAAATGAACGACGTGTCGACGAGCAACGATAAAGTGAGTATTTTTGCTAGTTCACAGTCGTTCGGAGGTGTCACACGCTACGTTATGTCAAATGAGGCCGGATGTGCGTCACTAACGACGTGACTCTAACGACATATCTCCCGATAAATCGTACCGTGTGACGCCGGCATAAGAGTATGATTGGCATGTTTTGTGCAAAATATCTCCCTCCTCTTGATCTCAACTCTCAAATGAGCAACACTGGTAAGCTCCGCCTCTTCTTGAAATGTCACAGTGAGTACTAGCCATGTGCTGCCTATGCAGAGCTCATTACTGAACATGAGTCTCTCATTGGGTGATGTCCTCTGCATGATCAAAGACCAAGATCATTGTTGCTGTCTATACAGCTAATAAAATCATCTCAACGGAAGCACTCTGCATAGGAAGCAACTCAGATTACAGAGCTCAGCAGCTAATGAATGAAGACAGTACTGCACTGCAGATGATTCAATACTGTCTTCATTCTTTACTATCCTCATTTATTTTATGTTTATACACTTTTTCTTGCCAGAGTTAGGTTTGGGGCTAGGTTCAAGATTAAATTTACGATTCGGGGTAGGGTTTTGTTTTTGGGGAGGATTAAGGCTAAATTTAAGCTTAGGGGTAGGGTTAGGATTAGGGCTATGAAAATGGTTAGGACTCGGGCTAGGCTCATGGATATAGTTAAATAAATGAATAAAACAATTAAATATAAAACAATTTAAAATATTTTATTTAAAAAAAATTATGTTCAGTTTTAGCAAAAATGGAGAAAAAAAAACCCTAGAAAATCAAAGAACAAAATATACTTTTATCAGTTATATCTTAAAATTAATACTTGTGTTTGAGACTAGGTGATAAGAAACTCAAGGAGTACTAATTAATGAACTAGAAATTAACAAAAGCGCACAGAGGACAGACACCAAGTGGTTTTAGATGTGTTTTGGGTGCTCACCTGGGGGCCATGTGAGAACAGAACTTTTAGGGTTTATGTCATGCTACGAGCATGGCAAGCGCGTTGAGACTAAAAAAGAGTTTGATGCACAATGAAGAAACACCAAAACAACACCACAAACGGGGAGAACACCAGGGACACAATACAACAGAGGTTCCTGCTGCTAGGGAGCGGGGTGAGGAGACACCTTCTGCACTCACCTCTAGCTGACTCCTGATCTCCCTAGCATCCCTATACAGGTTCTTTCAACCTGTCGGCGAGCAGGATACCTAAAACCCTAGCTGGCCCTAAACTCACCCTGTCTATTGAGTAGGTCGATGAGTTAACTAGACTCGCCACTACAATACAGACACACAAGGGAACGAAAACAAGCAGAGGAAATACCGCGACACAAAAGGATAAAGTCCCCCTTCTGAAACGCTTCAACTCAGCTCTTTCCACCAAGGGGGCCAGTATACAAATTAATTTGTATCAACAGCAGGGATTGCTGGGTAACACCTCTATTTAAAGCAGAAGGGCGTGAATACTAAGTAATTACAGCTGAAGCACTTGGCTAGAGACTGCTGGAGAAGCTCCCAGCAACAAAACTGAAGGAAACAAAGCCACTTTTAAATGTGGATAACCAGATGGAGATGACAAGCTGTCATTAGACGCCAAAAACAGGGAGACGACCGTGACAGTTTATCTACAGTACTCCTGCTGATTGTGGTTGTCCTGAGGAAGAGGGCGGTTCGATCTTGAAACACGTCGAGAATAAACTGCAATTGATTCTCATTAATCTGCTTCCTGGAATTTTTTTGTAAGTAACGTATCCCACCTACATTCCTCTTTTGAAGGAGTACTAATGTCCACCGGTTGTTGAGGGGGAAAATCCTTCCCGCAGTCTTAGCACTGACAACGCACACACTTTTACTGTATTATAAGTTATTTGCCTGCTCTTGTATGTTGACAACATAGCTTGGCTGCTGGTGGAGGAGCATGTGACTAGCTTCCTCCAATCAAAAACAACATTCCTATGTGCAGTGCTTTTCGACTGGAGGAGGCTGATGGAAGGGTGTGGTCACACGCGCCTTCACCGGCAGCCTACGAACAGGACGTCTATGCAGTCTGCGAGGAAAGCTGTGCCAACAAGTACAGAAGCATAAAATGTGATACTTGTATATTAGAAAGTGCTACAAAATCATACCCCTGACATGTTTGTTCCAAAAAAAAATCTAAACTCGCCAAACCCTTTAAATCCTATTGTGACAGTGCATTACAGGTCCCCCAAATAGAGCTCCCCAAACATTAGAGTGATAAAAACAGCCTACCATTATAAACCTTTCTGAAAAATGAAGCTGGAAAGTGAGAGTTGTCAATTTTACATATAATGTCACATTTGCAACCAAAGATATGGAAATCGTCGGGAAAAAAAAAAGTTACAAACCGTAGAAGTGTGAATATATTTGTCAGCTGGAAATCTCCGCACATGGCTAGCAGTTGGAGATCTCTGAATACCAGCTATTGGCAGGTGTTTTATGTTGTTTGCTCTATGTATGTAAATAGCTCTTTGTGTCTGGCTTCCTGGCTGTGATCTTGCTAGCATGACCCCAGTTAATGAAGATACAGAATCATAGAAATGGATGAATGTAAATTTAAAGAGCAACAGCACCGAATCCGAGACAAAGGCTTCATGTTCTGATTTCTGAGAACATAATGCCGTGACTCTTGTTTCCGTCTGTTCAGTTCCCGTCTAGTGTTTATAAGCGTGGCATATAGACAGCAAGGCATAGGAAAGAAAGGAATAATAGCAGCACTCGCTCGACAGAGTCGGATCTGTGTGAGAACATATCTGAATAGACAAGTCTTGTTTATAGCAACTCAGGTTATATAAGGTAAAAAGGAATAATGGAGGGACTGGGAACAGGGAAAAATCTATAATATCTCAGATATCATATAACAAGTCTACAGAGTATTCCTTATAGGATACAAACCGTGTTTTTCCAAAAATAAGACACTGTCATATTATTTTTTGCCCCAAACAATGCGCTAGGGTTTATTCTCGGGGAAACACGGTTGGTGGTAAGTTTGCTCCACCCAAAAAAGCAGACCCATCTCCCCAGGAGAATCATACTTACCAGACCTCAGACTTCTGCGATCTCTGGCGGGCGCTCCCAACAGGTATGCCCCACGCGGTCCTCCCCCTGATTCTGGCCGAAACTCACATACATCAGACTACACACACACACACATACACACTCATACACACACATCAGATTGCACACAAGCGCACACGCACATCAGATCACACACGCACATCAGATCGTACACCAACGCACATCAGATCGCACACACTCACACACACGCACATCAGATCGTACACCCACGCACATCAGATCGCACACACTCACACACACGCACATCAGATCGTACACCCACCACATCAGATCGCACACACACACACACACATGCACATCAGATCGCACACACACATACACACATGCACATCAGATCGCACACACACATCAGATTGTACACCCACACACATCAGATTATACACCCACACACATCAGATTGTACACCCACACACATCAGATTATACACCCACACACATCAGATTGTACACCCACACACATCAGATTATACACCCACACACATCAGATCGCACACACACATCAGATCGCACACACACATCAGATTGTACACCCATGCACAATCAGATCGCACACACATGCTCACCACATTCGTCCATAACACTTGCTTTTGGCCTGCAGGAGAACCTGGGACACAGTGTGGTGGACTGCAGTGGAACGCATGGAGGAAATGTGGTGAAACAAATCGACATATAAGTCGGGATGGGGAACATGTTTACCAGGATGGACTACATATATACCAGAATGGGGAAAATATATACTAGGCAGGGCCACATATATACAAGGATGGGGAACATATAAACCAGGATGGGGAATATATATACCAGGATGAGGAACATATATACCAGGATGGGGAACATATATACCAGGATGGGCCACATATATACCAGGAACGGGAACACATATACCAGGATGGGGGATATATTTACCAAGATGGGAAACATATATCCATGATGGGCCACATATAAACGAGAATGGGGAACATACCTGGGTGGGGAACATACAGTATATACCAGGATAGAGACATATACATATACTAGGATGGGCTAAGGATAAAGGACATATATACCAGGAAAGGGCCCAGGATGGGGAACATACATACCAGGATGGGCCCAGGATAAAAAATAAACACTATCACAAAAAGTAAAGAATAATTGGGGAAATCTATGTAAAAGGGACATACTGTAACTCAGTCTATCTGTGATATTATTTTCAATGGAATGCTTGGGTCCTTTAGTAATTTCTGCAATTTTAAACAGTATTATATTGGATCTCGGAAGCCTTTCTGATTCCTCCTTTACATAATTTCTTTTTTCTTTCAAGCATTCTTTTTACCTTGTAAAAACATCATGGATTTTACTTTTTTTTTTTTTTTTAAAAAAATGCATATTTTATTTACATATTTTCCTCTAAAGGCACATGTGAGAAATCTCATTAGACAATGCCATACCTAGAGCATGCTGGGAAAAGCAGCCAAAACCACAGATGTGATACATTGGTATTTAAACATGTTATGTTTTTAGTTTGTATTTTTATATTTCTCTATTGCCTTAGCTAGTATCTGATTTTGTAAGTACATTTATAATAGCATCAATAAATTAAATATCTCATGTCATACCATTTTGTGTCTACAGCTCCGATGCAGTTCTCATGGTTGTGCAGTATGATGCTGTCACCTCTTCTTTATAAAGGCCACCATAGATATTGGCCGAACCCACCGATATGGACAGGTTTAGCCAATGGTCCAATGTTGGTGGGGACCCCGGCCAACTGATGATCGGTAGAGACGTTGATCACGCATGTCCGATTTCTCCTGAAATCGCAATATTTGAATTGGTGACTTTACTATAGAATACACAGGAGTGCCCGATTGAGCGACCACAACTTTGTATGGGAGAGTTGGCTGAAATGGCTTTGGCCAAATTATCGGCCAACGCATTCATTCTACCGTCATCTAATTGATATGATGGGTGTTATATGAAATTAATGACTGTTGTATCTATTATTAACTATTGTTTGTAGTCTGTAAACATGAGCTGTATACACAAAACAATAGACTTAGTAAGTACCATTTATCGGATCAATGATCAGTCAAGCAGCAGCTACGACATCGGAAGTGAATAGAATAGCTTTGGGCAAATCAACAATGAAGTCACTGGACAAAGTCTTCAAATAAAGGAACATTTTACTGTTGATGAAGACATGGCTGCTACATAGGCTGGTCTTCTCTGAATGATAAAGTAGGAAAAGGATAATACCAATAATATGGATGGCAAAAGGAATAAAAAAAATCAATTTTAGAACAAATCAAGCCAGACAAGTCACTCGAAGCAAGGATCACCAAGCTATGACTTGCCTACTTTGAACACATTATATGAAGAGAGCAATCAATGAAGAAGGACATCATGGCTGGAAGAATAGAAGAAACAATTCGAAGAAGACTAGCAACCTGATGGCTTGATACTATCAGGATAATGGTGGAGAAGACCCTGGTGGACTTAACTAAGCTTGCACAAGATCGATCTTCCTACAGAGTGTTTATCCATCAAGTCGCTATGGCTCGAAATTAAGCTGAAGGCCATTAAAAGAAAAACAATGTTGCTTCATTTTTCCTTTTTGGCACACTGGAACAATAAAAATGTTGCAAAAGTGCACATACCCTTTGTAAATAATTTTATTCTGCTAGATCTTGATATACAATATTATTTATGTGTAAGAAAATGCGGTGAAGGAAAACCAAGACGTCATCCTCACATATCACTGGTGGCATTTTACCTTGGGACACGACACTCCTTATTAGTGTTGGCAATGCATCCAATTACATATTACAGTGGTGAATGGCAGAGATACGTATGAGAAATGTGACAAAGTGTGGTTGGATCAGAATTTTTAATTGCAATGGCGGCTGATAATAAGGCTTTTAGGCACCGGCATGTATACATAATGCAGCCGCTTTCCCTGCCGTCCGCTTGAAAGGTTTAATGTGAGCTACAAATGTCTCCTATTTATAATAATGTTCAGTGTTTCGTGCAAAAGAGAAATAATGGCGCTGATAGTACACTGATGTTGTGATGTCTACATGGGATCAGATTGAGCGTGTATGTCAGACGTGCTTATGTTATGATGACGGATTTGTTCTACGGCCATCGTTACACCGTCCCATTGTAAATCACACTGAGCTACAGGCAATTATCCTTACACACCAATGCTGCATAATGACACATGAGCACTATCCGTAGCCCCAGGTCAATTAGAATGGAGACGGATGGCTTCTTTTCCTTTGTGTGGGTCTTTGGCATTAATTATGAATATGGATGGGCTTGTCATGTGACCAGTCATCATATGGAAAATTGAGCTATAATGTGTATGGGAAGACAAAGGCTGCTTAGGTATGCAGATGCGTGCAAAGAGTTGACATTGCCATGGGCGCTTGACATCCATACACGCTTCCCCATTGGAATCCTTTCTTCCTTAGTTTAAATACTGTTGTAATGAAGGTCAAGTCTTGACTATAAGGAAGGGAAGCATGAATTAAAGGGAAACTCGAATTTTCCATACCGTATATTCATTAGGGAATCAATGTAAGGAGCTGAATTTTTAGTGTAGCTACATTGCAGTGTCCTTCACAATCCGGCAATTTTCCATTTTTCGCTTTCATTTTTTCCTTCCCTTCTTTAAAGAGTCATAACTTTTTATTTTCCCTGCAATATAGCCATATGAGGGCTTATTTTTTGAGGGACGAGTTGTACTTTTGAATGACATCATTTATTCTGTGACATGTTGTACTGGAAAATGGGAACAAAATTCCAAGTGCAGTGAAATTGCAAGAAACAGTGCAATTCCACAATTTTTTGGGGTATTCTTAATTTACCATGTTCACTATATGGTACAATTTACCAGGTTATATGATTACCCAAGTCAGTATGTGTTCATAGATACCAAACAAGTATAGTTTTATTTTTATCTAAATTGTAAAAAGAAATTCCAAAATTTGTCATAAAAAGAATAGCGCTTTTGCCACCTGTATTGTTCTCATTTTTCGGGATCAGAGGCTCAGTTTTTTATTTTTTTTTTTCTCATTATGCCCTTTACCGATCCAGTTAATTTATTTTATATTCTGATAGATTAGGCATTTCTGAACATGGCAATACCAAATATGTATTTTTTTTATTGTTTTATTTTCAATGTGGCCAAAGGGGGTTGATTTGAGGTTTTATGTAGTTTTTTTATTTTTCAGATTTTTAAAACTTTTTTTTACATTTTGTAATAATTTTATTAGTCCCTTTAGGAAACTTGAAGCCTGCACTGTCAGATCGCTTCTGCTGTACAGCACAGTGCTTCAGGATTCCTATCTACAGCAGAAATGCCATTCTCCAGGGACTACATCATGACAGTAAAAGGGATCATCAGTTGATCCCCATCTGTCATGACAACCTATTGGCATATCATGATCGCGTCACAGGGCTGTCGATGGTGGAGGGGAACGATGCGCCCAACCAGAGTGCGTTAAGTCCCACCTGTCAACTAGTTGTTCAAAGGGGTATAACTAGTTGACAGGCGCAGGTGGATCAGATCAGATCAGCCGACATGTGCAGGGAAACATGTGGGCTCGCCTCGTGAGCCTGCATTAAAGGCACAGACATGGCCTTGGATGTGCCAAGGATGGGAAGGGGTTAAAGTAAGTCAGTAAGCAAAAAATAACTATTCAAACGTAGCACAGCAGTTTGTACGAGACATAAAAAGTGTACATTTTATGCTGAAAAATGGGTCCCGTTCTCATCCAGAACAGTGGGACAATTTTTTCTCAATTGTGCTGTCCGTGCACAATCCATTTTTTTACTCAGCAGCTATTAATCTTTACCAGGAGCATTTCCAGTTTGACATCTTACAGAATTGTAGTGTATTTGTAAGTCAGGTGCCACTAGGATGGTCCAGCTTTAGAATCAAATAGTAACATGCCCAATATAATTAGATAAGAAACAGAGATCATTCTCCACCACCTCAGAGAATAACATGGGGGGTCCGAGTGCAGACCCTTTTTGTTATTGGATTTCCCGCGTCCGATTTCTAAACTTGTGTGAGCAAACCCTTAGTGTCCAAAGTGTTTTCTTGCACCCGTAGCTCAGAGCACCTTCCCATCTACTTGTTTTCCTTCTGTCTCCACCATCCTCTTCTTTGATTGACAGCTCTGGCTTTACAAAAATCAGAAAAGGGTGGAGATAGATGGAAAACAAGTAAGGGGGACGGTACATTGAGCTGCTCGGCCGCACCAAGTGTTCATAAAAAGATTACATTGTGCGAAAACAGATTTGAACACTAATGGTACGATTTTTATGAGGGGTTACACACAAAGTGCAGTGCTTGGTTTGGTCAGTCATTTCTGATAGACTCCCTTTAAGTTCCTGTAGATGTTCAGAGTGTTAGCAATTAGTGTAACCTCTATACCGCAAGTGACTTGGCACCAGAGCACGTGTCTAAGTAATACTTAAATAGCTAACCTTTAAATGTCTCATGGAAGTATAGACTTGGTCAAGGGTCAGTACCGGGAAGACTGATACGGGTCATAGTGACAGGTAAGAGTCATACTTGGGAAATGGAGCGGAGGTCTGAATGCAGAATACAAAGTATAGATAGGAATGAAGATCCAGTCCCGCTGCATAGTGCTATATCCTGGAGGGAGCTGCCTATTCACACAGTATCTGACCATTTATCAAGTCTTTTTAGGCTATGTTCAGATGTTGCGATTTTAAGCATTATTTTTTTTCAAGATTTTTTTTATGGAAATCAAAAGCTGCTTTTTACAATACCAGCAAAAGCTATGAAATTTTCAAAATGTCATCAATTTGGAAAACTGCAGCGTTTTTTTACTACAGGATATCAATCCTTTCAGCATTTTTGCAGTGCTTTTCCAACCATAGAAAGCAATGAGAAAGTGGAAAAAAAAAGCTGCAAAAATCAAAGAATTTTTATGCTGCAATTTTGAATCATTTTTTAAATATTTTTGAAGAATAAAATTAAACGTATTAAATGCGTAGACAAAGCACACGCGTAATACACCCAAAATATGATGTAGTTTGATGCTGAATGTGAACATAAGGATAGCTAGTCAAGCCAGACTCTTCTCCAAAAGGAAGACACTTTGCCATTTGCAGACTGCTGTTTTGTAATTCATGCCCCTCATCAGTGCAGAGCAGGGCACTAATTGGATGAGCGAGAGGTCTTTGACAGAGGTCTAGGGTAGTATTGTGTCTTATTATTGAGCGAGCATTCATCCTTCTAAGGCCCCTTCATACATGTATATAACATGTATGTGAAAAACCAATACTAGTGTTATCAGTGTGTAATCTGTGTGTCATCCGTGTGTCATCCATGTTTTTCCAGCATTTCTAAAGAAATAAAGGTATTACAATGCTTCTATGTTTTCAATGTTAAATATGTACAGCACACGGATGGCACGCTGGTGGCTCACTGATGCCACCCATGTGCTGTAGGTGTTTTTCACGGATGTATAGACTCTTGGTATCCACGTTGCTGAATCCAAATATATATATATATATATATATATATATATATATATATATTTATATATATATATATATATATCTCCATGTGGTCCTTGTGAAAACAGGGACATGTAAACATCACCATGGCTTATAAAGGGTACATATGGTATCCATGAAAAAAAACGGATGCCACACTTACCGAAACACGGACATGTAAAGAGGCTTGAAGTAGAACTGTTGTCTACAGCTTTTACCCTGGTGCATTGCCCTGCAAATAAGACTGTCTACACCAGCTATCTTACTCTGCAAGATAAATTTGTACCCCGCCAGACCAAAGTAATGACCTAAATGCTTAAAATAGTACATATGACAAAGTGAAGTTCAGGCGTGGCCCATAGGGGGCTTCAAACAGGCAACGTTTAATAGACATAAAGCTATAAAATGGCTAATGAATTTTCACAAAGCTTCTACAGCTAGGCTTTTTAAAGTAACGCCCTACTCTGGTGCTGAAAAGTGACTTTACATCTGTGTCCGTTTGCCTTCTCCATTCTGAAAGGTGTTTTGATCTTCTGTGGTGCCCTGGACAAGCCAGGACGTCACAGGTACTGCAACAACACACGCCACACCCCGGTTAGGAACATCAAGGTCAGACACAAATGCTTGTTGCCTCCCTCCAGGGGCTGATGTCCACACCAGGTGGGGCGGAAAAAGGCAGTTGGTTCCTCCCACCGAGGAGTTCACAGTCCTGGAGGCGGGAAAAGAAAAGAAGTTGGAGAACAGTGAGTGTAGAGTGAGAGTCAGGGAAGTGGTAGTGGAGGAACTGACTGGCCGTGTCCGGGTACGTGGCCCGGGCACCTGACAGCAAGGTTGGCAGATGGTGGTGACCGTCTGCAGGAGAGGCCGATTGACGCACAACCGTAAGGACCGGGGACGGGCAGTGGCCCGCCGGTACTGGATCGGGGAGCGAAGAGAAGCCAGCACCATCCGGCAGGGCCTACGGACCCCAACCAGGCTAGGAGTCGTCGTTAAACTGGTCAAATCCGTCAGCGACGGGAACCTCCAGGGTTTCCCAGCAGTAAAGACCCGACTGAAGGCAACCGTCCAAACCGTGAGGGAGAGAAAGCTACCGCCAGAGCTAGAGCTCCCAGAGCCAGAGCCTGCGGGCAAACAGGGGCTCCCTTAGCCAACCAACCGTTGGGGAGCGGGTTACCGGTGGGAAGCCATCGGGGCCGAGAACATAATACCGCTGCAGGGAGAGACAGTTACCGCCAACCTACCGGGAGTGACCGTCGCAGCCGTCTGTGGTACTCGTCCATCCAGCCGTTTGTTTTACCAGAGACTCCGTGTGCGTTACTGGCTGAGTAAGTACCACCGTGCCGTCTGGCACTGCGCTGCCCCGCGATCCTGCACCTGGCCAAGCCCCGCAACCCACCTTACAGACAACAACTCCAGGCCCCGGGACTGCCAAAACCCCCCTACCCACGGAGGGGAGAGAAACATCTCAGCTGCTCCCTGCCATCACTCCCGGGATCCCCGTACAGAGCAACGGTGGTGCCCCAACCTCACCACACACCGTGGGTGGCGTCACAAACCGACATCCCAAACACCAACAAACCACCCCTTTCACTCACGGGCGAGGAGCGCCGCTCGAGTCCCCGGATCCGGCCCAACGCTCGAGCCACCGAGCAGCAGCAGCAGCGCCGGACCCGAGCGTGGTGAGCGCAGCGCCCCGCCGCCCGCAACAACTTGGCGTCATGAACAGGATCCTACCGTTCTACCGCCTGGTGGAAGTGCGCCTTGTGTCCTGCCGGAGGTATCCGGCCGAAAATTTTCGGAAGCCGCCATATTGGGCGTGAAAAGTCCCCGCTCGAGCGTCTTCCCGAGCAGTGGAGGTGCGAAAGCCGAAGCTCCGCCCCTGAAGAGGAGGTGCCAGAGAAACACCAAGGGGGCACAGATGGCGTCTGGCCGCATGTAGACCGCGGCTATAAAAGCAGGGACGCCATGACCCTGCGGCCATCTTTTGGTTCTTGGAGGAGGCCGCCGCAGCGATGCACCGTCCGACGAGCAACACCGTAACCCCCGCGCCTGGCACCGCGGCGTGGGTGGAGGTCCGGACCGCTCAGCTGCATAACCGACTGCAGATCCAAGTGCAGCTCCTCTTAGAGGAGTGGGAGGCCGACATGGTGGATGTGGTGGCAGCCATACGGAGACGCGAGGCGGAGGAAGAATGGGAAGAGCGGGTAAGCGACCCACGCCCCTGTAGCCCTATAGGGTCGGCCATCGTGGCTGAGGAGCCCGGTCTGCGCCCGCTCGCCCTGCTGCCTCCCCCGCTGCCCGTATTGGCTGCCGCTGCCCCGCCAATAGGCCCGCTACCACCGCAACCGGTAGCGGTACCCTGCCAATCCGCCCAGGCGGACCGACCTGCAGCCGGGGCCCGTAACCGTCTGGCACTGTTCCCCTGGAAGATACCCAAAGCCGAGCCCGTTAGCGGAGATACCACGGAGGCACACCCAGTGACCGTGCCTAGGCCCGAGCCAACTTCGGCAGCCTGCCCCGTACGGGAGGAGACGGAGATCAAGCGGGAGAAGCTCCCTGCACCCATCCCCCACGCCTCGGCTGAGGCTGCGCCGGGTCGTTGCTGCAAGGCAGTGCCCCAGGCCATTACACCGCGGGACCTCCCTCCCCGAGCGCCAGTAATGGGCAGCGTAAAGGAGGTCTCGCGGGGCCTGACCCGTGCGCAGGGGCCCGCAACAGCCCCTTACTGGGACAGGGAGCTGACATTGTTGGGCCAAGAAATCGCGGAGAGAGAGAAGAGGAAGGCAGAGCTGGTAGCCCTCATGATAAGGGAGAAGGAGAACCTCCGCAGGGCCACTTTCCGGGTACGGGGCCCGAGGTACGAGGGGCAAGTGAGGAGGTTTGACATCCGTAGGGGCTACGGCTTCATTATTGAACCGGGCCTGGAGGCCGAAGTTTTTATAGCCCGGAGGGACGTAAATGACCACCTGCCGGAGGATCATCCAGGCCGCAACTTGCTCCCCGGTGACCTTGTAACCTATACCCGGCACTGCGGGGAGAGGGGCTGGTTTGCCCTGGACGCTAGGCTGAGAGGAGGCCAGGAGCCTTGGGCACAGACCCAGCCCCCTCCCCCGCCAGATGGAGTGGATCTAAAGTGATGGCAGCGGCCCTCCGCTGCAAGTGTCCCCGTTGGGATCACCAGCACCGTTGTGTGATGTTCTTGATGTTGTTGAATGTAACCGAATGATAAGATTGAATCAACCGAAGAAGTTTACCAGAGTAACACCATGATTGAACCGGCCGTTGCCGGCAACTAGTCCCCCGTTGGGACTTTCTGCACCGTGCGTAAGGAACTTCTTACGGACAAGCCCGAGAACTCGCAGGGCAACCACAAATTTGTGGAGTGTAAATAAATTGTTGGCTTGTTACCGTGACCGCCTCCGGAGAGGCTGATTTGGGAGGATGGGCCTGGAGGAAAGGGATGGCCCAGGCCCGCCACTACCGTAACCGGTGGCAATCCTCCGAGGGTTCAGGGGTCCCCCATGGACGTGGGTCCCCTGAAAGAGACCGTACCCGCTTGGGCAATTTGGTTCTGGACTGGGGCAAGGGGTGCTGCCCACTCCTTAGGGGCAGCATCAGGGCCAGGTTGTTTGGGCGGGGGGAGAGCGGAAGCCGTACCATTATAAAATGTTTGTGATTTTACATCTTTTACCGTTTTCTATCTTTTTCCAGTTGTGGAAATAAAACTGGTGATGGACGAGCAGCCCGCGGACGGTCTGTGTTTAACCAAGGGGGGATGTGGCTCCCTGGACAAGCCAGGACGTCACAGGTACTGCAACAACACACCCCACACCCCGGTTAGGAACATCAAGGTTAGACACAAATCCTTGTTGCCTCCCTCCAGGGGCTGATGTCCACACCAGATGGGGTGGAGCCAGGCGGTTGGCTCCTCCCACCGAGGAGTTCACAGTCCTGGAGGCGGGAAAAGAAAAGGAGTTGGAGAACAGTGAGTGTAGAGTGAGAGTCAGGGAAGTGGTAGTGGAGGAACTGACTGGCCGTATCCGGGTACGTGGCCCGGGCACCTGACAGCAAGGTTGGCAGACGGTGGTGACCGTTTGCAGGAGAGGCCGATTGACGCACAACCGTAAGGACCGGGGACGGGAGGTGGCCCGCCGGTACCGGATCGGGGAGCGAAGAGAAGCCAGCACCATCCGGCAGGGCCTACGGACCCCGACCAGGCTAGGAGTCGCCGTTAAACCGGTCAAATCCGTCAGCGACGGTAACCTCCGGGGTTTCCCAGCAGTAAAGACCTGACTGAAGGCAACCGTCCAAACCGTGAGGGAGAGAAAGCTACCGCCAGAGCTAGAGCTCCCAGGGCTAGAGCCTGCGGCAAACAGGGGCTCCCTTAGCCAACCAACCGCTGGGGAGCGGGTTACCGGTGGGAAGCCATCGGGGCCGAGAACATAATACTGGTGCAGGGAGAGACAGTTACCGCCAACCTACCGGGAGTGACCGTCGCAGCTGTTTGTGGGACTCGTCCATCCAGCCGTTTGTTTTACCAGAGACTCCGTGTGCATTACTGGCTGAGTAAGTACCACCGTGCCATCTGGCACTGCGCTGCCCCGCGATCCTGCACCTGGCCAAGCCCCGCAACCCACCTTACAGACAACAACTCCGGGCCCCGGGACTGCCAAAACCCCCTACCCACGGAGGGGAGAGAAACATCTCAGCTGCTCCCTGCCATCGCACCCGGGATCCCCGTACAGAGCAGCGGTGGTTCCCCAACCTCACCACACACCGTAGGTGGCATCACAAACCGACATTCCAAACACCAACAAACCACCCCTTTCACTCACGGGCGAGGAGCGCCGCTCGAGTTCCCGGATCCGGCCCAACGCTCGAGCCACCGAGCAGCAGCAGCAGCGCCGGACCCGAGCGTGATGAGCGCAGCGCCCCGCCGCCCGCGACACTTCCACCATCCAAAATGGCCATCGCAGTGCCACAATGGTATGTCTAAACCATGCCTCCTCTGTCCTTTGTGTGCTGTGGACGGGAAGAGCACCACTTGCTCTTTACGCCTCTATGTCGGATGTAGGAGGACCAGAATGTCAGACTAAGCGGAGAAGGTAGCGGTAGGCAAAAAGAGGGCACCAGTGATGGTGGCTGTAGATGACAAATGTATAGTCACGATTCAGGGCCAGGGTGGAGGGTCTAAGTCTATTTTAGTGCCAACAATTTAGTGGGAGGAGGGGCAGCAGTTTTCATAGGTGAATATAGGTTTAGTCTGGTTATCCAGGTGCAGGTAATGAACAAGATCAGATTATTGTACATTGCAAACACCTTAAAAATATATATATATAAAAACATTCATTTGTTTATACGAGGGGCTGCTAAGTCTTTGGCTTTACCCAGAATGAAACGAGATAGAATGATAAAACTTTCCATTTATTCCACATGCTCTCTACTGATGTCAACACACTTCTTACATCGGTATTCCAAGTTCTGTAAGCCTAGCAAAAAGAAGGATTTTGGTTGTGCCTCAAATCAGGCATCCGTAGCAGCCATGGCATCAGAAATAGTGTGAAATTTGGTATCCTTGAGGTGTTTCTTCAGGTTTGGAAACAGATGATAGTTGGAGGGAGCGACATCTGGTTAATAAGGTGGGTGGTCAACCAGCTGGAAGCCCAGCTCTGCCAATTTAGTTGAGGTCGCTTGTGCAGTGTGAGCGGGGGTGTTGTCTTGCAGGAACAAGATTCCTTTGGACAGCTTGCCGCACCTTTTGGCCTTCAGAGCTGCCTTCAATTGGTCCAAAAGTTCAGTGTAATACCTTGCATTGATGGTGGAACCCTTTTGAAGGTAGTTCACTAGCAGCATGCCCTCTTTATCCCAGAACATAGACGCCATCACCTTAGTGGCTGATTTTTGCACCTTGAACTTCTTAGGACAAGGAGATGCACTGTGCCTCCACTCTTTTGACTGCTCCTTGTTTCATCATACAAACAAATCCAGGTCTCATCCATAGTGACCAGTCGATCCAGGAAGATCTTATGTCTCCTATTGCTTTAGCTGAAATTCGTCGATTTTCCAGTATGAGGTTGTGCACAGCATTGATGATCTCCGGAACAACAACCACTCTCAGTCGTCCAGAACGTTCCTCATCATTGGTGCTGAAGTGGCTTGTTTTAAATTTCGCAATCCAGTTCTTAATTGTGGAATAAGAAGGGCATTGATCCCTCAATGTCTGCAACATATCACTAGTCCTTTGCGGACTTTCCTTGCAGAAACAAGAATTTTATCACTCCTCTGTTCTCAGTTGCTGTGAATATTGCAGTAGACTCCGCCATTTTGTTTTCCCATGTGCGTAGAACACTGTTGCCATAAGCAACAAACACAAATCTTATGAAAACATATGTTACATACATAAGGCTTTCATCTGATGTAACATTTGTTACCATAGAAACAAAAAAAGATCACAAAACCAAAGACTTATCAGCGGCCTCTCGTACAAGAAGGGCCATAAAAATTCACCCTATCCAACTAATTCAATATCAAAGTAAATGTTGCCTTGCCAACAAATTATTGCCAGTTCTAGGCTATTAACGTGAGCTGGTTTCATCCATATTATACTATATTAGGTAAATTAGGGAAATGTTACTTTATAATTTTATTTAAAAATGAAACAGACTATCATTAAAATGAAATGAACATTCAGTTCTGAACTAGAAACAGAAAAGCTTTGGTTTGTGAACTTAAGACGCAGAACACATTAAACACCTGGGCAAAAGAGAATGATGAGATTTTGTCTATAGGACTTAGTAAGGTAAAGCAAGTTTATATAAAATATCAACCCAGGAAAGAAAACGAATAATAATAAAGTCTAAAAAATATTCTCCGGCCCATCCTACACCACCATCTTTTCCGTTATTACATCACATTGTGCAGTCTCAGCAGCAGCAATGTAGCAATGTATCAGACTGCATGATTCAGGTCTTCCTCCCTCTCTCTCAGCAGGAAGTCTCAGCATGATACAAACCAACTACTAGGTAAATTACAGCAGGACCTTTACAGGTTTGCAACCAAACATCTCTCTGAAGCCTATGCAGTTAAGGGTGCTTTATACGCTGCAACATCACTAACGATATATCGTCGGGGTCACGTCGTTAGTGACGCACATCCGGCACCATTAGCAACATCGCAGCGTGTGACACCAATGAGCGACAATCAACGAGCGCAAAAACGTGAAAAATCGTTGCTCGTTGACACGTTAATTTCCTTAATATCGTTGCTGCTGCAGGTACGATGTTGTTCGTCGTTCCTGCGGCAGCACACACCACTATGTGTGACACCGCAGGAACGACGAACATCTCCTTACCTGCATCCACCGGCAATGAGGAAGGAAGGAGGTGGGCGGCATGTTCCAGCCGCTTATCTCCGCCCCTCCTCTGCTATTGGACGGCTGGCGTGTGATGTCGCTGTGACGCCGCACGAACCGGCCCCTTAGAAAGGAGGCGGATCGCCGGCCAGAGCGACGTCGCAGGGAAGGTAAATCCGTGTGATTGGTGTTAGCGATGTTGTGCGCAACGGGCAGCGATTTGCCCATGTCGCACAACCGACGGGGGCGGGTACACTCGCTAGCGATATCGGTACCGATATCGCAGCGTTTAAAGTACCCTTAAAGGAGACTCCATCAGTAATCTGGCACATCTGTACTAAGGAAAGAAGCAATGGTTTTATGTAAAACAGACATTTCACTAAAAGAGGTTTCTCCTGGAGCTCATTTCTCCCCACTCTCCTGGATTCCTGTTTGCAATGGACTCCTAGTTGATTGATAACTTGGACCAGCAGCATGGCCACAGTGATGATCTGCAGCTGGGCTTGTGGATGATCAGAGCAGCACAGGGACACTGAAGCCGACCAGGCCTAATGATACAGCCAGGTTCAGAGTAACACATCTAGAAGATCCAAAGTGAAGGGCTTGTAAGTCCTTGTTTAGGAAAACGGCCACCTCTGACAGGCTGTAGTAGTGGTTGGTAACCTAGGCAATGAACAGCAAACAATTACATTTTTAGCACAGCATTGATTACACGGTGACGTATATTTTGAGAGAGGATCCTGCCATCGTGGAAATGCAATCTTACTATCTATACATCTATATATATACTTATGCACACACACAAATACACATCCTCTCCAGTGAGTGATAAACGTGCATTTCTTAAAAGACTACTTATTAAGCTGTTAATATATTTCATTGAATACCTCCGCCATAATGACAACAATCCAGCACTAAATATGCACATGGTCATTAGAGACTATTAGTGTGAGCGGCAGCGAGGGAGTTCATCTGAGTGATAGGCGAAACTAACCAAATCCCACAGGAGCGGCGCTTGTCCATCTTTAAATGTCAGCTTAAGGTTTGTCTGTTACATTGCAGCTGTAATTACATGTTACCAACACAGCAACAGATTATAACAAATTCTAACTGTGCCTAAATTCAGTCTGTCTATCTGCCTGTCTGCCTGTCTGTCTGTCTGTCTGTCTATCTCTCTATCCCTCTATCTATCTATCTATCTATCTATCTTTCTATCTCTCTATCCCTCTATCTATCTATCTATCTATCCCTCTATCTATCCCTCTATCTATCTATCTATCTTTCTATCTCTCTATCCCTCTATCTATCTATCTATCCATCTATTCCTTTAACTATCTATCTATCTATTTAAAGATAAAAAAAATTGAACAGCATATTAAATTGTAACGTGTGTAAGCCCACCAACAAGCCTTAAATTCTATTGGCAATAATATAAGCAAAAATAAAGGAGGCAGCACTCCAAGCATAAAGTGGGCTTTATTAGCCCATGTACTTCAGGCAGAGAAAGAGCAGAGTGATCAGCAGTGATGTCACTCAGGTGATTTGCAGTCACAGTTGGAGGACCGTGGGAACCTCCCGCTGTGACAACAAATCAACTGTGTGACATCACTGCTGATCGCATTGTTCACTCAGTCTGTGCCTGGAGCTCACAGTGGGTGGTTAATGCTCTATTGCCACTCGGTGTGAATTCAGATGTAGCAGAGCAGCCGTGTAAAGCACCAGGACTGTTGCCTGTAATGGATGTGACAATCCTGGGCGGCTGCAGGCTGCTATTTTTAGGCTAGGGGTGGTCCAATAAACATGGGTCTCCCCATCCTAAAAATACCAGTCCCCAGCTGTCTGGCTTTAACTTGTCTGGGTATCAAAATTGGGGAGGACTGCATGCCGTTTTTTAAAATTATTTATTTTTTTATAATTAAAAAAAAAAGCCACATGCGGTTCCTTTTTATTTTGATAAACAGAAAGATAAGCACACGACTGGGGGCTGCACCCTGTAAACATATGCTTTATCTGTGCTAGTATCACATTTTGTGATAATATAATGATAGAATATTAGTATTTATTTTATTTCAAAGGTTAGAAACTATCACTTTGTTTGTCTGGCTGTTAAAATATCATATATCAAATGAATGTTCATTTTGTCTCTTTGTCATTGTTAGTGACTTTGTACTTACTACTAAATAATATAGTAAATTTATACTTGCACAAACTTCCTGGTCGATTAGTTGGGCATATTTTTTTTACAATATTCACAGACAATAAAATGAATTTGGAGGACATGTAACTAATAGGTATGTGATATAGTAAAAGGTATCACCGGATTGTAATACATTGGTATCAATGACCTGTATTAATAAGATGGGACAGACCCTTGTAACCAGGTTTCTATGCCTTCTAACCTCCCCACAAAACATTTTTGGAATTGATTGTATACAGTTCTGCTCAAAAGTTTACATACCCCAACAGATTTTTTGCTTTTTTGGCCTTTTTAATATGAATATGAATGGTAACACAAAATCTTTTTTTCCACTTATGGTTAGTGGTTGGGTGAAGCCATTTATTGTCAAACTACTGTTTTTTTGGGGTTTTTTTTTAAATCATAATGGCAACCAAAAACATCCAAATGACCCTGATCAAAAGTTCACATACCCCAGTTCTTAATACCGTAAATTGCTCTCTCTAACATCAATGACAGCTTTTGTGGTAGTTGTGGATGAGGCTCTTTATTTTCTAAGATGGTAAAGCTTCCCCTTCATCTTGGCAAAAATCCTCCAGTTCCTGTAAATTCCTGGGCTTTCTTGCATGAACTGCGTTCTTGAGTTCTCCCCAGAGTGGCTCAATGATATTGAGATCAAGAAACTGAGATGGCCACTCCAGAACCTTCACTTTGTTCTGCTGTAGGCAAGAAATGATAGGTCGACTTGGCCTTGTGTCTTGGATCGTTGAAATGTCGGAACGTCCAAGTACCAAGTATGTCCCATTCACAGCTTTCGGGCTGATGCGTGCAAATTTGCCTCCAGTATTTGCTAACACGTGCTGCATTCATCTTTCCCTCAACTTTGACCAAGTTTCCTGTGCCTTTGTAGCTCACACATCCCCACGTCATTGGCGATCCACCTTTGTGCTTTACAGTAGGAATGGTGTTCCTTTCATCATAGGCCTTGTTGACACCTCTCCAAATATAACGTTTATGGTTGTGGCCAAAAAATTTGATTTTGGTCTCATCACTCCAAATTACCTTATTTCAGATTTTGGAGGTTTGTCTATGTGCTGTTTGGCATATTGTAGGTGAGATACTTTGTGGCATTTGCGCATTAATGGCTTTCTTCTGGCGGCTCGACCACACAGCCATTTTTCTTCAAATGCCTCCTGATTGTGCATCTTGAAACCACCACACCGCTAGTTTTCAGTGAGTCCTGTATTTTAGCTGATATTACTTGTGGGCTTCTCTATGCATCCCGAAAAATTTTACTGGCAGATGTGGCTGAAATTTTTGTTGGTCTACCTGATCGTGGTTTGGTTTTTACAAAGCATCTGATTTTCCATTTGGTAATCACATGTCGAACACTGCAGACTGGCATTATCAATTCCTTGGATATCTTTTTTTATCCCTTACCTGTTTTATACAGTTCAACTATCTTTTCCCATAGATCTGTTGACAATTTTTTGCTTTCCCCATGACTCACAATCCAGAAACATCAGTGGCTGGATGAAATATGAAAGAGTCTGTCTGGATCCCAGAAACTCACTCAGCTTTTATGCGCACACACTGATTACAAGGAAATACATCACAAGTGAGGATGTTACCTTTATTAGCTATTCAAACCCATTTGTGTCAACTGCTGTACATATTTTCAGGCCAAAATCACCAGGGTATGTGAACTTTTGATCTGGGTCATTTGTTTTGTTTTTTTTTGGTTATCAATATGATTTAAAAAGAAAAAACACAGTAGTTTGACAATAAATGGCTTCACCCAACCACTAACCATGAGTGGGAAAAAAGTTTTTATGTTATTATTGATATTCTCAGAAAAAAGGCCAAGAAAGCAAAAAATGTGCCGAGGTATGTAAACTTTTGAGCACAACTGTACATTCTGAATCCTTTCACACAAATTGATAGGCTGTTAATGTTTGTATGTTCTTAAAGGATATAATTTAATATGGTTGTGAAAGTGCACATGAGTGAAGTAAAGTTTAAATATTGACTGAAAAGTATCACTGTGTCGTGCCAGTGCTCACAACATTTTCTTATAGAGCCAATGAGCAATTTTATGAAGTGAATCAATGGTGCAACATTTTCTGCCCTATTTACATCCCCTGCTTGTTTCTTCTTCTCCTCATCTGGATGGAGATGTGAAGTGAATGCTGCTGCCAAACAACAGTCATTGATTTTTTGCAGCCTGGACTTTCTCTTCACTCTAAAAAAACCCCCATAGTTTTTCTTTGGTCTAAAGGGTGCTTTACATGCGATAGCTAGCAATGTTGCGAGCGATAGCACCCGCCCCCGTTGTCCGTGCGACATTTGGTGATCACTGCCGTAGCGAACAATATCGGTACAGCAGCGTCACACGCACATACCTGGTCAGCGAAGTCGCTGTGACGCTGAACAATCCCTCCTTCAAGGCGGAGGTGCGTTTTTACGTCACAGCGACGTCACTAAGCGGCCGCCCAATAGCAGAGGAGGGGCGGAGATGAGTGACCGGAACATGTCGCCCACCTCCTTCTTTCCTCATTGCCGGTGGACGCAGGTAAGGAGATGTTCGTTGTTCCTGCAGTGTCACACACAGCGATGTGTGATGCCGCAGGAACGACGAACAACCAGCGGCATGCACCAGCAACGATATTATGAAAAGCAGCGACGTGTCAACGATCAACGATTTTTGACGTTTTTGCGAACGTTGATCGTCGCTCCTAGGTGTCACATGCTGCGATATTGCTAACGATACCGGATGTGCATCACAAACACCGCGACCCCGACAATATATCGTTAGCGATGTCGCAGCGTGTAAAGTACCCTTTAAGCAGAAAATCAAGAATGTAAGCAATTAGTTAGTAAAGATTGGTTGCAGAACCCATGCAATATCTCCCACTGGAAGAGGAAGTGAGTATACTAGCAAGGGGGGGGCATAGTCAACAGTACTCAAGGTGTGGTAAGTGAGTACCATTTGGCATTATAGGCAGTGAAAAACATTTTTTACATAGTTTTTTCCTTTAAGTCTTGTGCTGTTTTCTTCAGGTTTGGTCTTATACGGTACATGATTACTGGAGAATATGCTGGCGGCTTCTTGCCTATAAATGAAGTTATTTGTACGGTTGTGTTTGATGTCACAAAAAACAAGTGATAATTGTTATATGCATCTATAACGACCAAGCCTCAAATTATCGTAAACATACATACACATAAGTGAATGCTTGTATCCATAGAAGAATGTTGTTTGCAGTACAGTAGGGTTACGGAATGTTACTCATTCCATCCCAAGATGAAGAACACGATCTTTAAGGAAAAAAACATCATTTTGTGATACTCTACTCTATCAAGAGATGTTTATGGTATGTTAGTGATAGTGATGTGCATTGCTTACGTGTCACAATGATATATTGAATTTGTTTTACTACTAAGTATACAGTAGTTAGTACCATTCTACATGACAGGTTATAGGTGTTAGTATCTACACGTTTCAGGTGATGCAGCACCCTCATACTAATTAAGGGTGCTGCGTCTCCTGAAACGCATAGATGCTAACATACGCCAACATGAAGTTTTAATCTTATGTCCCGTGTGTTATATGCATCCAAATAAAGAAGTCTGCCTGTCCGTGGAGCTGGATTTCATCTTTTACTTCTGAGCTGTGGCAAAGCCGACCATCCAACCATCTTCAGACAGGATAGAAAATATCACGGTGAGATGAAACCTTTGTATGTTTCTTAAAGGTGTATGATGGCTGCCAGTCCAACTGCCAAGACCCCTGCTCAGACCTAATCTAAGAATGAGGGTCCCAAAGTCACCAGGTGTAACCATTGCTTCAGTCATTTCAATGACACTGCTGTAGATAGGTGTTTAATCAATCCTGTAGAAGTGAAAGGCTCAGTGGTTATCCATACACATTTTCCATTCAATTTACCCAGGGGGCATTGAGACAACCATTCTCAGATTCAATGACCATTCATTTATCAAAATGATGAATGAGCGTGCTCGTCACTGCTCAGTACTTGATTGAGAATCGGGGTGCTCGAGGTGAGCCTAGTATCGCGAGTGCTCGGACATGTCTTTTTTGAAACATCGAACACATTAAAGAGCTTGATCCCCTTACTGAATGATGTGAGCCACTTGCAATGTCTGATTTGCTCTCACTGGGGGTAAAAACAACATTCTTGGATGTAGTGTGTCCAAAAAAACCTTCACCCTTCCTCTCCCAGAAATGCTCTGTTTATGGCTAGCTGTATGTGGGCAGAGAGACGAACTGCCCATTCAATGACTTCCATTAGACTCTTTACTCAACTTGAACCCATCTGAGCATCTGACCTATTTGACAAAAGGATCGAGCACCTGAGCAACGTAGTGTTCACTAATTATTTTGAACACCGAGCGTCGTAGTGATCACTCATCATTTCAAGTATTGAGCATCGTAGTGCCCTCTCATCATTTAGAGCACCAAGCATTGTAGTATCAATTTGAGCATTGTAGTGATCACTCATCATTTCGAGTATTGAGCATTGTAGTGTTCTCTCATTTTGAGCATCGTAGTGATCACTCATCATTTCAAGCATCGCGCATTGTAGTGTTCACTCATCATTTCGAGCGCTGAGCATTGTAGTGTTCATTCATTATTTCGAGCACTGAGCATCGTAGAGATCACTCATAATTTCGAGTACTGAGCATCGTAGGGTTCATTCATCATTTCAAGAACTGAAGATCGTAGTGTTCATTCATTATTTCGTGCACCAAGCATCATAGAGATCACACATCATTTTGAGCACCTAGCATGGTAGTGTTCACTCATCATTTCGATTATTGAGCATTTTAGTGTTCTCTCATCAACTAGAGCACTGAGCATCGTAGTGTTCACTTATCATTTTGGGTATTGAGCATCGTAGTGTTCTCTCTGCATTTCGAGCACCAAGAACATAGTGTTCTTTCATCATTTTGAGCATCGTACTGATCACTCATAATTTCGAGTATTGAGAATCGTAGTGTTCTCTCATAATTTCGAGCATTGTAGTGATTAGCCATCATTTTGAGTATTGAAAAATGTAGTGTTCTCTCATAATTTCGAGCATCGTAGTGATCACTCATGATTTTGAGCACCAAGCATCGTAGTGTTCACTCATCATTTTGAGTATTGAGCAACATAGTGTGTTCTCATCATTTCGAGCATTGTGGTGATCAGTCATCATTTCAAGCACCAAGCATAGTAGTGTTCACTCATCATTTTGAGTATTGAGCAACATATAGTGTGTTCTCATCATTTCGAGCATTGTGGTGATCAGTCATCATTTCGAGCACCAAGCATAGTAGTGATCACTCATCATTGCGAGCACCAAGCATCGTAGTATTCAGTCATCGATTTGAGTGCTAAGCATCGTACTGTTCACTCATCATTTCAAGAACTGAGCATTGTAGTAATCATTCATTATTTTGACCACAAGCATTGTAGAGATCGCTCATCATTTTGAGTACCGAGCATCGTAGTATTTACTCATTATTTCGAGCACTGAGCATCGTAGAGATCACTCATCATTTCGAGAACTGAGCATTGTAGTACTCATTCATTATTTCGAGCATCGTAGAAATCACTCATCATTTCGAGCACTGAGCATCATAATGTTCACTCATCATTTCCAGTACTGAGCATTGGAGTGTTTTCTCATCATTTAGAGAACCGAGCATCGTAGTGTTCACTTATCATTTTGGTTATTTAGTGTCATAGTGTTCTCTCTCCATTTAGAGCACCAAGAACATAGTGATCGCTTGTGAATTCGAGTATTGAGCACTGTAGTGTTCTCTCATCATTTTGAGCATCGTAGTGATCACTCATCATTTTAAATATTCAGCATCGAAGTGTTTTTTCATCATTTCGAGCACTGTAGTGATTAGCCATTATTTTGAGTATTGAACAATGTAGTGTTTTCTCATAATTTCAAGCATAGAGCATCGTAGTGATCACTCATGATTTTGATCACCAAGCATCATAGTGATCACTCATCATTTCGAGTACCGAGCATTGTAGTGATCACTCATCATTTCGAGAACCAAGCATCATAGTATTCCATCATCAATTTGAGTACTGAGCATCCTAGTGTTCACTCATTATTTTGAGTACCAAGCATCGTAGGGATTACTCATCATTTCGAGCAGCGAGCATCATAGTGTTCTCTCATCATTTCAAGCACCAAGCATCGTAGTGATCACTTGTCAATTCAAGCATCATAGTAATCACTCATCATTTCAAGTACTGAGCATCGTAGTGTTCTCTCATCATTTAGAGCACCGAGCATTGTAATGATCATTCGTCAAGTTGAGCATTATAGTGATCCCTCATCATTTCGAGTATTGAGTACCGTAGTGATCAATCATCAATTCAAGCACCAATCATCATAGTGATCACTCATCATTTCGAGTATTGAGCATCGTAGTGTTCTCTCATCATTTTGAGCACTGAGCACCGTAGTGTTTTCTCATTATTTTGAGCATTGTAGTGATCACTCATCGTTTCGAGTACCCAGCATCATAGTGTTTACTCATCATTTCCAGCACTGAGCATAGTAGTGATCACTCATCATTTCAAGCACTGAGCATCGTAGTGATCACTCATTAGTTGGAGTATTAAGCACTGTAGTATTCTCTCATAATTTCAAGCACCAAGCATCGTAGTGTTGACTCATCATTTCGAGCACCGAGCATCGTAGTGATCACTCATCATTTCGAGCACCGAGCATTGTAGTGATCACTCATCATTTCGAGCACCGAGAATTGTAGTGATCACTCATCATTTTGAGCACGGAGCACCATGGTCTTCACTCATTTCGAGCACCAAGCATCATAGTCATCACTCCTCATTTCGAGCAACGAGCATGGTAGTCTTCACTCATCATTTTGAGTACAAAGCATCAAGCATTATACTGTCCACCCATCATTATTTATTGTCTATATTTACTGTGAAGATCTCTCTCATGAAATTTATGGATAGATAAAGGTGGACAGCTAGGCATATGATGAAGTTTTTTTTTTACACATTTACTACTCTAGGTAAACTCAGCTTCTTTTTAATAGCTATATGACATAGTGGGTGCACTTTTATTTAGGGAGGAACATAGCAGTGTAAAATATCACTCTCCTGGGCGGTCACAGTTATAGCAATGCCTTCTGATCTCCCGGCATATGGCGCTAGAAGAGTGGCGGGTGGCAGAGGTTCGCTCTAGGCTTGCCTAGTATAAAACAATCACCAGACTATCAGCTGCGGCACAGACAGGGAAGCGGCATGCTGGGAAATATGCATTAAGCCTCTTGTACCTGTCTGTGATACGGCCACAGTCTGACTTCAAAGTGTTAAACGCAGGTGAATGAAAGATTAGGGATAATTTATGCTTCGCCCCTCCTGGCGGCTATATTCTGGGGAGAGTTTTCATGAAAGGGGGACCTCTGGAACGGATCAGTGTGCACATTACAGCAAAGCCACAACAAAGGAGCGACGTGCGCTGCATTGTGTTTATGTCTCCAGCTCAATGACACTGTTGCTTTTCAGAAATGAAAAGGCTGGGCAATAAATCCTAGATTGCTTTGAGAAAAAAAATGAAAAGAGCCAGCTTAACACGGTGCATCTGACTGAACCGCAGCCAATTAGTAACACGGGGAAGTTGGGCATGCACTAATTAGGGAAGCGAAGACGATGGCCGGATTAAGTTAGTCTCTTTTTCCTTTTGTGTCCTAATTGCTGGGCGCATCTGATTTAGCTCTGCTGGAATCTTCCCTCTTTAAACATATAGATGAATTATGCAGTGTGGGTATGTAGATGCTTTAAAGGATAAATCCACATTTAATAAGGGAAGGGATCATTTACTGGGTTTCCCTTCCTCAATGGTTTGTGAACTTCTAATGTAGTTTCCTTCGTAATTGTATATTTATCATATGACCACGACAGATTTTTATCAACCAGAATAAAAAAAAAAAGGGTGGTTACTATTGAATGACAGCAAGCAGAGGGGATGAAAATTGTAGTGAATCGAGACAGAAGGAAAAGTCAAAAATGATGGGCTGATGGCTAATATGTCTTATAGGGGCATGTGCACACTGGTCTGCAGGGCAAGGTCTGCAACAGAAAAGCTGCAGTGAAACCACTTGCCGATGAAATAATGCATAAGCTCTGTAACATGAGATTTCCTGGAGTCTCACTCATAATGCTGCTACTGCAGGGGGGGGCGGCAATCCATTTTCTCGGGGGACTACTTAAGAGACTGTGACTGGTGTGGAGGGCTGAACACACAGGCTGAATTTAATTCTGCTCAATATTAATATTCACATATGCTGACATCCCTCTATATACAGTATGATTCCACACCTGGCCTATATACAGCATGAGCCCCTGTAACGCCCTGGGCAAGCCAGGGGTCACAGGTCACAACACCACACGCACCCCACATTCCCTGCAGGTACACACAAGGTCAGAATAAAAATCCTTGTTGCCTTCTTCCAGGGGCTGGTGTCCACACCAGAGGGTGGGCCAGGCGGTTGGCTCCGCCCACCGAGGAGTTCACAGCCCTGGAGGCGGGAAAACCAGGCAGTTAGCTCAGGGAGAGCTTGAGTGTGGAGCTAAGATAGAGTTGAGAGTTGAAAGTGAAAGGAAGTGAAGTGGTAAAGGAGGAAAGTAGGAGTAGTGACAGCAAGAAGCCTGAAGTTAGTCCGGGTGTGTGCCCCGGACTGAGACAGCAAGGTTGGCAGACGGCGGTGACCGTCTGCAGGCGAGACTGATTGGAGGTTGCCGAAAGGACCGTGGACGGGTGGTGACCAAACGGTACCGGAGCGGTATACGAAGATTAGTCAGCACCAGGGCAGGGGCCTTTCGGATCCCGGCAAGGCTTGGAGTCGCCGAATTTGCCAAATCCGTCAGTGAAGGGGACGACTGTCTCCCAACAACCAAGTCCCGTTTGAAGGCAACAGTCCAACCGTTAAGGGGAGACACCGCCACCGCCAAGGCACCAGTTTCCCAGAGCCAGCGCCTGCGGGCAAGAGTGGAGCTCCTCCGGCTCATATCCAAACTGGGGAGCGGGTTACCGGTGGGAACCCATCGCTACTAAACAACAACACATAGGTGCAGGGAAGAGACCGTCACCGTCAACTGCAGGGGATATCAGCAGCGCAACCATCTGAGGGACCCGTCCAACCAGCCGTTTGTTTACCGAGAACTGTGTCGTGTTTACTGGCTGAGTGAGTACTTCCGTGCCGTGCGGCACAGCGCTGCCCCTGTGCCCCTGCACCTCCACAGGCCCCATAGCCCGCCTGTCCACCATCCAACAACCCCATCACTGGGCCCCGGGATCACCAACCCCTACCCACGGAGGGGCAACACAACAACTGGCTGCTCCATACCATCACTCCCGGGATCCCCAGCCAGAGCAGCGGTGGTGTACACCTAATCACCACAACCGTGGGTGGCATCACGGACAATAAACTAACCCCATACCCAAAATCCCCTTTTCACTCACGGGCGAGGAGCGCCGCTCGAGTCCCCGGGATCCAGCCCAACGCTCGAGCCACCGAGCAGCAGCAGCAGGCCGCAGTGCCAGCCGGACCCGAGCAGTGGGAGAGCGCGGCGTCCCCTCCTCCGCCCGCGACACCCCCACATAGCTTACTACATACAGGGTGAGCCCACACATAACTCACTGCATACAGGATGAGCCACTACATAGCTCACTACATACAGGATGAGCTACCACAGACCCCCTATATACCATATGAGACCCCTACTTACAATATGAACCTGGGAAAGTTTCTTGTGGACAGACCAAGATAGTTTTTTTTAGTAAAGCACATCCTTCTATCGTTTACTGAATAAAGAATGAGGCATACAAAGAAAAGAACACAGTACCTACAGTCAAATATGGTGGAGGTTCAAAGATGCTTTGGGTTACCCTTATGTACATTATGATCCCTCCCCTTACATGCAGTATGAGCCCACATAGCCCCTTTACATGCAATGTGAGCCCTCACATAGCCCCAGTATATACAGTGTGAGCCCCCACAATGCCTCCTATATATAGTATGAACCCCCTCATAGAGCCCTATATACAGTATGAACACACATATAACCTCTTTATATATAATGTGAGCCCCCACATAGCCCCTCTATATACTTTTTGAATTCCCACAAGGCCTCCTACATACATTATGAGACGCCATACAACCTCCCACATACATGCAAACATCCCATACACATGAAAAAAACACCATATACTCACCTTGCTCCCATTCCCTGGGTGCTCTGGTCTGGCCTCCGGGGCACAAACACTTCGCACAGCACACGCCATGATGTGATGTTGTTGCGTCTGCTGTGCTTCACATTGATTGGTGGAAGACGGAGCCAGCGGCACCGTCCTCCACCAATGTGTTCACTAATATTTGCATCCTGAGGATGCAAATAACAGTGATATTGGGTGGTGGGTAGCATGGTGCCCAGCCCTGTGCTACTGTAATAAACAGTCCCTTGAAAAAGATAATGTCGAAACACACGTCAGGATGTGGTATATACATACTTGGCTCAGTATTACTACTACTATGGTTATAATGTGTTTATGTATATCTGCATAATGAAATATTCTGTGTCTATATGTTTTTTATACTGCACATAGCTTATTTGGAGCTGTGCGTACTAAACTATGTGATTTAGAATGGTATCTAGCACTCAAAAGGAGGTCCTTTTAAACCCCCTCACACTGCACAAGTGTAGCGCAGCTCCCCGAGGAAGGTTACGAAACGTGCGCGTCGGAGCACCCCGAATGATCAGCTTTGATGGGTAAGTGCCTATGGCTCATGGCTCGGTGTTTTCAAATATATTTATTTAGATACCATATTAACCACTTTATCAGCTGATGAGTGCGTGCACGTATTTATACATTTTGTGCACTACCCTCTTGGTCCTTTTCTATAACAACATCTGACCTTCATTTCTTAGCCAGATTTAACCCCTGGTGGTATGGTATGGATTATTGACACTTGACTGGATTTATTTTAAGTACACATTTATTAAACTGAGCATTTTCATCATCCATTGTGATCTATCTCTTGTCAAGTGGTTCAGTGGTCCTTTGCTACCCTACTTTGGGGTTTCCTCGGGCAATTTATTGGTATCAATTTGGATAATTTGGGACCCAATCAGTGCCCCTTTTTGATGTTGTCATCCTTTCTGCTGATTTTCCGGGGTGTCAGGTTTTGTTTTTTCCAGTCTTTTAAACCTGTTCGCCTATATTTAATATATTATGTATTCATAACCTTATTCTATCCCTCTTGTGGTTGTAACATTTTGATAAATAAAAACTTTATTGGACATCTTAAGAGGTTGTTTATGTGTATGCTTTCAGCCATATTGTGGCTTCATTGGTAGACCCCCAATTCTCCTGTTTCTCCACTCAAAAGGAGTGTGTAATTAAACTTAGACCCATTGTGTAAATCAGGTGTAAATCAGGTTTTTAAATGTATTTTTAACATTTTTTTGATCATTTACGTCTCATATTTAAATATATGTATATAATGCACTTGGGCTTCCAGATCATCAAGCTCCATTGGCATCTGCCTTTGCAATTGCTGATCAATAACATCCCAGATTTGATCAAGTCCAGAGATACTGCAGGCCATGGTAGCACATTGAGACTATGCAGAATGTTCACAGTAGCATGAACAACATGTGGTCTTGCGTTGTTGTGTGCTCCTGGGACTCTGGAGAAATGGCCGTACCACTTGTTCCCTGACCACATCAATGTAACATTGCTCAGACAACCATGAATAACCTTATTGATAGCAGGCATGGCCTGTAAGTGCGGGGATTGCTAGTGGCGCTTATACTCGATACTGAATAAATAAGTAAATCGAGATGCATATCATCAACATGACCATCAACGTATAACTCCATGACGTTTCCTTCTTGGTCTTGCAAATTTCAATGTTTAGAAGTATATACAGTGGGTAAAATAAGTATTGAACACATTACCAATTTCAAAGTAAATATATTTCTAAAGGTGCTATTGACATGAATTTCTTGCCAGATGCCGGTAACAACCCATCCAAGCCATACAGGCAAAGAAATCAGACCAAAGATGTCCATAAATTTAGTGAAGTATAGTGATGAAAAGTGACAAAGTGCCTACAGGCCATGGAGGTTACGTGCATTACCTATTGTTTTCCTTGAAACAATTGTACCTGCTAATTTCATATCCTTCTGTAGCTCTTCATATGTGGCTCTTGGATCTTGGACAACTCTTCTGATAATTATTTTCACTCCTTTGTCTGAAATCTTGCAGGGAGGACCTGTCATGGTGGTTTATGGTGAAATTAGGTTTTTTCCTCTTCAAGATTATTACCACAACAGTGCTTACTGGTGCCTTCAGTAGTTTAGAAACTATTCAGTAACCAATGCCATCAATGTGTTTTGCAACAATAAGGTTATGAAGGTCTTGAGACAGCTCCCTTGTTTTACCCATCATGAGATGTTTCTTGTGTGGCACCTTGGTAATGTAACACCTTTTTATGGATCATCAGTTGAACCAGGTAATATTATTTTTCACTAATTGGCAGTATTGCTTTCTAATTACTGATAGATTTCAACTGGTGTCATGACCTCTGGTTCGCACCTCTTTCTTCATGTTTATTTATTATTTTATATATATATATATATATATATATATATCAATTACATATTCTACAGTGTTTTACATACATCAGGAACCCTGTCCCCTTTGGGCTCATAATCTAAATTCCCTATCTGTAGGTCTTTGGAGTGTGGGAGGAATCCGGAGTACACGGAGGAGATCCACACAAACATGGGGAGAACATACAAACTCCTTGCAGATGTTGTCCTTGGTGGGATTCGAACCCAGGTCCCCAGAGCTGCAAGACTGTAATGCTAACCACTGAGCCACCGTTCCGCTCTACTGTGTACTGTTTTGCTGCGTCATTTCTCATTATTACATATAACTTAATTTTTGGACATCTATGGTTTGATTTCTTTGCCTGTATGGATTGGATGGGTTGTTAGAGAATTCATGTGAATAGCACCATTAGAAATATATTTACTTAGAAAGTTGGTGACGTGTTCAATACTTATTTGACAAATTTTATTTAAAGAGGGAAAAATATCTTACCTTTTTTACATCGGCCACTGAGCCTCATATTAGGCTCCTAATTACTGTTCCTCACATGGAGATCATTTGCTGTAGACTGGCTCCGACACTATTTTCTGTATAGAAGCATTATCAACCATGATCTAACCTCGACAGAGATGAAAAGAAGGTTAAGTAGTGGGTTGGAACATCACTTATTGTGACTGGTGGAGCTTATGTTATTTACGGTTTATATTGGTGTTACCTGTCATTGTAATTCTGTCTGTAATGATAATGAGACTCCTGGAAAGTCTTCAGTACTGGAACAGATATTATGATTCTGTTATAAGGCCTAGTGGCCAGTACAAAAATTGCAAGATTTTATTTATTTATTTATTAATTAATTAATAGATAATGATATGGAATAACTGAAAAAACATCCAAATGTAAAAATAATTGATTTACAACAGCTAACATATTTGTAAACATTTATAAACATACCGTATAATTCTCCCTGGTGTGTGGATTCTGCTGCAATGGGATGTATTTCTCAGTTTTTAATTGCATTTGAAACTAATATAAAATTAACGCTGTCTAGTTTTTAGACTTTTGTTTGTTGTGTTCTGCTGTGTATCTGTGATATAGTGTAAGACGCAGCAGACTTTCCATCCTCCCCCCTTTAACCCTCTCTGACAGATATATCCGTCATGAGAGCTTGTTAATAAGCCTTTCATGATGGATGTATACGTCATGCTGATCGGGAGGTTACTGCCTCCATACTGCATACAAGTAAAAAGTGCATATTAAAAACATCATTTTTATTTTCCGATTGTTTTGTCTTCTACATTCGGCACATAGGAAGATTTGCATTCTGGCTTAGAGTAAATTACAAGATTCATTAAAATCCAGTATAGCTGAATAGTTCCCTTTTGCTGTGTAGACAAAGCTGTAAACAGCAAAATAAGTCGTATCACAAGGCAACAGAAGACGAAGGTTAGCAAATGAGGCAACAACTCTATTTTCCAGAGCACAATCAGTATAAGATCGTACAATGGGCAATTACCCTAACTGTGCGCCTGCGGCACCAACACAGTTGGATAATCAGTCCATTGCCCAAGGTTGAACACCTCCTACTACTTGATTAACCAATTTACATTATGCTACATTAGCTGTAGTAACCTGAATATCTTCTGACAAAGTTGTTAAATGTTTGTAAACTAAATCAGCACATTTGAACACATTGTGTCCATCCTTAAAAATATGATGAGCCCAGTACATGGAGAAAGCATGGAACCATTGCATGGCTCCCAGCTCTTGGGGATCGTCCAATATTACAGCTGGCTTGGTGGGCATTTTTTGTGTACCTATGGTGTCAGAGTGTTTTTCCAAAAATAATCCCTAGCAGGAATTTTTGGCCTTTTCAGAGCAAGGCTTAAATATAACCACTACCCCGAAAATAAGCCCTAGTCACGGCTCAATAATGAAGTGTCCATGCAGCTAAAAAAGTTAAACAGGACACTTAATTATAGAAAGCAGACACCCTCAAAACAGAGAAGACAGAAGACCCCGCAATCATACTTACCAGATGCCGAATGAGAGGACCTGTAGCGGAAAGCACACCCACACTCAGAACCGCTGAGTCCTCCATGCATTCCACTGCACTGCATCCCATTTTCCCCTGCTGGCCGGAAGAAATCGGTATCGCCGATGTGCTGAGTGAGTGTGTGTGTGCGATCTGAAGTGTGTGTGTATGTGTGTGTGTGTGTGTGATCTGATGTGCGTGTGTGATCTGATGCATGTGTGTGCAATCTGATTTATATGTGTGTCTGTCAGAAGAAGGAGAGGACCACATGGAGCATGCCTGCTGGGAGCAGCCACCAAAGATAACAGGAGGACCTGGGAGCCACATAGTAGATGTAGAAACTTGGCACTCAAGATCAATGTGAATAGTGCTTTTTATTCTGAAGAACTTGTAGGACCAGCACAAGCCCAGACATTTCAGTCAAATACCTTGATCACTGTGCATGCAGAGGGTCCTCAGAAAGTATAGCAACTAGGCAAACAGCGTAACTGAGTATCACGTGGTGTCCATCTGTGTCTATGTGGCTATGATGTGCTTGAGCTGGTCCTACAAGTTCTATACAATAAAAACCACTATTCCCATTGATCTTGAGTGCCAAGTTTCTACATTTACTGGAGACGGTCTTGGACCCTACTTTAGCACCACCCCAGAAGTGCCGTGTGTATCAACTCACTGGGAGCCACATAGACGTCCATTGTCTGTTAAGTATGAGTCTTCTCCTTTTTTAGGAGGCGTAAACTTACCCCAACCATATTTCCCCAAGAATAAGACCTACCTGAAAATAAACCCAGCGCTTTTTTTGAGAGCACAAAAAGTACAAGACAGTGTCTTATTTTTGGAAAAACATATTACTTCTTACTATTGAATTATTTTGGTCATTTAGAATTAGCCACCATTATTACCTACAGCAGTGATCCCCAACCTTTCTTACTTGGAGAGGTGAAGCCGCGGCCAACGTGAAAGGGTTTTGGGTGGGTTAACGGACTTGTGGGTGGAGGGTGGTGATGTATGGTACCTGGTGCTTTTAAAAATGTTTTACATGTTTTAATGTTTTATGCATTTTAAAATGTTGTCTTGCAGCCCGAGGACGTGCTGGTGATAACTAAGGGGGAATGTGGCGCCCCTGACCTGGTCAGGTACCACTGAGTACTGCACCCATGCTGGGGACAGTACAATACAGGTAATCCAGAAGGCTGACCGGGGTGTGGAACACAGGCGCATAGTAATCAGCTCTCACACATGTACCCATGAGAGGACCCCTGGGGATCCCAGGAGGGGGAAAAGCCTTGACCTTCACTGGAATAGTGGAGGGGGCCAAAAGCCTCCATCTCCTCTCAAGGGGTGTGGTAAGAGAATCTGGTTGCTAGGTGGCGTAGGCAAGAACAGGAGAGGAGGAGCAGTGAGCCAGTTCAGAGCAGAGTCCACGGAGCTCCGAGAGGAGCTGACCCCTTCCCCTGGGCTGCTGGAGTCTGACAGCGTCCGCGCAGTGGCTACCGACGGGGGAGAACGGTCAACTAGGAGTGCTACCCGAAACCCATCTCCAGCTAAAGAGAGAGCACAGAGTGGGAAGTAAGGAGACTGCTAGGGAGTACCAGGCCCAAACGGGCGGCAGATCCCGGAGCGGAGATAGATCCAACTTTCTTTTGCTAAACCTGCCGGTGTGGGGCTCTCAAAGCCCACGCCACAACACCACAAAAGCCGCAGCCACGTAGCCACAGTTAGGGCCCATAGCTCACAGGAGGCAAGAAGCTGGAGTGATCTGGCCCAGGCAACAAGCACACGGCAAACGAAGGGGAGTGAGGCTTCAGCAACTTCCCTGGGTGACCCCCATAGGGACTAAAAGTCGGGGTCACCCCAAACCAAAAAGGGCTAAGGAAGGCGAGTTAGTAGTCACCCTCACAAGTCAGCCTGAAGGACACCTGGTTCCCGCCTGGTTCATCCCAGCTACGCCCGGGTCACTCACCCTGCCACCTGAAGTGAGTAAAAACCCTGAAAGACATTCTGCCTGTGTGGAGTTATTCTGCGCCTTGTGGTACTACGCACCTACACAGGGCCCTGGGGCTTGCCTCACTCTCAGGAGGCTATTCCAACTAACTGCACATATCATCCGCCCCAGGCGTCCCTTAATCTGCAGTGGCGGTCCCCACTGACCGCAATACTGAGAGTGGCGTCACGACAAGAAGAAGATCTCCTACCTGTGACCAGATCCAGCTGAGTGGAGTCCCTGAAGGTAATGCACCGACACAACACCTGTGGGGCTTCACAGAGGCACATTCAGCTCTGAGAGCAGGTTGTGAGCCACATCCAAAGGCCCCCACAATAATGACATCCAATGCCCCTATTAAAGGTATAACATAGCTAAAGCTTCCCCGCAGAAATCACACCAAGGCAGTGTACTGACATCCAGCGGTTCCCACCGTACCCTCATTCAGTATTCGTATATCAAGCACTCCCACAATACTATTGCATCCAACTTCAGTCTTCTGTTTTGCAGTATTAATCTATTTCCAGCTTAGCACTTAGTAACTCAATGATGGGAGTTAGCACTTGTAGTTTCTGAATGACACTCGTTGAGAGAAAAATTATGGTGTTTGGCTGCCAATGTGAGCAAAAGCCCATCTACAATGCTGAAACCCACTGCCCCACACATTTATTGGCTTACTGCAGATGGGCAAGGTTTTTGCCTACATCGGACAGTAGGGAACCTGTCTTGTGGACGTCTGCCGTCCCCGCACTCCCCCTCTACTCCCCGTCTTTGTTGTCGTCTGTAGATACAGATTAAAAGTTTGCCAACTACCAGGTCGAGTTGCCGCTTCTTTCTCCAATTTGGACTATTTTGGACTTTGACCACGCTGTCAGCAGAGCACCACCTGGAACGGCTAGATACGAGTCCTGGAACAGCTGATCGCCTGATTCCGTGAGTACGGCACCGCCACACAGCATAGTGCAGCAGTGCCCAACATTCTTATACTGTTTTGTAAACATTATTAGGAATCTGATTGAAATGCAAATGAGCCAACTCTTTTTTTGGTCAGCAGAGCCAAGTGATAATGATCAAATGATCAAAAAAGATCCAGACATACCAGCACTACTTAGTTTATTTTTTAACTCCTAAGACCAATATATGCTCATCCAGATGTGCTTTTCGATTCAGGGCTGAGGACTACCATGAACAGACTTGGCACATGCCACTCAATTTGGCAGAATCGAGAGAAACCCTAACACCCTTTAACCTCTAAAAATGGATCTGGATTTACAATGAAGTCCAGTGGATTGCTACCAACAGAAGGTCTGCCGTCCGGAAGTGTAAACTAGAGGCATAATGGTCACCAAGAAGTGTCTAAACCAGGAGGTTACATAAAGGGAAAAAATCAGGAGCTGTAAGCGTAGTGAGGGAGCTGGGTCACAACTGATAGGACAGCAAAGTATGAAATATTCAGGAAGTTAAAGTGTCAAATAATAAAGAGGAAAACACTAGTACTAAGCAGGAAAACAAAACCAGATGTATCCTGGAAGCATTAAACTATATCTGGCAGCTTCCAGCTAGAAGCTTAAGTATGAGTGGTGCCTTTAAATACATTGAAGCCAGGAGCTGATGACTGATGACTTCAGCTAGACAGCACACACATCCACTCTGTTAGACTGGAAAGTACTGCAGGTCCCTGTCACTCCAACCTTAGTGGATGGACAAAGTCTACAATGTCTATAGCTTCTGGTTCTGACATTTCCTCCATCACCAGCACCACTGAGTGAATAAGTTGACATCTGACAGAAGCAGATGTTGCAAGAGCAGGTTCTAGAGAAGATGTGACACCTATAACATTTTTGCTTAGAAGGGGTTTGTGCTAACCTAGACCCCACCCTTCAGTTTTGTTACAATCATCTATACTGTAGCTATCCTAAAATATACTGTATTTTTGGGATTATAAGACGCATTTTTCCTCGCCAAAATTGGGGAGGAAAATGAGGGGTGCATCTTATAAGCTGAATATAGCTTACTGGGAGTGCTGGAGAGGGGTCACAGGATGCAGGGGTGATGCTGCGAGCTATGCTGTATGATGGGCTGTACTGTGGGCAGTGCGCTGTGCTGTGGGCTCTGCTGCGCTGTGGGTGGTAAAGCAGGGGCCGTCATACTGAATGTTGGCAGTGTGGGCTTCAAATAATGGCCCCCCGAAGTCAGCTTGTGCGTAGATGGAGCTCTCAGCTTAAGATCTCATCTGTGCACGTGCTCCCTCCGGCCCATTAATCTCCCAGCAGCAGACTTAAGGAAAATAGAGCCCGGAAGTGGCATGTGCACAGACAAAATCTAGCCGATACCTGAATCTGCGCACACGCCGACTCCGGGTGCCATTTCTTTGAAACTTGCACCACCAAAATTCAGGATGGCGGACCCTGCCTCATCTCTCGGAATGCAGCAGAGCCCACAGCGCAGCAGAGCCTTTCAGTGCCGCCGTCCACAGCAAGCATCTGGGACATCCTGCTGCACAGACGGCGGCATTGCCCTTCTCCAACACCGCCCCTGTCTCCTCCGACCCTGCTCCACCACCGCTTTCAGCCCCCCTCCGATAAGACACCACCAGATTATAAAACGGATCCAATATTTATTTTTTATTTTTTCTCTAAATTTGGGGTGCGTCTTATAATCCAGTGCGTCTTATAAAATGAAAAATATGGTAGGTCTAACTATCTAGAATATAATCATGTACAATCTCTTAATTCAGACAATGGTCAAGTTCATGTGAAATGTTATAATCATCCAGAACTAGACAGTCCAGAAGTTTAGTTTATGATCACCTACAGCTGGATTATATGAAAGGATAATATTCTATATGAAGCAGATTGTGCAGATCACGTCTGAAATCTAATACATTTCTATAATAATACCGTAAACATCTCACAGCAAATGGATTACGTCTGGCGTTTTATCCTTTCAAACACTTTACCCAGTTTCTGTTATTTACAAATATTGGTGAAATTTCCGTTTTTCTAGTTGAGGAAGTATCGTTATTTTTATTAATGAATATTTCATTGACAATAATTGCACTATTTTATAACATACGTCAAGAATTGTGCTGATCAGTGGGTTCACTATGACAGGAAATCAGATGACCACAGTGCAATCAGCCGGGGGCTCAGCAATTCCGCAATGTGACACTGACACAATGAGGATTAAATCGAATTACAGCATTTCACAATCTGGAAAAATGACTCCCTTGTAACAAAGTATAGGAGGGTAAATTAATTAAGCCAGTCCATTTATTTTTAATAAACGGGCAGCTTGGTGATAGAGTATTGCATTTGTTTAGTATTATGGTATATTCTTATTATAACCCCTTGGTGACGTTGCCCATTTTTGCGTTTTAGTTTTTGGTTTTTTTCCTCTCCTTCTTTCAAGGGCCATAACTTTTTTTTTAGACCAACAAAGCCCTATTTATCGGAGCTAGGCAAAAATGGCGTGAGACTTCCAGAAGTCACAAAATTCTATCTCAGCCTCACGTTGCACTAAAATTTGTGACTTTTCAAAGCTTTTTTACCCCTGAATTCTGGCAAAAAAGATTTGATGATTCGGGCTTAATGTACTGAACAATGGAAAAAAATTGCAAGTGCTGTGAAATTGTGAAAAAGTGCAATTCTGCCATTGTTTTTTTGGGGACTACATTATATTGTAAGAATCGCCTGATACCATGATTCCGCACATCTATATAATTATGGTAATATAAAAATATATATTTTTTTTATTTTAATGGTGAAAAAAAATCCTAAAATTTGTAAAAAAAAATTAAATTCTTTGAGTGTCTATTTACCAAGACCTGTAAATTTTTATACAGATGGATGGATGGATGGATGGATAAATAAATGGATAGATAGATAGATAGATAGATAGATAGATAGACGAGCCAATCAAGGCAGCAGTACCCAGGAAACACTGAGGTCTGCTATCCAGCCTATATTACTGAGAGGGACACTCCTAAAGAGAAAAATCTGAAACTTGGATCAGACTTTACACTGCCTGTCAAGGGTCTGAATATGAATGAAGTAATGTAGATTGCAGGCTTAAACTTAGTGCAGTATCATTATATAAGGGTAACCAATAACCACCGAAAACAAACTACATGTAAAAATATATATTTTTAACAGCAAAAGTGCACAAAGCTTTAAAGGGAATCTTTCACCAGGTTTTTACTACTTCATCTGAGAGCAGCATATTGTAGGCAAAGAGATTCTAAAAGTAACCATGTTTATGTTAGATCACTGTGTGCAGCTGTTCTAACTTTATCTCAGAATTGAGTATAGCAGAGCTGGAAGCTGTCCCTGCCCATAGGAGGCTCTCAATAGAGATTGTGCAATGACTGTGAGGTGGCAATCACAGCAGGAGCTGTATCTGACTGGTCTGCAAGTGCTGAAGAGTCACACCAATGTTAATCACAGAGCAATAAACTCTTTAGAATATGTAAACAATAGCTGGGGCACAGATAAGAGAAACACAGATGTTTTTACTTTCTTAACCCTCGCAGCATGCTGTCCTCAGCTTACATTGCAAAATCCAGTGACAGATTCCCTTTAAGTATGATATCATGTGGAGCTTTTGCTATAATCAAGAGGAATCTGCAATGATTTTGTCGCAATCGCTCCTGGATTATTTCAGCAAAATTTAGAATATTGTTAATGGTTAGTGATAATTCCATCCTACATACTGTTATTAAACAGCTTAAAGACTGATGATGTGCTGCTGTGACGCTGCCGGGAATTGGATAAATGTTGCAAATTTACATTTATAGGTAAACCATAAGTAAAGTTAACTTTTCTAATGTACACCATGGGCATTGTTGCCTCTAAGCCGTGTGCTCTTAAAATGATAATGCTTTGAATGTTCCAAACTTTGCAAACAGGTAGAGATGTTATTGTTCTCATTAATTCTCATTAATTTATATTAACCATCCCTTTCCAGAGTGTAAAACTTAGGAGATACAACGACTATGGGTGAAATTCAACAAGATTGGCATTTTAGAGTATGGAGCAAAGATGCAGAATGTCTAAGTATACCTTTTTGTCTTTCGAGAAGAGTTCTCTTCTCGAAATACACAGAACTTCTTGAGAACTCCTAGAATATTTTACATAAGTGAATGACTTAGGGATTTATATAAAGTTTAAGGGGTGTTTTTTCCGTTTTCCTACAGACAGAATCCATTTATTTTCTAGAATGTTGTTTTTCGACATCCTGGAGGCTTGATTTTCAGTTTTCTCTGTAAGGTTGCCTTGTCTTTCTTGAGTACATATCACCACCTCTTACCACATACCCATTTACTGTTAGCACATTCACATAGTCAATCTAATGCAGCCATGTCAAGACATTTTCACACTCTGAAAGTCCTGAAAGCCCAAATTGTATTTTACGAAGTTCTCACGTTCTAAAGACGTCATTCTTGTGATGTGTGAATAAAAAACTAAACTGGCTCATTAAAGCGGTACACAGGTAACTTTTCAGAAGAAGCTTTCATGTTCTAACACTGTTTCTGGCAGGCTCCATCTCTAATTTTCAGTTGACTCTGAGCTGGTGTGAGGAAGCTAGCTGCTATTATGTCTCCCATACACAGCACACACAGAGACTTAGCTGTGTTGCTGTGAATCTAGTACGCAAGTGAAATAAATTTACTTAAAGCTGCAGCTTGATCTCTTTTAGGGATGATCCAATACCTCAAATATTCGGCTTCGCGAATATCTGATGAATAGGTTGCCGCTATGCGAATATTCGATGCACAATGTAAGTCTATGGGAAGCTCGAATAGTTTTGAATAGCTGTTATTCGGGTTTCCCATAGACTTACATTACGCATCGAATATCCGCAAATAGTCGAATAGCGGCGACCTATTCAGCATATATTCGCGAAGCCAAATATTTGAGGTATCTGATAATCCCTAATCTCTTTGTGTCTGCTTGGTCTCTCAGCGTGCTGAGTGCTCCTTGATTCTCCACCTCCATCACTACTCTATAGGTTTTGTAACCTGATACTTCATTGAGTTGGCAGTTCAGATTACTTTGGCTGAGATACTTTTGCACTGTTTATCAGAATGGATTGTGAATTCAGGAGGTACTGGGAGAGAAGTGGCTCTTATGTGGAGAAAGAAGAAATTTCTTACCTGTACTATTGGTTAATGCAAAGTTTGTTGGAACAACACATACTTTTAAAAGCATGCTTAACCTTCTGTCTCCTATTTCTGTCCTCACATTCTACATACAACCAATAGCACGTAAAAGCACCCAAAAGGTTACTGTCTAAAGATCAGATCATTCACATTTATATGTAACCAATAAACTAGCATAACGATGGCCGGCCAGATCTACAAGTGTGCTTCACCTTTTGTGTCCCCCTTCTTCCCCATAGATTGTAAGCTTTTGAGCAGGGCCCTCATTCCTACTGTAGCTGTTGAATTATGTACTATTTTGTCCTGTCTTTGTCTATACAACCCCCACCGGATTGTAAAGTGCTGCGGAATATGTTGGCGCTATATAAATAAACTTTACTATTATTATTATTTATTATAAGGGTATGTGCCCACGATCAGTGTTCACAACGTTTTGGACACAGCATGTTTTAGCTGCATCCAAAACACTGCGATGTACAGTAAAAGCCCAGTGGATGGATTTTTACAAATCCCATGCCCACTGTGCTTGTTTTTCTCACAGCAAACACTGACCTGCAGTGCGACTTTCCAAGCCACAGCATGTCAATTGTTTGCCGTGGAATCACAAGTGTCCTCCATAGGGAGAACACAAGCAAGAGACCACAGCGCTACAAACTCTGATCATGGGTACAAGCAGCTGCGGTCTCCTGCATTCTCCTGCGGAGGAGTCTCATGGCCCCACAGATCAGGACCCGCAGCGAGACCTGATTGAGGGCACATACCCTAAAAGTATAAGCTTCAAGAATATTTCTCAACTATGTATACTGATGAAAGACTGTTTCCCAGTATACCTTTGCATTAATATTACATAATGTACCAGTTTCTATCACATATTTTTTGATTGTGTATAGAGTGGTATCTCTAGGTGACTTTTATCTATTTCCACATTGGTTAGTTAGCATAATATATCATCACACTTCTTTTTTACTCACTTTTGGTGTTTTTGTACTGGGTTACTTATAGAACTGCAGAAATTGGAGCCCTGATTTTTTTTCACCTTTCCCAGCCTTTTGACTTTGCCATTTGCTGTATATTGTTATAACTAGGGATGAGGGGACCTGTGGGTATATACGGACTTTAGATAAAGTTTGGCTTGTAACCTGGACTTGACCTGTACCCCAATGGAAGTCACTGATTGAGCAGTTCAGATCACATTTGCAGCCAGCCATAAACAGATCACTTCCTTAGAGGATGGGTGGGGTTTTCCATTTTTTATTTGTTTGGTGCACACTACATCCAATCACGCTGTTGTTACCTCCAGTATGAGCCATTCAAACACTGCAAGTGGCTCTCACTGGGCTGAGCACTGAGTGTACCCAAGCACAGCGATGCTCCCGTGAGTGGTTTGCATGCGTAATGCACCCGAACTCTCTTGCACAGTCTGTGTTTGGTACGAACACCAATACCGGACCTTGGGTTCAATCATCTCTAGTTATAACTATTACTTAAATCTAAATCATGATTAGTGCTTTATGGGTAAATATGGACAATGACGAATTATATAGAAAGGTTCCCTGATAAAACACTGTTCACATTGTCACCTGCCATTGGAACTCTCCATCATGTGAAAAGCTGTAATCTGCCAGTTCTTACAGAAATCAATGACTTTCATTGCAACTGATGGGGTCTGATGAGGGTAACTTTCTATAAAATTGAAATCTTTTAACAGAGCAGTTGATAATTGGATTTATAAAGGAAGATAAGAAAGATAAGTGTTTCCAAACATGATCCAGTAGTTCATTGTGGTATGTTTAATTTGGCCGAAAATATTATAATCCTTAATCTGCAATAAAGAAGGTACAGGATCATAATCACCAATGCATCTCAATAAATTAGAATATCATCAAAAAGTTAATTTACTTCAGTAATTCAATACAAAAAGTGAAACTTATTATATAGAGTCATTACACACAGAGGGATCTATTTCAAGTGTTGATTTCTGTTAGTGTTGATGATTATGGCTTACAGACAATGAAAACCCAAAAGTCATTCTCAGAAAATTAGAATAATTACCACAAAACACCTGCAAAGGCTTCCTAAGTGTCCCTTAGCCTGGTTCAGTAGGCTACACAATCATGGACAAGACTTCTGACTTGACAGATGTCCAGAATGCAGTCATGGACACACTCCACAAGGAGGGTAAGCCACAAAAGCTCATTGATAAAGAAGCTGGCTGTTCACAGAGTGCGGTATCCAAGCATATTAATGGTAAGTTGAGTGGAAAGAAAATGTGTGGTAGAAAAAGGTGCACAAGCAGCCGGGATAACTGCAGCCTTCATTCTTAAGAAAAGGCCATTCAAAAATTGGGGGGAATTCACTAGGAGTGGTCTGCTGCTGGAGTCTCAGTGCTTTAAGAGCCACCACACACAGATGTATCCAGGACATGGGCTACAAGTGTCACATTCCCTGTGTCAAGCCACTCATGACCAATAGATAATGCCAGAAGCGTCTTATCTGGGCCAATGAGAAAAAGAACTGGTCCAAGGTGTTGTTTTCAGATGAAACTAAATTTCATCTGAAATCAAATTCTGGGGGAAAAGTGGAGGAAGTCTCAAAGTCTGGAGGAAGAGTGGAGAGGCCACAATACGAGCTGCTTGAGGTCTAGTGTGAAGGGTCCATAATCAGTGATGGTATGGGGAGCCATGTCATCTGCTGGTGTAGGTCCACTGTGTTTTATCAAGACCAAATTCAGCACAGCCATCTACCAGGAAATTTTAGATCACCTAATCACTTCCATGTCACGCCGCATTGATGCAGTAATTCATGCAAAAGAGCCCCGACCAAGTATTGAGGCATTTAATGTACAGACTATTCAGTAGCCGCCAACATTTCTGAGTTTAAAATCAATTTTTCAGTTGGTCTTAAATAATATTCTAATTTTCTGAAATAATGACTTTTGGGGTTTCATTGGCTGTAAGCCATAATCATCAACATTAACAGAAATAAACACTTGAAATAGATCCCTCTGTGTGTAATGAGTCTATATAATATATAGGAATAGATCACTCTGTGTGTAATGACTCTATATAATATATAGGAATAGACCACTCTGTGTGTAATGACTCTATATAATATATACGTTTGCCTTTTTGTATTGAATTACTGAAATAAATTAACTTTTTGATGATATTCTAATTTATTGAGATGTACCTGTATATAGATATTATGAATATACATTGAATTCAATCTAAGGAGTCACAAATAGGAATATACCACATGTATCACATGCGAAAACAATTGTTAACCACATTAAAATTAAGCGTGTCCAATTCAGATTTCGATAGAATATTCCTGAGCGCTCTACATCGGATTTTAGGAAGATTCCTCTGTAGTGACAGAAATCTAACATGCCAGGGGATCTTACTACGGCTTCAACCTGAAGGTCTTAGGAGATTTTATGCATTAAAGTATCCAGTAACTCGCTTTGGGTTCCCCGGGATCAATGCACAATGCTGAGTCTGTGTGTTATCTCATTTAAATACTGATATATTAGTGAAAATGAAATTTCTCCATTGTTTTTTACGAGAAATATTACATTTTTTTCCAATTTTATGTCTTGTGAAGGTCTTTTTTATGTCTGTTACTTTAACTCTGCATTGATGCTGTGAAAATGTGGAGTCTGGTGTAGTTGTTATACTCTGCACATCGGCTCTGGATTGATGTTCTGACTGATATTCTGTAACTTGGCAGGCTTCACAAGCAGACGCCTTGAAGAATTTAATTTGTCGCTTTCTTAATGGACCATAACCTTCCATGACAAGGTCATTTGCTGCATATTCATTTAGGACACAACAGTTGTCAGTATAACACAATGCTGCTGAATGCAGAATAAAATGTGAACTTTACCAACTAGGGCTATAAAATCCATTTCAAGGGTTTTCACAGTGTACATAAATGTAAAGAAGTCATTAATGGATTAATGTCTACGTAATGATAGTCTCATGCAAAACATAAGCCAGATTAGGAGTTACTGTATATATTTTCCATCCATTCATTGACTTTTGTTTTCCTCAGATTTGTGATTTTGCTTGCCCCTCCATTTCCCTATGGTTGTACCTTTGCACCTTAATTGTGAGCAATATATCAAATTTAAAGAGAACAAACCCTGAGATGGAGATCCCCTGTTTCGCCGACATTGTCGATGTGGGCAGACAGGGTGAATGAACTGATGTACATGGAGGACCTGACGGCGTCTCTCCATGACAGGCAAGATGCTTTTCGCAATACTTGGTTTTCCTGGATCGAGTTTAAATTCTCCACGGAATACGGAACTTGGATTCCCCCTGACTGAGGGGGGCCATATGGTTGCCGTGAGACAATACGCTCTGAGAGGTTGGATATCTGCTCCAGGGTTGTTTGTTCCCTATTGTCTTACCCTTCTCCCTTCCCCTCTCCCCCTTTGTGTGCTCCCCCCTCTACTCGTTTCTTGTCCAATCTCTTCTTCTATACTTCTTTCTCTTTTCTTTCTCTTAAATCTCCACAGTACCTTTATATTGGAAAATTCCCCGGATAACGTGGAGATGTCAAATGATGTGGTTAGCATATGTTACAGCTAGCCTGTTAGAGGATAACCTGTATTACATGCAATTTGGAATGCTACTGAACTTGAATGATGTATTTCCATGTTTTTCGGTTAAATAAAGAATTATAAAAAAAAAAGAGAACAAACCCCGAGATTTTGCTATATGAAGTAAAGGCAGGGCCATACAGGCACGAGGATGCTGAATGCAGGTATACCTGTTGTACAAAGATCGGATGCTTGGTTGCAGAAATATCTGCGATCTCCTGCGCCATTTTATTGAAGACACTGAGGGGAATTCCATAAGGAGCAGGGGCGCATGCGCAGATTTTTTTTAAAAGAAATCTGCGCATACACCAATGCCTTTCATAGTCTTCACCGCAGTGTCTTTAATAAAATGACTGCATGCGCGAATCACAATCTCTGTCGCCATTTTAAATAAGACAGAATCACTGTGTCAATGCGCACGCGCCACCAACAACAGCAATGGGTGCGCGGCGCAAGATTCAAATAAGAAAAAGTGGGCACATCATAAAGGAAGCTGGAGGAGGATTTAACAGAGAGGACCCGCTCCGCAACGGAACTCCCCTGTTGCTCCTGTCAATCAAAGTGTAGAGCATTTCTGTAACTTTGATTAGAAATATTTCTACAACCAAGCATCAGATATTTCTACAACCGGTATGCCTGGATTCAGGTACTTAGTGCCAGTATGGGACTGTCTTTAGTTCATATTGTAAAATCCTGTTGGTTGGTCCTCTTTAATTCTATGGGACTTAAGGTGCCATCCAGACAAGGAGTTTAATATCTAATTCCTTGCTTTCCCTCAATTCCTTCTGTCTCTTACCCATGGGTGAGGTGGCTCCCTATAATAACCCCAGAGTCCCTTTCTCCTATTGCCAGTTATAAGTTCTACCTTACCTGGTCTACACCCCTGTTCTCTGCTTCTTTTGTTCTAGTGATTTTGCCTCTTAAGACCTCAGCTCCTTTTCTGACTATTCTGCCTGATGATTTGTTCCCTTATCCATACATGTTGGTTCTCACCTGACCATTCCTGCCAGCGGTTACTCCATAGACTCCATCCAGGGCCCCAATTTAGTCCATATCCATATATTAGTCCAGGGGCTGAAGATTCCCTTGCATTAAAGGGTTGTTTCTGGTAGTTTTGAGATGTTTCTACTAGAACAGAGTTGGAGTTATAAGAGTGTTATTAAATCAGAAATAAAAGAAATGTTAAAAAATAAAAATACTTATTAGTCATGCAATAATCCCCCTTCGTCTCCAGCTATGCCATTCAGATGTTCCCCTCCAGTCTTTGATTACTTTTTGAAGTGTTGTCCTCTCCAACAACCTACTTGACCACTGCAGCCAATTACTAGCTTCTGCCATGTATAGATTAGACAAATGATTGGCTGCAGTGGTCATGTAGATTGGTAGGGAATTTTTACTGTCCTGCAGCAATGATGTCACCAAGTACCCATATGACCAATGCAGCCAATCAATGGCCTTAATTATGGACAGTTGATGCCAGTGATTTGTTGCAGCAATCCCATGGGTAGTCAGAGGTGTTACGGCCATAGCACTGGTCTTTGTTTATTATGCTGGAGTGATGACATCTCCAACTACTCACATGACTGCTGCAGCCAATCACTGGCCTCAGTAGTACACTGATTGGCCTTAGCAGTACAGTGATTAGCTGCAGCAGTTATGTGCGTAGCTGGGAACATTATCAAGGCAGCAGAGTAAAGAAAGACATCGGGGAACACCAGAAGTCATACAGCAAGTGAGTTATAGATATTTTCTACCAACATACTTACCCATTTCTTTTGATGTAGAATTCTAATTTAAATGTTTCATGATTTGGGTTCCAAATTTCAGTAATTTGCGTAATTATGCAGCAGAACAATTTCTGATGATTTTTACAAGATGGGAGTAACCTGAAAAACTCAAAGGAACCCAACAGTAATGCCGGGAGTACATAAGAACTTCATGAAACTGTTGCACTCATTGCATTGGCGCTATAGACCTAGTGCTAACCAGTGAACCATCATACCGCCCACGTATTATAATATCGTCTTGGCTGCACTCCAAAATTATTTGGAATAGTTGAAGTCAGTGACTTATTTATAGTGAATTATGTTCTCCCTGTCAGAGAGCAGATACATTTTATTATAGTCAGTTTCATTACATTGGGTATAAATAAGCACATAGTCATCCTAAATCACCACAGATAGAAATAATGGATTTTTACATTGGATCATGATGTAAAATTATAAGTACACCCTAGAATAAATTGCAAGTGTTATAAATATTAGCAATACTCACACGTAGATGGATGGTGCTTGAGAGTGTATGCATTGTATTTCTTAGTTGGTGACGAGTTTATGTAGAATTGAAGAAAATTATTGTATTCGCCACTTTAGCACTTACTGGTCAAAAGAAAAAAAAAAGAAAAATTGTGAAAAAAGCGGAATATGTCATTGTATCTCCAGCTGTGACAAAGCTTAAAGGGTTAATCACATCTCCAAAATCCTATCCTAATATGTAGTAGGTGTAGTAATAATAATAATATTAGCAAATACCTCCAATTAGAAAGGTAGTATATGTCTCCTAATTCACTGTCACTTACCTCATGTTCAGGGCATTGCACTATCTTGGATATCCATGGTTATGACCATGTATATAGTCACTTTTAGTTAGTTAGTTGCTGGTGGTCATAACTATGGATACCTAAGGTCCTGCAATGCCCTTAACATGAGGTAAGCAATACATTCAACCAGAAGAACTATACTACATTATTAATTGGAGTATAGTTCTCCTGATTCACCAATTCATTTACCTCATGTTCAGGGCATTGCGGACCTTAGATATCGATGGTTATAATGACGAATATAGCCAAATTTAGTTAGTTAGCTGCTTGTTGTCATAATCATGGATATCTAAGGTCCTGCAATGCCCTGAACATGAGGTAAACTAAATAGTGAATCAGAACAACTATACTACATTATTAATTGGAGTATAGTTCTCCTGATTCACTGTCACTTACCTCATGTTCAGGGCATTGCAGGACCTTAGATATCTATGGTTACGATGATGAATATAGCCACTTTTAGTTAGCTGCTCATGGTCATAACCATGGATACCTAAGGGCCTGTAATGCCCTTAACATGAGGTAAGTGACATAATGAATCAGGAGAACTATACTACATTATTAAGTGGAGTATAGTTCTCCTGATTCACTTTGTCATCCCATGTTCAGGACATTGCAGGATCTTAGATATCCACAGTTACGACCATGAATATAGCCACACTTAGCTGCTCATGGTCATAATTATGGATGCCTAAGGTCCTGCAATGCCCTTATCATAAGGTAAGCAACATATTAAATCAGAAGAACTATAATACATTACTAATTGGATAATAGTTCTCCTGATTCACTGTCACTTACCTCATGTTCAAGGCATTGCAGGACCTTAGATATCCACGGTTACAATGACGAATATAGCTACACTTAGCTAGTTAGCAGCTCATAGTCATAACCATGGATACATGGGGTCCTGCAATGCCCTGAACATGAGGTATGTGACATAGTGAATCAGGAAAACTATACTACATTACGAAGTGGAGTATAGTTTTCCTGATTCACTATATCACTTACCTCATGTTCAGGGCATTGCAGGACCTTAGATATACATGGTTATGAACACATATATAGACACATTTAGTTAGTTGCTCGTTGTCATAAACATGGATACCTAAGGTCCTGCAATGCCCTGAACATGAGATAAGTGGAATAGTGAATCAGAAGAACTATACTACATTTCTAATTGGAGGTATTTTCTAATATTATTATTGTTATTACACCTACTACATATTAGAATAGGATCTTGGAGATGGGAATACCCTATAAGCTAAAGTAACATGCCCGGTTTTGTGTAACTCCCTCCATGTCAACTGCCTGGTTAAAGGAGAATCTCCTGATAAAATGGCCTGCTGGCTGAGACAGTATATATGGCAAATGTGCTCCGTTAATGCTAAACACTCCAGTATTTTCAAGTATTTTATTTATCTCCAGAAGAACATCCTTTGTCACATATTAATGTTTATACTGTTACTGCCATTATAAATTCACAATGTACCAGGCAAACACAAAAAGCGAATACAATAAGTAAATCATTTCACACATAGCAAAACAGCGACGAGCACATCTGCTAAAAACGCGTCTGCTGAGGAGAGCGCTTACACCCCGGGAAATTCTGACAGAAAACAGACACAACCTAAAATAACCTGACATCTGTAGGGTAAAAATCAGGCAGTATATACTATATACTTAACCCCTTCCTGACGTGGCTACTTTTCATTTTAATTTTGTTTTTCTCTTCTGCTTCCAATAGCCATAACTTTTTATATTTTAATTTTATTAATTTTAGATTTTAATAGATCTGACTTTTACAAATGTAGAAATACCAAATATGTGTTTTTATTTTTTATTTTTTTTTTCAAATCTATAAAAATATATATTTTTTTTTAATTTCCCACTGTATTTGTTAGTCTTTTTTAAGGGACTTGACCTATTGTCTGATTGCTTGCACTATATACAGTAATGTCACACTGTTGCTATTCATAGCAAAACTCATGATCTCCTATGAACACCAGCCGGAGTACTGTCCTGAGAGGTACAGGGGTCTTCAGGAGACCCACGACCATCCTAACAACCCAGAATCCCATACCAGGGGCGCCGATAAGCTGCCATCAAGATGTAAATGCCACTGTCAATCTTAAAGGCCGCTTCACACGCAACGACATTGCTAACGAGATATCGTTGGGGTCACGGAATTCGTGACGCACATCCGGCCTCGTTAACGACGTCATTGCGTGTGACAGCTACGAGCGACTGTTAGCGATCAAAATTACTCGCCTCATCGGTGATCGTTAAAATGTCGTTCATTTCCCAAATATCATTGCTGGTGCAGGACGCAGGTTGTTCGTCGTTCCTGAGGCAGCACACATCGCTACGTGTGACAACCCAGGAACGACGAACAACAACGTACCTGCATCCTGCCGGCAACGAGGTGGGCGTGACGTTTATGCGGCTGGTCTCCGCCCATCCGCTTCTATTGGCGGGCCGCTGTGTGACGTTGCTGTGACAGTGCACGAACCTCCCCCTTAAAAAAGAGGTTGTTCGCCGCCCACAGCGACGTCGCTAGGAAGGTAAGTTCGTGTGACACTTCCTATCAATATTGTGCGCCACGGGCAGCGATTTGCCCATGACGCACAAACGACAGGGGCGGGTGCTTTCACTATCGACATCACTAGCGATGTCGCTACGTGTAAAGCGGCCTTAACAGGTTAACATCTGTCTAAAACAATAAGGGCTCAGTTTCTGAGGAATAAACAGATGGCATCCAGCTATACGGACAGGCAGACTTCTTTATTTGGATGGGACATAAGATTAAAATTTCATATTGGCGTATGTTACCACGCGTTTCAGATGATGCAATTATGATTAATGGCGCTGCATCACGTGAAACGCGTAGATGCTATTATAAGCCAACAGGAAATTTGAATCATATGTCCCGTGTGTTATATACATCCAAATAAAGAAGTCTGCCTGTCCGTGGAGCTAGATTGCCTCTTTTTCTTCATCAATGTCTTCCGAGCCATGACAGAGGATAGGACAGGATATATCACAGTGAGCTAGAACCTTTCTAGGTTTCTGAGCCCGCATCTAAGTCAGGGAGGCAGCACACAACGTAACTGTGCATCATATTCCGGTAAGAGGATAAAGCATACCCAACCGTTTACAGTACAGGGTATTAGTATTTTGTATAAAGAAAATTGCAATGATATATAGTTTTGGAAAGGTTCGATGGAACCTGTCACGTTGAATATGGTGTCTGATCCGCAGTTGGTATGTTATAGAGCAGAAGAAGCTGAGCAGACTGAAATATTTTGAGCCCAACTCATTATTGCATTTGTGCCTTTCTTTTGGTTTAATTTTTGGTGTTTTAGTTTTTGCATCTTGCCAATTTCTTATTTTAAGTTGTGCATTTGTTATGGTTGTTTTATATGTAAAAAGTGTAAAGTCCAGTTGACTATGTTGCTAATCCACATTCCATATGGAGCTCGGGCAACAGACTTGCCATAGCCAATATAGTCCAAAATGAAATAGAGTAGACGTCCGGCTCTGACATACAAATCTTCTTTATTTCATTGCATCATAAAGCAAACATTAATGCATGGTTGACGTTTTCAACGCGTTTCACGTTTGTTCAGCACCCTTGGTCATGATCATGTATGTAAACTGAAATAAATATATAAGATATCATATGTCAGAGCCGGACTTCTCCTATATTATTTTATATGTATTTACTTTTTAGAAAAAAAAAAAAAATCACTCATTGGGGTACGGATTTATTTTTTCCAAATGTTTGCGACCAATTCATCAATTTGAGCTTTTTAATGAAAGTAACATTTTTTTATTTATATTTATATATTTTAGTCCTCCCTGGAGTGATTTTATTATGCTTCTATTTTTGCCCAAACTGGACCATGTGGCTATTTGCTGTAGGAAGGTGCAAAAAAAGGTAGAATACAAAAATAAAAATCATTTTTTATTTTGCACAAAATTCTTGAACCATGGGAACCATTTTGAGATAGGTGCTGGAAAAAAACCATCAAAGAAAACTGCAAGACAAAAAAGAGAAAAGTAACTTAAACACATGCAAAATAATTGGGCCCAAAGTATAATTGGATTTTTGTAACTAAAACCTTTTTTTTCTCTATTTACTAGTCTAATGGGTGGTACTATTAGTGATTGACAGTTATGTCTGTATGCATTGTTATACAGGTAAGGCTGTCAGTCACTAAGTAGGACCACCCACTAGTCTCCTGAGTAAAGATGTAGCACAGCATCCCTGAAGGAATGCTGATTTACTCAATGTGCCAGCCGGGTCACGTCCTCCCCTGCACTCCCCTGCCATGGCCATCCACGTGTGCTAATGTCTACTCCCAGGGCCTGTGCATGCAGCCAAGGTCCCCAGGAGTGTGCTTAGGGCGCACGCTTGCTCACCGGCCCTCCTCTTCAAGGATTATTTCCAGGAAATGCCTCTGAGCCTATGGCTGAGAGGCACTATGTATTTAAGGTACCCTCCCGCAACAGAAGGTGCCTACGCAATGGTTCTGTTAGTCAGTATACCAGTCTGCTAGCTAGTTGTCAGGTCTCAAGCTCCTGTTCTGTTGTCCTTGTGTCTGTCACCTGTACCCGCCTTCCCATACCTAACTGTCCCTGCTGTATCCATCATTCCTGTCTGTGTCTGCCTGTCTAGCCTGCCGCAGTCATCCTGCCTGTACCTGAGTCCGTCACCTGTACTGGGGTCAGCTGCCACAGTCCTGGTCACTAGTCCCTGGGAGTGGTACCTGGTGTTCGCCTCATGGTGGACACTTAATTAAGCCCCTCTTACTAAAGGTTAAGCCCAGGTCCTCCATGTGGTCCAGTGGGTCCACTAACCCCACTCGCTGCCCAGGGGCGTAACTACCACGGTCGCAGCGGTCGCCACTGCGACCGGGCCCGGGAGGTTAGGGGCCCGCCCTGAAGATAAACAGCTGATCGTGTCAGGGAGCGAGAGCTGCATTACTTAACTTGTAACTATACTATACGATCTCTTTTACAAGTGGCCGGCTCCGCCCCCTCTAGCCTCTTTACCTGTGACCGCGGGCTGACTGCCTGCCGCGTCATCTACTCTTTTACAGCCAGGGTATGGAGACAGTGACTGGCTGCTGTTTGTGACTGTGGATGCATGTCGGGCCGGCAGTGCAGGAAATGAAGATTCAGGTCAGGACTGGAGGCTGCAGACAGTGGCCGACACAATTTGTGACTTGTTTGTGAGGCTCAGCCTCTGCTGCCTCCCTCTCCCATTAGCTCTGTAGTAATGGGCAGCCATGTGCTGGACAGGGTCAACAGTAACTATAATGCAGAAAAGTGCATCTGGCCCTTTTTGCATTATATCTTTATTATAACATGTAAAGATTCACCAAGCTGCCAATGCCTGGAACACTGGAATCTGGGGGGATGGGGGATAAGGGACTGAGGCTGATCTATGAGTTGGTGGGGTCACAACCCACAGAATCAGTGCCATACAATGAGTGTGAGCAGTGGGGGACGCATTTGGAGCAGTTTGTTGAAGGCAGCCAGGTCCTTTGCACTATATATGGCTAAATGACTGTGCACTGCTGAGTGCTATTACACTGTAACGCTATGTGCACAAGATGGAGATTTGTTTGCAGAAATTTCTGCATCAAGTCTGCATCTACTGGCAGGAGAAATGCTGCAGCAAAAACAAAGGGTTTTGCCACAATTTGGTGCATTATATGTATTTTTGGTTTCGTTTTTTTTTTCCATTACTTTTAATGGGGAAAATGCAGCATAAACACAAAGAATTGACATGCTGCAGTTTTTTTTTTCTACAACCAAATCTGCAAGGAAAAGATCCTGAACGTGTTCACAATACTTCAGAATTCTCATTTACCATATTTTTCGCTTTGTTAGACGCACTTTTTTCCCCTGAAAACTGGCGGTAAAATGAGGATGCATCTTACAAAGCAGATATGGCTTTATAAAGGCGGCGGTGATCGAGCGGGCTCATAAGATGCGCTCAGAGGTGTCGCGTGGACAGCATTGATCTGCGGGCAGGTGGGCTGTGAGGGTGTCTCAGCGGCGGGTGCATTGAGCTGACTGCAGGCTCAATTGAATCGCTCACAGTTCACGCGATGAACTTCAAGAAAATGGCCACAGAAGCAGCGCTTGCGCAGATTGACACAATGGACTTTAAGAAAATGGCCATGGAGTCCTATCTACGCACGCGCCACCTCCGCGGCCATTTTCTTGAAGTCCATCTCGTCAAACGCGGATGATTCAATGGAGCCGGCAGTCAGCTCAATGCACCTGCCGCCGAGTTGCCTCCACAGACTACCCGCCGCCATGACACCCTGTGTTGTGACACCTCCACAACCCGCCCGCAGATCAATGGCGGCCGCTGCAACAACCTTGAGCGCATCCTGTGACCCTGCTCCACCACCACCGCCCTGGTAAGCCATAGCCGAGGGATTCAAATGCGCCCATGGCTACACCCCGAGCCACAGCATCGCTGACCCTCCTGAGCCGCAACACCCCCTCCTCCAAGCCTGCAGAATCGCGACCCTCCTGTGACCTTCCCAAGCCACTACACCACAGCCGCTCCCCCCTGGTGAGCATTAGGATTAAGACGCACTGGGATTATAAAATGGACCCTCTTCAACATTAAAACTTATTTTTTCCTCCTCTAAATCTGGGGTGCATCTTATGCCAGAAAAGTATTTTATTTTTCATTTTATAAGGATTTCCTGCAGCAGCATTTACTGAACTGTACACTGACAAGCTGCAGAATTTATGCTAAACTGTGAACTGTATATATATATATATATATATATATATACCTGTCCTCATGGGTGTAACTACCGCGGTCGCAGCGGTCGCGATTGCGACCAGGCCTCGGAGGTCAGCGGCCCGCGGCCGCCCGGCAGATCAGCAGCCAGCTCCTTTCTGTGAGAGGAGCTGCGCTGTTCTGCACCAGACCACGCGGCGGCTGCTATATGACCCAGTCGCCGCTGCTGACACCGGGCACCCCCTGTCTGGTGTCAGCAGTGGCGTCACCGTGCTCCCGTCTCTCACCGCGCTCCCGTCTCTCACCGCGCTCTGCTTTGATATTGCATAGAGTGGCCGGCGCCGCTCTATGCATCATCAGTCTTCCCCTGTGTCTGTGCGGTGACATCCCTCCTGTGCGACTGCTGTGTGTGGTGAGAGCACAGAGCACAGGAGGACGCCGACCGGAGCCACGGGGGAACGATGACAGAAGTGAGGACGGACAGCGGTGAAACAAGTAGAGGTGAGGACAGAACTGCAGTGGAAGGAGGAGAGGTGAGTACTTGTTTTTTTAATTTTTTTTTTTATAAATCAGTGAGCACACGGGGAGGCTGGCTGCAGGACACATGGAGTCCTTGGGGAGGCACTGGCTGCAGGACACATGGAGTCCTTGGGGGGGCCCTGGCTGCAGGACACATGGAGGCCCTGGGAGGTGCTGGTTGCAGGACACATGGAGTCCTTGCGGGGGAAATTGGTTGCAGGACACATGGAGTCCTGGGGGTGGGGGGGGGGGGGGCGTGAGGCTGGCTGCATGACTCATGGAGGCCTGGTAAGGGGCTTGCTGCATGACACATGGAGACCCTGGGGGGGCTGGCTGCATGACACATGGAGGTCTCTGGGGCTGCATGATACATGGAGGTCTATGGGGCTGCATAATAACATGAAGGACACCTTATACATGGACTATATAAGTGCATTGTACATGGAGAAGTATGGGGCTGCATAATACAATATGAAGGTTTATGGGGCTGCATTGTAATACATATAGAACTATGGGGGCTACATTATAATATATGGAGGCTACTTTATATATGGAGGACTATGGGGGTGCATTATAAAACATGGAGGACTGTGGTGCAGTATAACACATGGAGAACTATGGGGTGAATTATAATACATGGAGGACTATGGGAAATACATTATAATACATGGAGGACTATGGAAGGGTATTCTAATATATGAAGGGTTATGTGGGACCCTTTATACTATATGGAAGGCTATGTGGGGGCCATTATAGTTTTTGAAGAACTATATACGAGGGGGGACAAAGATACAAACATGGGATGGGAACGTTTTATGCTGAGGAAAAAAGGCTCTTTCCCTCAGCACCCAGATTTCCCATGCTCTGATATGGGAAAGCTGGGTGCTGAGGGAAAGATGTATAGCAGAGCATGGGAAAGCTGAGTGCCGAGGACAAGATGGATATCAGAACATGGGAAAGCTGTGTGCTGAGGGTAAGAGCCAAGTGTCAGCATCATAATCCTGTACCCCGAGTGTCAGTGTCATTATCCCGTACCCTAAGTGTCGGTGCACGTACAGGGGGGGCCCCGGTACAAATTTTGCACCAGGGCCCATCAAATTCTAGTTACGCCACTGTCGCTGCCCCTATAGCGGCCGCGAGTGTTACAAGAGAAAAATGAAGGATTTAAATGAATAATATATATAATTGTTTTTTCTCACCAAACTATGTATAGGTCTGCACTTGCACTTTGTGCTATATTCCTCAGACATTTGGATGCATACAAAATATGACAAATTCCCTTTCAATTGAGACAGAGTTTTCAAAACTTTTATTGGTTGCATGGAACTTTAAAATACAACAGGATTTACAGCATCTGTTAGGGCAAGGGACCTGAGCACCACATTTAGATCCCAAATCAGGGTGGCCATTTTGAATAAGTTGATTATCTTTTTGGGGTGACGTTTTTTAACTTCAGTTTTAAAATATAATATTTAGTTAGGGGTAAAGGTCTAAAGTCACAAAAGTGTCACATGTACATATGATTTTGTAAAAGTATTGTCCTTTAAAGAATAATCTCTCACAATCTAACTAGACTGATCTGCATAGTGAATTTTAAAACTAGACAAAACTCATTCTTTTTTTATTTCCATGACTTGGATAATGAAGCATACTTTGCAAGGACCATGTCAAATAACATAAAAAAAATCTTACCTTTATTACCTGGCATAGAAAAGATTGTGGTCAATGACATGCAAATCTGAATTTCCAAGCAAATATATTTAACATTGTGTTATTGTATCAGTGTATTGGCAGTCATAGCTAACCGTATTACTGAAAGTTGATATTGTCTACATCTGTGCTTTTATCGAATATTTTTATGACTAAATAAGTGATATAGAGTTAGTTTACATGGACTTTTACCTTTTGTAATATTGTTTTTATAGATGTTGCACTAGTACTCCCAGTACACGTGGGTGAAAAGTTCACATTTTCTAATGTAACGTAATCACTGATGAATCAATGATCTTTGGTTCATAATAATTTAAACAAAATAACAACAATCTGTATAGCTCTTGGTAAAGTCTAAAATACTACCCCAAGCATTTAGATTTATCTATAAGTAATATTGGTTTTAATAGATGTTGCTCTAGTACTCGTAGTACACATACATTGTAATGTAACCTAATGACTGATCAATTAATGATCTTTCATTCATGATAATTTTCACAAAAGAACAACAATCTGTATAACTCTTGGTAAAGTCTGAAATACTACCCCAAGCATTATGTCCTTATTCCAATACCAAGTAATTACCAAGTAATATTGTTTTTTGTAGATGTTGCACTAGTACTCCTAGTACATGTCACGCTCCCCGGGTCCCCTGTGCTGCCCTCCGGCTCACCTGTCACGCTCCCCGCTCTCCAGCACCCCTTGCCAGCGCGTCCCCAGCGTCCTGGTCCCCGCACCCGGCGTCCGTCGGCTTCACAGCCCCATCCTGGCCCTGCTGCTTCCTCCTCGCAGCTTCCTGCTCTGGCTTCTGGCACTCGGGCAGCGCGCATGCGCATTAGGGCGCGCGCGCGGTCATTGACCCTTTCTTAAAGGGCCAGCGTCCATTAACAGGAAATGATGCAAAACAGGTACAGGGTATAAAGGGGGTTTATGTCCAAGGGGGCGGGGCCTGATCTTCGTGTTTCTTAAGCTAGGAGTCAGGTCTCCTGGTGTATATGTGTATATACTCACCTATCTCTCTTGTAGAGCCGTGCCTGCCTCGCCATCCGGTCCAGACCGAATCCCGAACCCCGAACGCAGTCCATCTGCCATCCTGACAGTCCGTACCATCTCGGATCCCTGCGGTGACCTGTCATCTCGCTCCAAAGGTTCCGGACCCCGCCTGACATCTTCTCGGCTTCCGAACCTGAGCTGCGTCACCCGGAATACCACCAGTGACTCCGTAGTCCCAGGGACTTCTCCGTTATACTCCTGTGCACGGACTGTTCTGCTGCCTATAGTGCTCCAGCTACCGGACCCCTTACCACCATCTAGGAGTTCGGCCCAGTGGATCCACCTCCTGGGTCTGCCCGTCCACCTGGCCCTGACAGTAAGATCAGGCCATGGATCCCGCTGCAGCACTAGCAGCCGTACAGGAGGAACTCCAACGCCAGCGAGAAACTCAGACCCGCATGCTGCAATTTATGTCTTCTGTGGACGCCCGCCTGAACACGCTACAAGCGGCAGTCACGGCTTCAGCATCCCGGGCCTCCACTAGTCAAGCCACGGCTCCAGCTCCCGTGGCGACTTCGTCAGATACTTCCAGACTTCGTTTGGCCTCACCACCCCGGTACGCCGGAGACCCCAAGACCTGCAGGGGATTCTTAAACCAATGCTCCCTCCATTTCACGCAGCTGCCACATTTGTTTGCCTCTGATCAAGCCAAGGTCGCCTTCATCATGTCCCATCTAGAGGGTGAGGCACTGGCGTGGATGAACCCCTTGTGGGAGAAGGGGGATCCTGTGACCACGAACATCCAGGACTTCCTGCAGGCATTCCGTGGCACCTTTGATGAGCCCGAACGCGCCTCCGCGTCTGCTTCGTCTCTTCTCCGGTTGCGTCAGGGGACTCTGACGGTGGGCCAATACGCAATCCGGTTTCGCACCTTGGCTTCAGAACTCGGGTGGAACAACGAGGCCTTAACCGCCGCCTTCTGGGAAGGACTCTCGGGGCGAATTAAAGATGAGCTGGCGGGTCGTGACGTACCGACCACCCTGGATGCCCTGATTACCCTAGCGACTCGAGTGGACATCCGCTTTCAGGAGCGATCCAAGGAAGTGTCCCGTGAGAGACGTCCGGTACGGCATTCCTCTCCTCCGCAGAAGCCCTCCGTACTTCAGTCGTCAACAGCTGGGGCCCCCGTCCACGAGCCCATGCAGATCGACAGAGTGCGGCAGTCTGAACAACGTAGAGCTGAGCGGCTCGCCAAGGGCCTCTGCTTTTACTGCGGAGAGGACACACACCTGCTACGCTTCTGTCCTGAGAGGCCGGGAAACTCCAAAGCCTAGGGTTGGTAGGAGAGGCCACCCTAGGTGCTGGGACTCTCTCAGACCCGGTTACATGGACTGTGCAAGTGACAACGGGAGAGACGCGGTTCACGGCTGAGGCATACCTCGATTCCGGGGCAGCAGGCAATTTCATCCAGCAGGCCACGGTGGACAAGTACCAGGTGCCTGTTACTCCACTTGACAAGCCCCTCGTGATTGCCTCTGTGGATGGGAGACCCCTCTCTGACACCATCTCCTGGATCACCAAGCCGGTGGAACTGCGTATCGGTGCCCTGCACACCGAGAACATCGCTCTCTACGTCCTCCCACACATGTCCCATCAAATCCTGCTGGGACTTCCCTGGTTGCGGACACACGAACCATCAGTCAGCTGGGGCACTGGCGAAATCACCCGATGGGGCTCTTCGTGCCATGAGAAGTGCCTGAAGACCATACAACCCATCCGACGACCTCCGGTTCCAGAGAACCTACCGGGGCTGCCCTCGGCCTATTGGTCCTTTGCAGACGTCTTTGATAAAAAGGAATCCGAGGTACTTCCGCCACATCGTCCCTACGATTGTGCCATCGACCTGCTCCCTGGAACTACACCACCTCGAGGACGGATATATCCATTGTCTCCAGCCGAAACAAGGGCCATGTCTACTTACATCACAGAGAGCCTGGCAAGGGGATTCATCCGGAGATCCTCCTCTCCTGCTGGAGCAGGTTTCTTCTTTGTCAAGAAGAAAGAGGGCGACTTACGCCCATGCATAGACTACCGGGGTTTGAATCAAATCACCGTAAAAAACAAGTACCCTCTGCCGCTCATCCCTGAATTGTTTGACCGGCTTAGAGGAGCTCGTGTGTTCACCAAGCTGGATCTTCGGGGTGCTTACAATCTGGTCCGCATCTGCTCTGGGGACGAATGGAAGACCGCGTTCAACACTCGCGATGGGCACTATGAATACTGCGTGATGCCCTTCGGCCTGTGTAACGCCCCAGCCGTCTTTCAAGAACTGGTGAACGACGTCTTCCGGGACCTTCTTTACGTCTGTGTGGTAGTATATCTGGATGACATCCTTGTCTTCTCTCCGGACCTCCAGACCCACAGAGAGAACGTGCAGCTGGTTCTACAAAGACTGAGAGAGAATCGTCTGTACGCGAAGTATGAGAAGTGTGTCTTTGAGCAGTCTTCTCTCCCCTTCCTGGGGTACATCATCTCTGATACCGGACTGCAGATGGATCCAAAGAAGGTCTCCTCCATTCTCAACTGGCCTCCTCCTTCTGGACTAAAGGCAATCCAACGCTTCCTGGGATTCGCCAACTACTACCGCCAGTTCATCCCTCACTTCTCGGCTCTGACTGCTCCTCTCTCCGCTTTGACCAAGAAAGAGGCTAATCCAAAGGACTGGTCACCTGCGGCCGACGCCGCGTTTGGCTCGCTGAAGCGGGCATTTGCCTCCTCTCCTGTACTTCACCGTCCGGAGTTAAACCGCCAGTTCACCTTGGAGGTGGATGCCTCCTCCTCAGGAGCCGGAGCAGTGCTCATGCAGAAATCCTCCTCTGGGAAGATGGTGACTTGCGGATTCTTCTCCAAAAGCTTCTCAGCGCCTGAACGCAACTACACCATCGGTGACCGAGAGCTCTTGGCAGTCAAACTGGCTCTGGAGGAATGGCGCTACCTTCTGGAAGGAGCAGTGTACCCCGTTATCATTTACACGGACCACAAGAACCTGGAATACCTGCGGTCTGCTCAGCGACTGAACCCACGGCAAGCCAGGTGGTCCTTATTCTTTGCCAGGTTTGATTTCCAGCTCCATTTCCGACCCGCGGACAAGAATGTACGCGCTGATGCCTTGTCCAGGTCTTTCATGCCCATAGAGCAGGAGGAGGAGACTACCCAACCCATCATCTGTCCTAGCAAAATCATTCCAGTGGCCCCTGTCACCCTGGCCCAGATACCGCCCGGGAAGACCTATGTCTCTGAGACAGACAGGCAAAAAGTGTTACACTGGGGTCATGCCTCGAAAACAGCCGGTCATGCTGGTCAGAAGAGAACATGGGGTGCGATTGTACGCCATTACTGGTGGCCATCTCTACGCACGGACGTCGCTGCTTTTGTCTCTGCCTGCTCCTCTTGTGCCAGGAACACCTGCCATATGGCCGGCTTCTGCCTCTGCCGATACCTTCAGTTCCGTGGCAACACATAGCGATGGACTTTATTACAGACTTGCCATTGTCCTCCGGACACACAGTCATATGGGTCGTGGTGGATCGATTCTCTAAAATGGCTCATTTCGTCCCTATGGCTGGATTGCCCTCTGCTCAGGAACTCGCGGACGCCTACATACATCACATCTTCCGCTTGCATGGCTTTCCATCTCACATCGTATCCGATAGAGAAACTCAGTTCACCTCCCGCTTCTGGAGGGCTCTCTGCAACCATCTGGGAGTGACTCTGGACTTTTCATCTGCATACCATCCTCAGTCTAATGGCCAAGTGGAGAGGGTCAATCAAATATTGACCTCTTTCTTACGTCACTATGTCAACGCCCATCACGACGACTGGTCCACGCTTCTTCCTTGGGCTGAATTCTCCCATAACCACCACATCAGTGAGTCGTCCTCCAGCTCTCCCTTCCATGTCGTTTACGGACTTCAGCCCTCCGTCCCATTGCCTGTATCCCCTTCTTCGGATGTCCCTGCTGCTGATACTGTAGCCCGTGACTTTGCAACCATTTGGGACTCTGTCAAGGCGTCCCTTGGGCGTGCTTCCCTGCGGATGAAAAGACACGCAGACAAGAGACGTCTGGACCCTCCGTGTTTCTCTCCTGGAGATCTAGTCTGGCTTGCATCCAAGTACGTCCGATTGAAGATACCATCCTACAAGCTGGGTCCTCGCTACATCGGGCCGTTTAAAGTCCTCAACAAGATCAATGAGGTCTCCTACAAGCTACAGCTCCCGGCCACGATGAAGATACCCAACTCATTCCACGTCTCCCTGCTCAAGCCGGTTGTCCTGGGTCCCTTCTCCGCTGCTGCCAGTTCGGCTCCTCCACCTATTGCCGATGACGACATCTATGCGGTAAGGGATATCGTGGCCATGAAGACCGTACGGGGTCGACAGTTCTTCCTGGTGGACTGGGCAGGGTATGGTCCTGAGGATAGGTCCTGGGAGCCCCGGGAGAATGTGGGTACTCCGCTGATCCGTGCCTTCCTGTCCCGGTTGCGGGGAGGGGGGCGTGGGGGGGGGTACTGTCACGCTCCCCGGGTCCCCTGTGCTGCCCTCCGGCTCACCTGTCACGCTCCCCGCTCTCCAGCACCCCTTGCCAGCGCGTCCCCAGCGTCCTGGTCCCCGCACCCGGCGTCCGTCGGCTTCACAGCCCCATCCTGGCCCTGCTGCTTCCTCCTCGCAGCTTCCTGCTCTGGCTTCTGGCACTCGGGCAGCGCGCATGCGCATTAGGGCGCGCGCGCGGTCATTGACCCTTTCTTAAAGGGCCAGCGTCCATTAACAGGAAATGATGCAAAACAGGTACAGGGTATAAAGGGGGTTTATGTCCAAGGGGGCGGGGCCTGATCTTCGTGTTTCTTAAGCTAGGAGTCAGGTCTCCTGGTGTATATGTGTATATACTCACCTATCTCTCTTGTAGAGCCGTGCCTGCCTCGCCATCCGGTCCAGACCGAATCCCGAACCCCGAACGCAGTCCATCTGCCATCCTGACAGTCCGTACCATCTCGGATCCCTGCGGTGACCTGTCATCTCGCTCCAAAGGTTCCGGACCCCGCCTGACATCTTCTCGGCTTCCGAACCTGAGCTGCGTCACCCGGACTACCACCAGTGACTCCGTAGTCCCAGGGACTTCTCCGTTATACTCCTGTGCAGGGACTGTTCTGCTGCCTATAGTGCTCCAGCTACCGGACCCCTTACCACCATCTAGGAGTTCGGCCCAGTGGATCCACCTCCTGGGTCTGCCCGTCCACCTGGCCCTGACAGTACACATGGATGAAAAATTCACATTTTGTAATGTAACCTAATGACTGATGAATCTATGATCTTTGGTTTATAATAATTTAAACAAAAGAACAACAACCTGTATAACTCTTGGAAAAGTCTGAAATACTACCCCAAACATTACTTGCTTTGTCCAACAGTTTTATCAATAAGTGATATTGGTTTTTTTTTTATAGATGTTGCACTACTACTCCTAGTACACATGGATGACATTTTCTAATTAGGGATGATAGAATATCACAAATATTCGGCAATATTCGGCTTCGCGAATATCCGACGAATAGGTCGCCGCTATGCGAATATTCGATGCTCAATGTAAGTCTATGGGAAGCCTGAATAGTTGCTATTCAGCAACTATTCGGGTTTCCCCATAGACTTACATTGCACATTGAATATTCGCAAATAGTCGAATAGTGGTGACCTATTCGGCGAATATGGGTGTTGCCGAATTTTTGAGGTATTCAATCATCCCTATTTCTAATGTAACCTAATGACTGATACATTAATAATCTTCAGGTCAAAATAATTTAAACAAAACAACAACTCTTGGTAAAGTCTGACATACTACCCCAAGTATTACTTCATTAGTCCAATAGGTTTAGCTATAAGTTTTGCTATGTTGGTTATCGCGTTGAGCATCGGCATCAATTATCTATGCTTAAAGTCAGTAAATGATGTTGTACTACATGTAGAATATTTTCATCAACCTCTACCATGTAGTTTAACATATTGTATTGACATTATTCAAGTTCTTAACTAAAGTGTTTGGGATGGAAAATGTGACATTTTTTTTCTCCAAAGGTTCCATTAGAATTATAAAAGAACAAAATTGTGAATATGTATTAATCTTAAATACAGTAGAGAGGTGCAATCACAAATTGTTCATAATACACCACTTTCCCGAACTCGGCATTACCGCTATATTATGCATTCAGGAAGGAGTTTTACATACAGCTCAATTTTCTGCATAAAAACTATAAACCTGCTTTACATCTGTTTATACGAAGAGGATTATCAGTGCTGGTCTCCTCTTCGTTATTCAGTGGCATTGGAAGGTTAATTACATCGTTTTGCCAACTACAGTAATGACATCTTGTAATTACATGATTACATAAATATAAGGTAACTGCTTATGAATCTACGTAAAAGTATATGACAGATACTTCTGTTTTTATCCAGGAAAGATAAAACAATGGATCTTCATGTTATGTACTTATTTGCCCTCTGAACAGCCCTCTGAATGAGAAATTGGAGGGATTTTTTTTTATCAATGTAGTCATGATAGCAATTGCTTAGGCTGTTCACCCAACATGGATTTACGATTTGCGTCAAACTAAAATGATTAGATTTCACTAGAATTAAGGGGTACTTTGCACACTACGACATCGCAGGTGCGATGTCGGTGGGGTCATGTCGAAAGTGACGCACTTCCGTCGTCGCTCTCGACATCGTAGTGTGTAAAGCCTAGATGATACGACTAACGAGCGCAAAAGCGTCGTAATTGTATCATCGGTGTAGCGTCGGCGAAAACCATAATTACTTTGCTGAGACGGTCCGATGTTGTTCCTCGTTCCTGCGGCAGCACACATCGCTGTGTGTGTGAAGTCACAGGAGCGAGGAACATCTCCTAACTCCTTCACCGCGGCTCCTGTCGGCAATGCGGAAGGAAGGAGGTGGGCGGGATGTTTACGTCCCGCTCATCTCCATCCCTCCGCTTCTATTGGCCGCCTGCCGTGTGACGCCGCTATGACGCCGCATGGCACGCCCCCTTAATAAGGAGGCGGGTCGCCGGCCAGAGCGACGTCGCGGGCAAGGTGAGTGCATGTGAAGCTGGCGTAGCGATAATGTTCGCTACACCAGCTATCAACACATATCGCAGCTGCGACAGGGGCGGGGACTATCGCACTCGGCATCACAGCATCAGCTTGCAATGTCGTAGTGTGCAAAGTACCCCTAAGTCTTTTGACCAACAATCTAGTTTTAGCACATCTATATTATTTGTAGCCAGTAACAGGGGAGGGGAGCATTGGGGGACACTAGGGCAGTTGACCTAGGCACCAAATTCTATTGGCGCACAAAATTTCAGGTTCCTCATGGGAGCCTGTTAAGTTGGGTAGTGTCTGCCCTCTTGGAGCTACCTGTGGTCAGATAATGAATTTAGCTTTATTACCTATGTCGCTGTCTATTTAGAGTGCAGCACCCTATGACAAGGTCATCTTGACTGCTGCGCTCACCATAAGCAGTGACCTAGATGAGCAAGTAATGAATGAATACAGTAATGAATCATTTGCAGTGCAAAACTGAGTGAATACAGTAATGAATCATTTGCAGTGCAAAACTGAGTGAATACAGTAATGAATCATTTGCAGTGCAAAACACGTGTGACGCTAGTCACTCCACGGGCAAGTCGTGAGGCAGGATAGTCAAATTTTCTGGGGTGGGGTACCAGGAGATCACATCAAGATTAAGGGCATAGGCAGAGGCGTAATCAGGTCACAGTACTGTGTCAGAATACCTGGAGGGTAGCGGATCAGAGCAGAGGTGCAAGGCAAAAGGATGGTCAAACAACGTCAAAGTCAGGTAGCAAAAGATCAATTCCCGGGCTAGCACAACTGAGCAGAAGACTAAAGACTGACAATGTTCTGGGATCGACTGCTCACTTAAATAACTGGGCAATCAAACCAAATACCTGAAAATCCAGAATCTCCCAGTCTCAGATTGGACGGCTGTGCGATCACTGAACACATCAGCAGCTCAGCACACGCCCGCAATAGATTGGACAACTGAGCTGTTAATCAGCAAACTGAGAGCACAGCACACCCGCAATCTACAGTGCACCAAACAGTCACCTATTGCATCCAAGACACAAGAGAAATTGTGACAACATGACTCTGTACTGTCTTCAGTCATTACTAAGTACTTTTATGGGGTTTTTTTCTATACCTAATTAATGTTAGGGCTAAGGTTAGGGCTTGGTTTAGGGTTAAGCTTAGAGCAAGGGTTAGGACTAGGGATGAGCTTATCATTCCACAGAGAACCGACTTAAAGTCGAATTTACTGAAATTTGCAAGCTCCCGCAATTTCGAAAGTTGCAATTCCATTTGCAAGGATCTGCCCTCAAAAAATGTTCTGCGCCATTTCACACACTGCTAGAGACTTAAAAAGCAGTCTAATGCCATCAGAAACACCCACATGGGCTTACCCATAAAACACTGCAGCAGTGACAAGTACAGACAGAAGAGGGCACCTTTGCAAGAATAGTATATGAGCCCTTTGTAGTCTAAAAATATGTCTGCGGCAAAAGAGACTTCCTGCTTTTCAGCTAAATGTGGGCCCACTTAACTGTTAGGTCTCTGTGGGCTGCTTAGTTTGCACCAATGCTATGTCCGCCCGTGTTCTGTAGCCATAACATTACATGGTCCAGTGCAGTGAATCACAGGGGACTATGACACAGGCAGTATGGACCAGCCAAGAAGCGCCATTTTATTCTTGTACAGTTTAGGGATAGGTGGTCAGAGCACACATATATCACCTAGGGATAAAAAGACCTAAGCTGATTGTGATGTACTACTTCCAGTGGTCAAGCAGATTGAGTATTAGAGTGCCAGTCTCCATCTGTGAATATTAATCCAAAGATTCAGGTGATATATAGAAAAGAGTAAAAAACAGAATCAATTGTTGATCGACACATCACAGCACTTGTCACATGTAAGCACCACATTGTAAAGCAGGCTGAGAGGAGAGGGATGTGTGATCTGGGTATGCTGGTGCAGACTACTGTCACTCACAGAGAGAAAGCCTCACCCCCACCAGTGACGTGCCATGCTCAGGTTGTCCAATTCCAGTCTCCAGACTGAAAGAATCAAGGCAGAGTATCAATCTAATATATAAAGCTCAGTGTATGTATGTATGTACAGTGCCTACAAGTAGTATTCAACCCCCTGCAGATTTAGCAGGTTTGATAAGATGCAAATAAGTTAGAGCCTGCAAACTTCAAACAAGAGCAGGATTTATTAACAGATGCATAAATCTTACAAACCAACAAGTTATGTTGCTCAGTTAAATTTTAATAAATTTTCAACATAAAAGTGTGGGTCAATTATTATTCAACCCCTAGGTTTAATATTTTGAGGAATAACCCTTGTTTGCAATTATAGCTAATAATCGTCTTTTATAAGACCTGATCAGGCCGGCACAGGTTTCTGGAGTTATCTTGGCCCACTCCTCCATGCAGATCTTCTCCAAGTTATCTAGGTTCTTTGGGTGTCTCATGTGGACTTTAAACTTTAATCTTGAGCTCCTTCCACAAGTTTTCAATTGGGTTAAGGTCAGGAGACTTACTAGGCCACTGCAACACCTTGATTTTTTCCCTCTTGAACCAGGCCTTGGTTTTCTTGGCTGTGTGATTTGGGTCGTTGTCTTGTTGGAAGATGAAATGATGACCCATCTTAAGATCCTTGATGGAGGAGGTTCTTGGCCAATATCTCCAGGTAGGCGTGCTATCCATCTTCCCATGGATGCGGACCAGATGGCCAGGCCCCTTGGCTGAGAAACAGCCCCACAGCATGATGCTGCCACCACCGTGCTTGACTGTAGGGATGGTATTCTTGGGGTCGTATGCAGTGCCATCCAGTCTCCAAACATCACGTGTGTGGTTGGCACCAAAGATCTCGATCTTGGTCTCATCAGACTAGAGAACCTTGAACCAGTCTGTCTCAGAGTCCTCCAAGTGATCATGAGCAAACTGTAGATGAGCCTTGACATGACGCTTTGAAAGTAAAGGTACCTTACGGGCTCGTCTGGAACGGAGACCATTGCGGTGGAGTACGTTACTTATGGTATTGACTGAAACCAATGTCCCCACTGCCATGAGATCTTCCCGGAGCTCCTTCCTTGTTGTCCTTGGGTTAGCCTTGACTCTTCAGACAAGCCTGGCCTCGGCAAGGGTGGAAACTTTCAAAGGCTGTCCAGGCCGTGGAAGGCTAACAGTAGTTCCATAAGCCTTCCACTTCCGGATGATGCTCCCAACAGTGGAGACAGGTAGGCCCAACTTCTTGGAAAGGGTTTTGTACCCCTTGCCAGCCTTGTGACCCTCCACGATCTTGTCTCTGATGGCCTTGGAATGCTCCTTTGTCTTTCCCATGTTGACCAAGTATGAGTGCTGTTCACAAGTTTGGGGAGGGTCTTAATTAGTCAGAAAAGGCTGCAAAAAGAGATAATTAATCCAAACATGTGAAGCTCATTGTTCTTTGTGCCTGAAATACTTCTTAATACTTTAGGGGAACCAACCAGAATTCTTGTGGTTTGAGGGGTTGAATAATAAATGACCCTCTGAATAAACTTTTCACAATTTAAAAAAAAAAATAAAAAAAGAAATAATATTCATTTTTTGCTGCAGTGCATTTCACACTTCCAGGCTGATCTACAGTCCAAATGTCACAATGCCAAGTTAATTCCGAATGTGTAAACCTGCTAAATCTGCAGGGGGTTGAATACTACTTGTAGGCACTGTATGTCCGCTAAAGGAATCCGCACCGTCACATTTACAATCACAAAATTTTGAACAGACACCCCATATGACTCAGAGAACGTCATAGACTATGTTTTGAAGGGAAAATTTAACCCTGTGCTTCACAGTTACTCTCCAAAAAACCTGCCTCCATTAAAGTCGATGGAGCTGCGACCTACAGGTTATTAATAACAGCTGTGAGTGGTTGCTATAGGAACAAAATAAATTGTTAGTATAAGAAGCTTATGTGTGAGGTAATAAGATGTCGGTGGGGAGACGGATAGAGAGAGACAGAAAGAGACAGACAGAGACAGAGTAAGAGGCAGACAGGGAAATAGAGTCAGATACAGACAGTCAAAGAGATAGACAGACAGACAGACAGACAGACACAGACAGGGAAAGAGACAGGGAAAGAAACAGAGACAGGGACCGAGACAGACAGTAAATGAGACAGATGGGGAACGAGACAGACAGGGAAAGAGACAAACGGGGACAGAGACTGACAGACAGACACAGAGATAGAGATAGACAGACAGAGATAGAGACAGACAGACACAGAGATAGAGAGACAGACATACACAGAGATACAGAGAGACTGATACAGAGACAGAAAAAGAGATAGACACAGACAGAGCTACACATGGATAGAGACAAAGACACACATGGATCGAGACAGAGAAACACATGGATAGAGACAGAGACACACATGTATAGAGACAGACAGACAGAGACAGACACACAGAGACACACACAGAGACAAACAGACAGAGACAAACAGAGACAAACAGACAGACAGAGACAGACAGACAGAGACAGACAGACAGAGACTGGGAGAGAGACAGAGAGACAGTTACTATCCCGGGCAATGCCTGGGTACTACAGCTAGTAAAGGTATATACATAGAAATCACCTTATAGGAGCACAGTAGGTAGCAGAAGTATATTAGGAAAGGGTTAGTTAGAAATAGTTGGAACAAATATAAGAGAGTCACAATAGTAATGAAAAACCCCTTTAACTATAGTGCATTTTAATATTTAGGTTTTCCAGTGCACTATTGGCTGTGTATGATGTGTAGTTGGAGTATATGGTACATGAGTTATGCTGTAATCAGGCTGTTTTATAAATGAGTTACCCATTCCCTGACAAATCCTCCTGAACCAGCTCTAAATGCATTTTGCAAAAAAATGCTATATGTACTAACTGGACCAGCGCTATAAGGGCGGCGTCACACGCTACGATATATCGGGCGATATGTCGTCCTGGTCACGGATTCTGTGACGCACATCCGGCATCGTTAGAGATATCGTAGCGTGTGACACCTATGAACGACTGTGAACGTGCAAAAATACTCACATTATCGTTGCTCGTTGACACATCGTTCATTTTCATAAAGTCATTCCTCCTTCTGCGCGCCGGTTGTTCATCTTTCCCGAGGCAGCACACATCGCTACGTGTGATACCCCGGGAACGACGAACACAGCTTACCTGCGTCCCGCCGGCAATGCGGAAGGAAGGAAGGAGGTGTGCGGAATGTTACGTCCCGCTCATCTCCGCCCCTCCACTTCTTTTGGGCTGCTGCTGTGTGACATTGCTTTGACGCCGAACGTCCCTCCCCCTTCAGGAAGAGGATGTTCGCCGCCCACAGCGAGGTCAATCAGGAGGTAAGTACGTGTGACAGGGGTAAATGACTTTGTGTGCCACGGGCAATGAATTGCCCGTGACGCACAAACAACGGGGCGGGTGCGATCGCTCATGCGATCGCATGATAAATCGGTGCGTGTAACGCCGCCCTTACCCTACTGTCAGCGCTGTGATCTCCGGCAGCTTTTCACCTGCAGCCTTTATTATTAGTGTGGACTTTTATTTCAGTGGTCACAAGACTAAATAGTCAAAGCTGTAGCTGTAAGGGTGCTAGGCCCATGTCCCCCACCCTGAAGACACTTGTCATTGTTAGAGTATATTAATGTGAATGGTGTTTATATGTATAATGTGTTTAGTCATAATGTGTAGATGTGGCCATCTAGTGGCCGGTTTAGGTACTGCTCCCTGGTAAAGAGAATATGCAGGGAATAGTTAATCTCTGTGGGTCGCCCACACAAGGAGGAGCGAGGTGCAGGATATAGGCTGACTCCATCTTAAGTCTAGCCAGTCAAGGAGTAGTAGTAAGAAGTAGACTTTAGAAAGCTGTATCTATAGCAGGTATAGTGAGAAGAAGTGTGCAAGCCAGTTAGATACCTTAGGCTGAAGAAAGTGGGTGTCTGTGGCAAAGTCAATTTGACCTGACCCTCAGGGTTACCCCAGGAAATCCAGAACATGTAGGAAGGACTCCAGTGAGTATGGGAAGACTGTCACCTCTATCCTGCAGTAGTGAGTACAAGACCTGAACTCTAGCTTCCCGGGTTGCGATTGACTCCAGCGGTACTAGTCCTAGAACGGAGGTTTGGTATAGATTTGGGTGAACAAGTTGGCACAGAATCACTAGTAGACGAGCTGAGTCTGATGGCTGAAAATTACCATTATAAAGAAAGTTCTGTGTGGGTGGGACGAGATCAGAAGACTTACAGGACTTTATGACTTTTTTGAGTGAAACTATGGTGCCAGACAGTGAAGAGGAGGATATACCAACAACAGCAGTGCTACCAGGAACTATGGAGTAGTCTGCAGTAAAAGCGTGCTTTGAAGTTAAGTGTAGTGTATGTACAATGTTCAAGTGTTGTGCCCACTGTAATGGTGTGACAGAAATACTGTGCTTAGCTGTTAGTAAAAGATTGATGAAAAATAAACCAGAATCTGTGAATCCCCAGCGGGAAAATCCTAGTCTGCATGATGGCCTACACACCGTTATGGCTTGCATACACAGAGACCACACACCCAGCCAGGAACACCTTAGCCCATCCCTTTCCACTTGCTCTTTGTGGGTACCCAGAGCGACTACCGCCCCGTGCCACCCCCACAACATCGACCACGTTCTAACAGGCCACTGGAAGCTACAGTCAAGCATTACCTGCTGATTAGTATATAATGATGTGACCACTGTAGTTAATGTTACATAGCTGCCATGGGACATCCAGGAGGTAAGTATATAATTTTATTTTACAATGCATTTTAAAGTGATTCAGAATGTGGTACCCAGTAATCCACTAGTAGACAACTTCTTAAAAAGTGTCTTGTTGCTGTGGCTTTCTGACAATCTGTTCAATAAAGACTCTTGTACCGCCCCGCGCTCGGCTACAGCCGAGCCGCTCGGGTCCAGGCTCGTTGGTGGGTGGCTCGAGGGCCTCCGGACCCGGAGTCACTTCGCTCTGAATGGGGATGCTGGCGCTTTTGGTGGGGGGTTAGGTAGGTGCACGGCCGGAGCCATGCTTGAGTTCGTGACGCCACCCACGGGATGTGGTGAAGGTAGGCACCACCGCTGCAGTTACGGGGCACCCGGGGGAGATGTTGGTGCAGCAAGATGTTAACCCCTCCGTGGGCAGGGATGGTGGCCCTGGGGCTCGTTGGGGATAGCTGGGCGGTGCAGGGCGGTGCGCGGCCGGATGGCACTGTTGTACTCACTGTTATTGACACACACAAGCCTCTGGTAAACCAAGTTGATGGTGGTCGGTGCCCATAGCCGGCTGCGTCTGGTCCCCCACCCGGATCGGTGGTCTTGGCCTTTCACCTGCACCGTGTTGTGTATTTGGGCTGCCTGCGCTTCAGCGACGGGAGTCCGCTCCCCGGCTTTGTGGATGTCGGGAGAGCCCTTTTGCCCGCAGACCCTGGCCCGTGGGATCTCTCTGCCTGTGCGGTAGCTTTCTATCCCCCTCGGTGGGCTGTTGTCTTCAGTCGGGACTTGGGTGGGAAAGGACCTATAGTCCAGACTGCAATCAGTAAATTAACTCAGTCCAGTGGATTCTGGACCTCGTTTCAGGGTCTGAGTACCCCCCTGTGTGCTCCGGTTTCTGAGTCGGTTCCCCGGGTCGGTACCGGCGGGCCACTACCCTGTCCCGGTCCACCACGGTTCCACCGAGCTGTCTTCACGGCTTCTGCCAGCTAAGGCCACCGTTTGCTTCCTAGCCAAGGTACCAGGGCTTCGACCCTGGCACCTGTCAGATTGCTGCAGACCTGGGCACAGGCCTGCTTCCACTCTCTTTCACTCCTGTCACTAATCAACTCCCTGTGTTTCCTGCCTCAGGCCAACCGTCTGGCTCCGCCCCCTGGTGTGTCCATCAAGCTCTGAGGGAGGTGACTAGGTTTTACTGGTCGGCTGATGTTGCCTTATTGGGGGACAGGTGTAATGCGGGGGTCTACCTGTGACTACCTGGCTAGTCCAGGCCGTCACACTCTTCTACCCATTGTGAAGCCAAGATTGCTATCATCGCACTACAAGCTTCCATTGCGGTGCATCTTTCAGATGCAGCTGACCCTCTACAGATGATATTGATATTCATATATTTATAATTTTATTGACACTAATTACTAACTTTTAGCAACATATTTATGGTGGATTTAAAGTTCAACTGACAACAGGAGTACGGGAGTGCGAAGAGTGTTAGGAGTATCTCCTAACAACTATAGAGCTTCAATCTGGAAGACACTGCCTTATCTAGACAGATATATCCTGCCGATGTCTCGATGAAATGTTTTCATATAAATGCTGAAATATTTGACGTCAAGGAGCAAAAGCGTGATATGGTTCTTTTATATGTTCGGAGAGAACAAAGCAAGTATGATGCGCAGTGCATACCATGAACAACGAACACAACACAAGGGAAAGAGTGGGCACAACTACACCAAACATGTACTGGAAAATCCAGAATAATGGAATGAAGCAAGAGGAGTCCCTTGTTGCATGCAAAAAGTGTGAAAAGGTTTATTAATAACACAGAGAAATATTATTAAGAACACTTAAAACTGGGAAAGATCAAAGGAGTGATCCACCCATGAACAGTTTAGCACATCACCACTGAAACCTCATGAAATAATACAGATGGAATAAATCACATAGGCTCAAAAATAACAGTACCAGAGAACAGTATACAGCAATACATAGTCACCAAATGTAGGACTAACATAAATATGGTACAGATCAGAGAGAGCCAATACAATACCAGATGAGTAAATAGTGAGAGAGGAAGTGTGGGTGCGCCTGCCCCACGCGTTACGCCACCATGTGTGGCTTCATCAGGGGTAAAAATTATTATGGGTTGGAGCACACTTCCATAATCTATTTATTTAAGGTGGTGCCGTCCCCATTTGTTTCTTGACCTACCATGAACAACGAGTAGAAGTATGTAAAAAATCACCATGTAGTGGCCCGTGCACAGACAAATATCCTTTCCCTGTTTTACGGGGGGGGGGGGGGGGTCACTAAAATATAGATTAATGTGCAGAAAATATCTACAGTTCTCTACTGAATAAAGCCTGTGTCTTTTAGAAGTTTCTCCTCATTTCTAAAATTGCTATTTTAATTTGAGGGTGGCTCAGTGGTTAGCACTGCAGTCTTGCAGCGTTGGGGTCCTCTGTTCAAATCCCACCAAGGACAACAAGAAGGGAAGTGGACCAAGCCCAACATCTGCAAGGAGTTTTTATGTTCTCCCCGTGTTTGCATGGGTTTCCTCTTGTTCTCCGGTTTCCTCCCACACTCCAAAGATATACTGATAGGGAATGTAAATTGTGAGCCCCAATGGAGGCAGTGATGATCATGTATGTAAAGCGCTGCGGAATATGTTAGCGCTATGTAAAAAGTAAAGATTATTTTTATTCTTTAAATATACACACACCAACTGCATAAGGTGCCTTTTGTTAACAGGACCTCTGTATAGCCCGTGAAGAAGTGTGGTGTAGTCTGTGTGCAAAACCTTATCATTTATCTGATAGATGTATTGGTTATACTTAGTTTTTTGTGTACTACATTTCTACAATGCATTTACGGCACATTAAATATACAATCGACCATCATTCTGTTGGAGTTTATTAAACTCTGAGAAAGGGTTAAAATGAAAAAACTTTATACTCTCTTATTCTGCCACCTCTGCTGCACCTCTACTCCGTTCCGTCTGAATGGTCTTCTTTTCTTCCATTGCTCCATTTTGTCATTCTCCATCTGTGACTTGCATTAAAACGGCATGATGTGTCCCTCCCTCCTGTCATAGGCATTCTTTGCCCACTTCATACACCATGTGTCCAAATACAGAATGGATTCTATGCAAAAATGGGTCAAGAAAAAAAAGACCATCACTCTTCTTTTACTAAAATCTAAATAATATCTGTGAATGTTATTGTGTAATTTTAGTTTATTCAAGGGGTTATCCAATTTCTGCTCACTTAAGGCCGCTTTACACACTGCGATCTCGCTAGCGTGCGTACCCGCCCCCATCGTTTGTGCGTCACGGGCAAATCACTGCCCGTGACGCACAAAATCGCGCGGACCCATCACACTACTTACCTGCCTAGCGACGTCGCTGTGACCGGCGAACTGCCTCCTTTCTAAGGGGGAGGTGCGTTCGGCGTCACAGCGACGTCACTAAGCGGCCGCCCAATAGAAGCGGAGGGGTGGAGATGAGCAGGACGTAACATCCTGCCCACCTTCTTCCTTCCGCATTACCAATGGACGCAGGTAAGGAGATGTTCATCGCTTCTGCGGTGTCACACATAGCGATGTGTGCTGCCACAGTAACGACGAACAACATCGCACCTGCAGCAGCAACGATAATTGGGAATAGGGGGGCATGTCACCGATTAGCGATTTTGAACGTTTTTGCGACAATTCAAAATCGCTCATAGGTGTCGCACGCAACAACATCGCTAACGCGGCCGGGTGTGCGTCACAAATTCCGTGACCCCAACGACATCACTTTAGCGATGTCGTAGCGTGTAAAGCGGCCTTTAGACATGTTGAGAAATGACCAGACTGTAACAGCAAGAACCAAAATCTTCAAAATGACTTCAGCTAAGTGACCTAAGAAATAAAAATTACTTAGCCTATTGAGTAAAGCCTGCTTTACACGCTACAAGATATCTTACGATGCGTCGGCGGGGTCACGTCGAAAGTGACGCACATCCGGCATCGTAAGGTATGTTGAAGCGTGTGATAGCTGCGTGCAATTGCGATTGAACAAAAAACCGTTCATCGCATGCACGTCGTTCATTCCTGACGAATTGAACGTCAGATTGTTCATCGTACCCGGGGTAGCGGACATCGCAGTGTGTGACACCCCGGGAACAATGAACAGATCTCACCTGCCTCCTGCGGCTCCCGGCCCACAATGCGGAAGGAAGGAGGTGGGCGGGATGTTTACGTCCCGCTCATCTCCGCCCCTCCGCTTCTATTGGCCGGCTGCCGCGTGACGTCGATGTGACGCCGAACGTCCCTTCCACTCCAGGAAGTGGACGTTCGCCGCCCACTTCGAGGTCGTATGGTAGGTAAGTATGTGTGATGGGGGTTAATCGTATGTGCGGCACGTTCAACAAATTGAACGTGCTGCACACACGATGGGGGCGTTGCAAATCGCATACGATATCGTATGCGAAATTGCAACTTGTAAAAAAGGCTTTACTCTTTAACCCTCTGGTCCAGAAGTCCTCAAAAGGTTCGGTAGTAAGTGCCTTTCCCTTGTGAAACCTTAGAAATACCCATTTAAGCTCTGATGGCGGCTTAGGTCTCTGCCAAGCATCCACCAGACGTCAATGAGTCAAGGTTGATGATTAGTCAAGCGATAAGGTGAGCATGATCAGAAGTTGTGAATGCCACTACTTTATGGCTCTCTAACAACTCTAGAACTTCAGATATAAGAGAATCTTTTGAAATTTTAAATTCAGCAACTTTGCTGAACTTTTCTAAAATATTTGATTTGTGGTGAGATGGTTCACCATGAATAGAAAGTACGGTGAAACCTTTCATGACCCTGTGGAAGAGAGAGAAGAGTATGACACTTTGAGGTCTTCTAGGACTGCATCCATCCCCTTAATTTAATGGAGCACAGATGTAGTAATGTCGTAGTGAATTGAACATATGTGGCTAGGTAAATGGACACAGGGATTCTCCTTCCTCTCTCTATCTCTCCCTTTCAAATAGAACAGTATTATTCTCTTTTCCTCACCCTCTGATCTTCACTAGTGCTCAGGTGCTTGGTACTTGTAACGAGCAGTTGGATGCTCGTACGGCCTTGACTCGTGTACAGATGCACGCCAAAATGGCTGCTGCATTCCCTGCCTCTGTTTTTTAAAGGCCAAGATAATCTTTCCTGATTGTCTGTGCTACATCATGTGATGTGATAGCTGTAAAGCATTATTGGAATCACTCCCGCCTGCTCCAGATGTCATGTGAGCCTTCGCTAACTGATGCACTCTCCCCCAATGTGTAGAATGATTGATGTCATTATTCGCGATCAGTGCCAAGTTCATAAAATCTTGATACAGAATCGATTTGTAAAGTGATGCGCTCTTTCACAATATCCCCAAATTTCATCAGACATTCTATGTTAAAGATGAATTTATACTTCCATGTACAGTAAGGTAGATGTTAGCGCTGCTTCAATGGAGATGACGTCTATATCTTGTACCCTTATACCCCCATTGATCAGCTGTTTTCAGCCCTGGAGAAGTATGCTAAGGCTAAGTTCACATTTCCGCTAAAATCTATCAGTCACAATCCGCTGCTCTTGTAAACAGCGGAATCCGTTTAGCGGATTCCGCTGCTCCCATAGACTTGTATGAGCAGCGGATTGTGACTGATGATGCTGCGTTGCACCCTCCGCCCGACTGATCAGTCGTGGAACGACTGACCGCCGGGCGGGAGGAACGCAGCATGTAACGTTTTTTGAGCAGCGAGATCCGTCGGATTTCGCTGCGCATGCTCTCTGGCTCCCTGCACACGTCACCAGCTTTGGTTGGTTACCCGATATTTACCCTGGTTACGGTGCAAGGAGCCAGCGCTAAGCGGTGTAGGCCCGTAACCAAGGTAAATATCGGGTAACCAAGGTAAACATCGGGTGCTTTGCTGTTACCCGATATTTAGGCTGGTTACGTGTGCAGGGAGGCCGACACTTCCCCGCTCGGCCCCGCCCCCTCCCGCACTCCGCACATGTATGTACTTACTGTAAGTGTGTACATGTACTGTAAGTAAGCTGATGATAATGATGAACAGAACAGTTTTAATTACTGAATATCTTTGTTTGTTCCTCTGTTTTTCCATACTTACTTATTGTTAAAGGGAACCTTACTTATTCTAAAGATCCTTTGATATGCTAATGAGCGCAGGGACTAGTTGCAAGGGCGTTACTTCTTCTTGCACTCATTCCACCCTCTTAGCATGTTAGAACACTCACAGGGGCACGCTAACATGCTATTCAATGCCTTTTGCCCAGTGTCATCATAGGCAGTGACGCTCATGGCTGTGTCTGTCGCACCACCTCAGAATGTCGTGCTTAGAGTCATTGTGCATGATCAGAAGTCACCACACCTCCGGTCATGCACACTAGATCTCTTTGAAGCCGGGACGTGTACACCCAGCTTCATAGTGCGCAAGACTGGAAATGCAGGGCATTCTGATCATGCGTACTGACTCTAAGCCCAGTGTTCTGAGGCGATGTAACAGACACAGGTATGTGTGTCACTGCCGATGATGATGCTGGGCAGTGTGCATTGAATAGCATGTCAGCACGTATCAGATATCTTCAGTTAAATACAGTACTCAGCCGATGTGCTTCGCAAGAGCCATTAAAGGACAATTTTCAAATATAATGAATTGTGTGTATTCTTTAATTACAGCATATACAGCTGAATAATGATGAAAGACAATAACAAGAATT